>NC_090034.1:38822909-39136302 GCF_037176765.1 Anolis sagrei | reverse complement strand
GATGTCCTCGCTGCAGGAGAACATGTGGATCAAGAATAGGGCTCCACAACCACCTATGAACCCACCACCAAGACACCACATCTGGAAGACCATCATCCTCAAGCTACGAGGGATCACCTAAGAAGAAGAAGTTTGATTCCAAATTTTTCCCAATCTCAACATTGAGCTGAGGGAACCCCATTTGGGGTCAGGACCCACAATTTAAGAAGCAGTGATTTATCCCACATCTCACTAGCTTATGTTAATATTTTGCCCTTTTAAAGGACATGTTGACATATTTTTCCATGTGTATACTTTTCTGAGATTAATGTTAAAGTGTTTTAAGCAATCAAAGGGAAAGGTAATGAGCAAAATGATACGAGTTGTTTGTATGCATTGTAAGAAGTATTGACAACTCATTACTTCAAAAGCCTATAGCAAACAATGTGACTAAATTACTTTTCATAGAATCAGATATTTGTGAGGTGCCACAAGGCCTATGTAGTCTAACTCCCTGCCTGGTCAGAATATACAACTATAGGTACCGCTCCAGCAGGAAGGTAACGGTGCTCCATGCAGTCATGCCAGCCACATGACTTTGGAGGAGTCTACGGACAACGTCGGCTCTTCGACTTAGAAATGGAGATGAGTACCAATTCCCAGAGTCGGACACGACTGGACTTAATGTCAGGGAAAACCTTTACCTTTACCCATCCAAGTCCAAAACAAATTCTACACCTTGACACCTGTACTTCAAGTAAAGTTCTTGCTATTTCAGGCAGGATATTTTCAATGCCTGCTGCATTATTATTTTTTAAAAAATAAGCCATGCTGCTAGTTGTTGAGTGCTCTCATGCTACAATTGTCAGCAGCGATAATGGCAAGCTGGAGGGAAAGAAACTTGGTCAAATGAAATGGAAACTAAAGGATTGGCAGCATTAATTTTAATCTGGGCTCAACAAGCCAGCCTTCCCTCCCATTTCCCCTCCCTGCTCTATCAACATTGATTGTCCTTCTGCAAGATTTGTTACCTCCCCAAACAATAAGAAATGTTCTTACTTTACAATTTATTACCCTTGTAAGCCTCTTGAAATCTCTTGTTAGTGAAAAATGGTTACACTGCAGTTTGTATGAATTGATGTCTATTGAATACTGAGTGCATCAGTATTGGCATTTAAGATATTTGGATCGCTGGCTTTCCGATAGATAGTAGCAAAATGGGGATTCACAATTTTTTTGTAAGAATGCTTGGAATACAAATGATCTTTGACACATAGCATGGTTGAGCTTACACTATGGGATTGTGTGTGTGTATATGTGTTTAACCTCAGGTCTCTTTAAAACACCTTCGAAATAGAAATGCTTGTTTCCTCCTCCAAGGCAGCTCACACAGAAAGCCAAACAAGTTACAGGAATTAACAATTAGTAATAAAAATGTGTTTTTACAATAAGCAACAATATGAATACACTGATATTTTCAAGCAATATAAAAGCATTCAACTCCCTTTTCACAACAGCCCAACTGGCTGTAGGTTCATTTCTGGGACCAATTAAAAATGCTGCTAGTGGCTCAGGTTCCGGGACATCCCACACAACATTTTGCTACAGTTTTTCAATGAATGTGTTATAAGTGCCCTTGTCACATTGAAATGAGGATTTGCCACACATCGTGGTGAATCCATGGGGTCCTGGCAGGGGGCGTGGAGAACCAGTCACTCCACGTCTTGCGTCACTTGACTTACCTGGACCCCCATAATAATAATAATAATAATAATAATAATAATAATGATAATGATGATGATGATGATGCAGTCATGCCAGCCACATGACTTTGGAGGTGTCTACGGACAACACAGGCTCTTCAAATTAGAAATGGAGATTAGTACCAACACCCAGAGTCGGACACGACTGGACTTAATGTCAGGGAAAAACTTTACCTTTACCTATCCAAGTCCACAACAAATTCTACACCTTGACACCTGTACTTCAAGCAAAGTTCTTGCTATTTCAGGTAGGATATTTTCAATGCCTGCTGCATTATTATCTTTAAAAAAAATAAGCCATGCTGCTAGTTGTTGAGTTATCTATTTATGCCAGGTTATCTGGCATTGAGGACTCATATATTCCAGTTTAAGCAGATAATCTGGGATCAGATCCTGGGATAAAGAGCAGTGTGGAAAGTACCCTAGTTAGTTGTAGGAGAAAATTGGCATCTGCCTGTGACAAAGAACTGGTGGGATCACAAGCCTGAAAAAGTTATAGAAAATGAACACGTCAAACTACTCTGGGACTTCCGAATTCAGACTGACAGAGTTTTGGAGCACAATACTCCTGACCTCACGATTGTATTAAAAAACAAAGTATGGATTGTGGATGTTGTAATCCCAGGTGACAGCTGGATTGAAGGGATACAACTGGAAACGAGGATTTAAAGATCGAACTGCAACGACTCTGGCACAAGCCCGTAAAGGTGGTCCAAGTGGTGATCGTCACACTGGGTGCAGTCCCTAAAGACCTTGGCCTGCACTTAAACACAATCGGAGCTGACAAAATTACCATCTGCCAGCTACAAAGGGCCACCTTACTGGGATCTGCACACATTATTTGGTGATACATGACACAGTCCTAGACACTTGGGAAGTGTCTGACGTGTGATCCGATACACCAGCCAGCAGAGCGATTTTGTTTGCTGTGGACTCATCTTGTTGTGTTTCAAATAATAATAAAACTTTATTTATACACAGCCACCATCTCCCCGAAGGGACTCGGAGCGGCTAACATGAGGCCAAACCCAAGTAATTACAATAAGGCAAAATAAAATACATACAACAGATAATAACATTAAATAAATGTTGACAATAACAAAGTAATACAATAAAATAACGACAATAATGTAATAACACAAAATATAAAATGATAAAAGAATTTAAACAAGGTGAGCTGAGCTAAATGCAAAGGGTAAAATTGTAAAACTCCTGGGTGTGATAGATAAATAGAGTGCTGTGTATGGTGGAACTTCCATCCCACGGGGGGTAGTGTTGCTGCCCGGCTTCCCCCCATTGTTCCAAAGGCAACACTGGAAGCTTCCCGTGCTGCTGTTGTGGTGGCCCATTATACAACCCATAGGGACTTCCTCACCTCTTTTACCACAGAGCCTGGCCAGAAGTCCCTCTGTGTTGTATAATGGGCTCCATGGTGAAAGGGGAGATAAAATGGCATACAACAGGTAAATCGACCTCTTTGATGAAGTTGTGAGTCTCAACTAATTCAACATTGTTTTGGCAGCCACAAAAATGATTTTTTTGAGTATAGCAACTCCTTTCAAAGTAAGTACCACAAAATTAAACAAGAATAACACTTTCAAACTAGCAACATTTTTTTTTATTTTTGTTACATAGTGTAATGTGTTGAACCTGTATTCATTTGCTTTAATTTTATGATGATTTAATTCCTTTCTAACTTATTTATACTTTTAGTTTTTTAACTATGTCTATTTTAACCGTTCTAAGCTACCAGAGGTGAGAATTAGGGTTGTGCATTCTGGGTGAGCCTTGCCCCATTTCGTGTCCTGGCTTTTGTTGAGGGGCCCTATCCATTTCAGATATCTATTTTTGGTTTAGGGCCCTGAAAGGTCCATTTTCTATAGGACCATTATGGGGAGGGGCTTCCCACCCAGGCTCCGTTTCCCAGTGTATGCTTTAAGGAGGCTTCTTGCCTGTTGTGTAAGCTGTAGAGGAGGTGCTCAGCTGGAGACATGTGTACTTTCCGGGCCTGCACACCATGCCATGCATGCACTCTCCTTGGAAAGAGAGTGCATGTGTCCCATGGCGTGCATGTCTCAAAAGTGCGCATGAGTAAGAGGCGCTCTAGAGTAAGAGGCGCTCAACTGCAGGTACGTGCAGGTGCGCCTGCTTTCTGGGCATGCACACCACATACACACTCTCTTTCCAAGACAAGGAGGCAAGTTCTGGGAGGCGGCCCTAGGTAATTTTCAATGGTAAGCAAACAGTATTTTGGCGCCCCCCCCCCCAAAAAACGTATATATATATAGGGCCGTGTGTGTATATATATGGGCATGGACAAATTTTGGCCCTCCAGGTATTTGGGACTTCCTACTGGCTGTTTGGAATTGTAGGAGTTGAAGTCCAAAACACATGAAGGGCTGACACATACACTAGCTGTCCCCTGACACGCATCGCTGTGATCAAGTCTGGTGATCTTGAAAAGAAAGTAATGAGAAAGTTGGTTTCTAATATATGTAATTTCTTGATGCTTGTGGGTAAACAGTACCTGGTAGTCATTCCACAGATATATAAACCTCACTTGCCTAAGTTTCCAACAGAACTCACAACCTCTGAGGATGCCTGCCACAGATATGGGCGAAACGTCAGGAGAGAATGCTTCTAGAACATGGCCAAACTCACAGCAACCCAATATTCAAATCCATTCAAAAAACACTATGGTTTCAGATAGCGACCAGCCAATTGCATGCGGGAAAAGAGGCCTCGTGCACACCTCTTTTTCCACGTGCCCGGCAACACTGCTGCACGTCCCTTTCCTGGTGTTAGGAAGTGCGCACCCTGCATCACCCCTCCTTCTCTGCGCACTTCCTAACACCTGGAGAGGGACGCACACTGGCGTTTTTGTCTCCCTTGCCCTGTGAGGAGGAGGAGGAAAGGCACAATGGGCACTTGTAAGGGAAGGAGGGAGGGAGAGCGAGCTGCCTCTTGGTGTTCTTCGGGGCAGGGGCACCTCAAGACCTCCTCAAGAGCGCACCCCCCCCCGATACGCGCACTATACGCAAAAGCGTAATTTGCGTACTGTGTTGAGCCGCCTCTGCAGCTGCACACAAAAGCAGGCTTGAAGCCGGGATCGGCTACAGCTTGCTTTCATCTCCAGCTGATTTTCAAGCGGAGAGGGGGCTTCCTGTTTTATGCTCCCTAAGAAACGAAAGAAACAGGAGAAACACGTTCTGTGCACAACTCTAGTGAGAACCAGTATGGTGTAGCAGTTCGAGTATTGGACAAAAAGTCAAGAGCAGTGGTTCTCAACCTGTGGGTCCCCAGATGTTTTGGCCTTCAACTTCCAGAAATCCTAACAGCTGGTAAACTGGCTGGGATTTCTGGGAGTTGTGGGCCAAAACACCTGGGGACCCACAGGTTGAGAACCACTGCTCTAGAGGCCTTAGAAACCCACTGGTTGACTCTGAAAAAGTCACACTTTCTCAACCTCAGAACAAGACAAAAATAAATCCTACCTGAATAATTCTTGGCAAGAAAACCCTGTGATAGGGTTGTTTTTGGGTCACCAAAAATTGAAAATGACTTGAAGGCACACAACACCAAGTGTTAAATGCTTTAAGTGCCAAACTGGGGAAAAGAAAAAAGACAGGATGATGATAAAACTATAATGAACTATGGAGCAGGCAGTGTAACCAAGAGCCCTTCTACACTGCCCCTTTATCCCAGGATCTGATCCCAGGTTATCTGGCATTGGGGACTCATATATTCCAGTTTAAAGCAGATAATCTGAGATCCGATCCTGGGATAAAGAGCAGTGCAGAAAGGCCCCTAGTTAGTTGTAGAAGAAAATTGGCAGTACTAAATCAGCTGCAAACCCATAAGGTTTTGCCAGCATTATGTATTCAGTCAGATTGCAAGGAACTTTATAATTGTTTTGGACTCTTCTTTGAAAATCACCTGCATTAACTGCATTGTGATGTTTTTGAAATTTCCTCTCTAGCTTTATCCATAAAGTAAACTTTGTGTGTGTGTGTATCTTGAAGAGAGCAAGAGCATATAGGTACACAAAATATCAAGTTTTTCCTCTCTTCTTCCTCTTCCTACATTTCTGTCCCCTTTGCTGTAATTTTTATGACTGCTTTGTCATCTTATTTCCCTTTGCCGTGTGATTGAGCGCCTGTGTTATTACTATTGCTTATCAAAAATTAAAGACAGGCCTCCAAAATGAGGCAAAAGCTGGTGGTAATGTCTCCCTATAGAGTTGCAAAATGGACTGCATTAAACAGAGGGGTTTTTTTGGCAGAGAGCTGGGACATGCAGCCTTTATACAGCTTTTCTACTCTACCTCCGTCCAACCACCAAAATCCCAAAATGGGATTTTGAAAACAGCATCCACAAATACTGACTCAAGTGCCCAGGCATCATCCTGCGTCCTCCCTTGCTAAAATATTGAAGAGCAGGCAAAGTCTTTGGACAATAGATTCCATCCTTCTACCCATTAGGAGAGGAAAGGCATGCTCTTTAATAAACCCTATCCTGTTAAACTACAAAGATAAAATAAGCCAGAAACCGTCTGATGGAACAGTGGAAATAACAGATGTGTGGTGCAGCTTCAGTTTATTTTAAAATATTTATTTAGCAGCACTCTTGCCTGGGAGCACTCAAGTCCATAAAAGCGTTGTATGAAAAAAAGAAGGGTGAAAGAACAAGAAAATTATAAGGAATTAAGAGCCATTACATCTTATCCACACACATCATGAAGATCAGAAGCTGCCTTATACCAAACCAAGACCATTGATCCGTCTAATTCAATATTGTTGTCTACACTGATCAGCAGCTAAGTTACTGCCTGAGGCAAATGATAAGAATTCTTTCACAATGAGAAGCCGGTGTACAGTTGAATCCTATGTATGTATTCATTTCAGTTGCAGCTAGTGGCTTCTGTATTATTGGAGTAGTGACTCCTTTAAAGACTGGAATAAAACACAGGGAAGATTGAGTGCAACCCACTGCAACCTATCTGTCGCCACAGATATGTTTCATTTATATGCTACCTTTCTCCTATAACTAGAACTCAAAGTAGGTCACAACATGTTTTTCTTAAAAAAGTAAAATAAAATGAAAACATTACTAATAAAAGTTAGAATAAAAATGCAGGTGGTATGATATATAGAGGTCCATTCCCTGCCATAATTATCTGCTTACTGAAGCAGTCACTGCATTCTGCTTCATGGTAGGAATGGCTTTTGCATGAAAACTAGGACACATGTGTCCAACCAACTTTAAATTCTGGTCGGGGTGGCAAACATTATTATTAATGGGGAGGAACGAACAAAATGAGGAGAAAAAAAGACACCTAAAGAATGTAAATTCTTGGTTGCAGGACTGATCAACTTGATGGGAAGGCTGACAGAGCTGGGTTTTTGTAAGTTTTTTGGGCTGTATGGCCATGTTCTAGAAGCATTCTCTCCTGACAGATCCTTAGCTGTAGACCTTATGGATTCAACACCTGGTGTTGTGACTCAGGTCCCAAAGATTGCCCAACACAGCAGATTAAGGGTTAACAAAAGTCTTTAATGAGTCTTTAACAGGCTAGCAGCACTTAACCAGCAATGCTACTTAGCAAAACAAAAGGACCTTCGTGCAGGTAAACAATAACAGAGATAACCCGGAGTATCCCAGGACTCAGTCTCAGGAAAAAGGAAAGCTGGAGCAAAAACAAACAGTGGCAAAAGCGGAGTCAAACAGTCCTTGGTCGATAACAAAGACAGGCAACAAACAAAGTCTGACAGGCGGATGACGTGGTCCAGAGACGTTCCAAAAGCAGGGGCAAGGCGAAGTCACTCACGTAGTTCCAGTCCGAAGTCAAGGTACACGAAGACAAGATAGCTGGATTCCCAGGACCCAAATGAAGGCTAAGCAGAACAAGACAGCCGATGCAACGCTTTGTCCTCTGCAAAGCTACACATCCCAGAACCCCCATTTTATTAGCAATCGCTATTGCTAGATTGATCCTCATCACTAGCATCTGGGTCATTTCCTTCAGCTGCTGGCTCGTTACTCCGCCATCTCTGCCAGCGTTGATCCAAACCAGGATCCTGCCAAGATGTACCTGCCTGCCATGTATCTTGGAATCCCTCAAACTTGTCACTAGACGTGGGCTGTGTACATATGTCCTGAATTTCCCTAACCCAAGTCAAGTCCAATTCTTCCTCCATTTCCCCATTACTGGCTTCCAGTTCATCTGAACTGGAATTGTCAGCTGTATCTTTAAGCCGTTTACTCATAGTTTCTTCATCACTATCAGACTCACTAGCAACCCGCTTTACTCCCCGGTAATCCAATTCCTCCAAATCCTCGGGTCCAAATCCTGCAAAATCTTCCGTGTCGCTAGGTGCCAAAATAATATCTCGAATATGCTTCAGCTGACGCTGATCCAGCTCTGACTCAGCATCACTTCTCCTTCTCCTACAACCGGTAGTAGTTTCACTGTCAAGACGCTGAGCCTCAACACCTGGCCAAAAAAATAAGATACTTTAGTGGGATTTTTATGGGAGGTTTCACAGGTTCTCGTCCTCTGTTTATCTATATCATCTACCCCAGTATTCCCAACCCGTGGACCACCAGTGGTCCACAAGAATGAAAATATGGGTTGTTGTAGGTTTTTTCAGGCTATAGGGCCATGTTTTAGGCATTCTCTCCTGATGTTTCGCCTGCATCTATGGCAAGCATCCTCAGATGTTGTGAGGTCTGTTGGAACTAGGAAAATCGGGTTTATATATCTGTGGAATGACCAGGGTGGGACAAAGGACTCTTGTCTGTTGGAGCTAGGTGTGAATGTTTCAACTGACCACCTTGATTAGCATTTGATGGCCTGGCAGTGCCTGGGGAATCTTTTGTTGAGAGGTGATTAGCTGTCCCTGATTGTTTCCTCTCTGTTGTTTTGCTGTTGTAATTTTAGAGTTTTTTAATTCTGGTAGCTAGATTGTGTTCATTTTCATGGTTTCCTCCTTTCTGTTGAAATTGCCCACATGCTTATGGATTTCAATGGCTTCTCTGTGTAGTCTTTTTCTATTTTGCTAGTTCCAACAGACCTCAAAACCTCTGAGGATACTTGCCATAGATGCAGGCAAAACGTCAGGAGAAAATGCCTCTAGAACATGGCCAAATAGCCCGAAAAAACCTACAATAACCCAGTGATTCCGGCCATGAAAGCCTTCGACAATACAATGAAAATATGGTCCGCGGCCCCACCATTACTACCCTGTTTCCTCAAAACGATGCAGCCCTCTTATAGTGCTGAGGCAACAGGGATGTCGGGAGGGGAGAGGCTGACTACCCACAAAAGATTACTACTACCTTATCAGCTCTAGATTACTAAATATGGTTTTCTGTGGGCAAGCAGATGGCAACTACTGGATGGCATATGTTCTGTATCAGAAACTAGAGCTGATGTGGTTTATCCAATGCAATTTTATGAATCAACACCCCAAAAAACCAAACTGAATCTAAAGTTGACCAAAGCTGATTTGTAACCCTTTTTGCTGCTAATGTTGGAGAGTGGTCAAAGTGGCCCCTGGTGGAGGGGTCCCTGGTCAAAAAAAGGTTGGGAACCACTGATCTAACCTAAAGGAGACTAGGTATGTGCGTGCTTCTACTGGATTTTAGTTGGCCCCATTAAATATACTACTTACCTGCAGTTTTGCACCTTGCTGTACTTTTCTTAGGCCAGCATGCCTGTAGTTGATTTTGCTCTCACTTATTTTGGAGTTGCTATCTCCTGGAGATCTCAGACTGAGCAGTAAATAGACCTCATGAGGCCATGGGCTTCATTGTCAAAAGAAAACATGGCTACAATAAGCTATTCCTTGACCTGTAAAGATTCACGGGATTCCAAAGTTGTTCTCTCAGGTAGTGTGAGAGTTTTTTTTAACCTGAAAGAACAATAAAGATTTCCAGTTCAAGGAAGTCACTGCCTAGGATGGTAATCTTCCCTGGGATTCCTGCTTCCTGCCTCTTGTTCAACAGCTAGTTCTGAAAGCATTAAAAAAAACTGGCAAAAGAGAGGGAAGGAAACCAGTGTTTAAAAAGAGCTGTTACGTGTTCTGTGAATAACCCCTTTCTAGCCTGAAGGTATGTGCTTTTGGCTGACTTAGGTGCTGTGGTTCTTATGAGGCAGGTTATGTGGTGTTCACTTTTAACAAAAGTTACTTTTGTTAAAATGCAGGCCAGTATAGTCAGATATTTTGAAAATGTCTGTGTTGCAAAACACTGGGGAAGGGAGGAGAATTGACTTCCTGCACAATTTGAGCTAGGTTGATTACGATTGAACTTTCCCCAACTGTGCATGCAAATATATGTTTCTAGATTAAATAATCATTGTGTTGGTTTTTGTACATTGGGTTCTCAGCTGAACACAGCGATTATTCTGTCTCCTCTAAGTAAATTGCCAAATGAATAAATAATTATAGCCATAGGGCCAAGTACATCATGTTGTTGCATTTACAATATCTCTTCTTATGAGAGTAATGTAGAAAGGATCACTTTAAAAATTGTTGGTATTTATGATATAATATTCTTCATTTGGTAGTGATGGCTAGGTTTATTGTTTTGAAATTTAAATATCAGATTTGGGAAATCATGTTACAGATAATGGGTAACAGAATTCATTCCTCTTCCTATTTAATCAGGCATACTTAAATTATATTACCTTTGTGTGGTAGCCTTAGTGCCTTTTCTGTGCAATTCCTTATTGTTTTAGTTGTTTTTATAGTGTAGAAACATGTACTTTATGCCATAGGCCAGGGACTTGTAACATTCGGCTAACAATCTCTAACTGCAACATAGCAGTTCTGGTTATTTTTGAGCAACATTTAAGAGAAAAGTAACATAACAGTTGCAGCTGCAATGCTAAGTGGTAGGGCTGGGCAACCACAGAAAAATTTGTTTCTAAGCTTGATTCGTTTGGGGGGGGGGGGGTTGCGTTTCGATTTTTAAAATAATTCCGAAATTTTTCTTTTAAAAAGTTCGAAATTTACGAAATTTCAGAAATTATGAAACAATAACGAAACAATTACGAAACAATTACAAATCAATTCGTTAATGGCGGACGCGACCGTGCAATACGCTAAAAAAACCTCCAAATGGGACAGGGGGAACTTCTGAAGCTTCCCTCTCCCTCTGTTGTTGACTGTTGGTGTGATAATTATATATTTTTTTCACTGATAAAACAAACAACAACTATAAAACTTGCACCAGACATGCGGAAATAATAACGAAACAATTTCGAAACAATTACGAAACAATTACGAAACGAATTGAAAAATTCGTTTCAATTTTTAGTTGCTCCTGAATGGTTCAATATCGCTTCGTTATAAAAAAATAACGAATTAATAACGAATTACGAAATTAACGAACGAAACCGCCCAGCCCTACTAAGTGGTATATTTCTAGATCATTGGAAATGTAACTAATATTTTTTAAAGTAACTTTTCAAACTCTACCTCAAAACTATAGCTAATGCTAATCTGCCTAGTGAATCAGGCAAAGAGGGCTAGCCCTGGGTCCAGCAGTTTTTCTTTAAGGAGGCCTGTTGAAGTAGAGGAGGAGAAAGCTCCACTTAGGACTTTATCACACACACCTCAAAATGTCTTTTTAGTAGGCAGCTCATTGTTTAAGAATGTAAGACGAGGACTAGAAACCTAGGCCCCTTCTACACTGCCATAGAATCCAGATTATCAAAGAAGATAATCCACATTATCTGCTTTGAACTGGATTATATGAGTCTACACTGCAATATGATCCAGTTCAAAGCAGATAACCTGGATTTTCTATGGCGGTGTAGAAGGGGCCCTACTCACCCTATCGCAAACACTTACCTCCTTTCTGTGTATCTGTGTGCATCAGATTTATCACACAGCTAACAGGTGACTCCTTCCAATCCATGTCATGTTTGTCTACATCACTGGTGGGAGGGGGGTGGACAGATCATGACCTCCATCTCAATGGAGAAATGTAAAAACATGTTTTATTGCTGCAGAGTTGTGCAGTTCTGAAATTTTGAAAATAAATAACGAAAAAGGAAACAATAATGGGAAAGCAGAAAACATTTATGCCTTTACTCCCAATCATTCTCTGACTGCCACTAGAAGTGTATTGTCAGCTATTTTGGCAAAAGAGAATCGGGTGGCATGAAAAGTCTGCTCCCAAAAACAGACCCTGAAAAACACATCACTGGCACAGAAGATGAGATGCAGATTGTTCTACTCATTACAAGTAAAAAGTGTACTTCTGATGCATGCAGAGAAATTAAAGATGATTAAAGTTGATTGTTTCAAAATTACTTGTGTGTTACACTGGAACCCTGAAACACCTTTTTACCACCAACCACACACTATCTAGGTTATCCAATGTAAGAGTTTATTAAATGCAAAGTATAATAAAAGGTAGATATGTGAAAAGCAATCAAATATAAATAGAGAATCAAAGTTCAAAAGATTATTTCCATGAAAGCCAAAAGTCCAAAAATCCATTCAATGAAAGTCTCTAAAATAATTCCACAGATATATTCAAAGACAAGGTACATAAATCCAAGGCAGGCAAAACTATGCCTCAAAAGACCAGGATGCAGGAACAGCTTTGAAACTTGAACACATGAATTCCAGGCCCATGAAACCAAGAGCTGTTCACCTGAATGCAGCGTTGCTCTCACAAAGATTATACCATCATGAACTACTTTTTAAAAGCCAGAATCCCTCCCATGAGATCACTTCTCTTGCACTTGCCTTCCCGTTCCTTATTTCTAAGTCATTTGGAGAAGTGAGTCTGTCTCAATTGCAGACCCTGTTTTCTCAACTCCAATTCCTTTGAACTCAACAAACATTTGCCTCCCAAATTTCCCTAAGTCTGCACTTCTCGCAGGTTGCCATGTGAACGGATATCGCCTCCACCGTTCTCTTAGGAACCACCAGGAGATTCCAAAACATTTCCCTCTGGGCCTCTTCCAGTCTCCTCTGGGCCCTCTGAATCTCTCCCAGCATTCCTTTCCTCATCATGTGAACACTCAGAATCTGACCAAGCTACAGCATTGTGAAATGACCCATAGGCACCAGTAGGCAAAGAGTCTCAGACACTGGGTCTAAGTGTGTGTGGTAAAGTCCTAAACAAGATCCCTGTGAAAAGCAGATCATCAGCCGATTTCTTTGGCTGCCAACAGCAACTGGGAAGGGGGGAGGGGGAAATCCCCTACCTGTCTTTCACTCCCTCTGACTGGATACAGGTGACAGTCAGTGGGGCCACTCTGCACTCACCTTTGCTGCTCTTTCCAGGGCCCTTGCCCTGCCGTGCATTACATTGGCCAGGCAGAAAGTGAGCACCATTGTGGGAGTATAGTTCCCATCCCTCCTAAAAGGGCTATTGAAAGCCTCAGCAGATGGATAAATAACCTGACCTAGCATAAGACAGCTTCCAATATTTTTTAAAGACTTCTGGTTTCACTTAGCTGGAGAACTATTTTTATGGGAAATGGTCTACTTTTAAAATAAGTTTCCACAAATATACTGTGCATTGATGTATGACCCAAGTGAAGGCTTTTCACATTCTTCATAATCGCTTCTGCAAATATAATCTCACTTTAGCAAATGCTAGCCCTGGCTCAAGGAAACTTTGATTACACAGGCAATTGGATCTCATGTGCTTGACCAAAACTCCTGCTTCAGCATCCCATGTTCCATTTTTAAAAGACAGGATAAGAAACTTGATGCTATATAGTTTGATCAAAAAAGTAACTGGTCTTTAATTTACCTGGTGGCTTTACCCACCATATTGTTATGTCTGGTGATAGGTCTTCATGTTATCTCCCTCTTAGGAAAGAATGCTAGCTGCTGCACTTTCCTTCTTTTTGGCCACCCTTTCATTCAGTAATGTTATTCACCGACTCTGCAGTTCTTCCTGTCAGTCCTGATACAATCCTGGAACAGCTAGTTTCCACTTATGTGGGTTGATCAGGTGGAGGAGAGAGAAAAACCTGCACATTCGCAGCTTGTCAAAGAATGCTCATGCGTGAAGTCTCAAGTTCATCTCCTTATTAATTTGAATGTCTCATTACCTCTAGAAATGGTTTATCTAATAAGATTATCTTGTGAATGTTGGAGCTACAGATTGACTTTGGAAGGAGACTGCCCAAACATGATGTAACCGTTTATATTGTACTACTCCAAAGGTGTGGAGGAGATCTAATATTCCTTCCATGGTTTTTCATGTTTTGAAAATGAATGAAAAGCAAAACAGATGTAAACCCCCTTTTCCCATTCATTATGATACATTCCATTTCCTGTTATAAATTTCTGTTTAATTTTGTTTTAAAATCCTGCAAATCTCTTGGGAAGGCAGGTGGACACATTTATTTATTTATTTATTTATTTATTTATTTATTGTATTTCTATCCCGCCTTTCTCAGCCCGAAGGCGACTCATGGTGGCTTACAAACTGGCAGCAATTCAATGCCACAATAATAAATACCAGTAAAACATTTAACATGACGTAATAAAAATCCATATAAAAACCATATAAAACCATTAAAAACATATAATCACCAATATCATCCAGTTAAACTCATTTTCCATTAGCATCATCTAACCATTCCATGTTCACTCTTTCATAGTACCATATTTATCTACTATGCTGCATTTCCAAAAGCTTGTTCGATGAGCCAGGTCTTTATTTTTTTCTAGATAGTTAGGAGGGAGGGGACTGATCTACTATCCCTGGGGAGGGAGTTCCACAGGTGAGAGGCCACCACAAATGTCAATGTGCTGAAGAAGCAAAGACCACCAGCATTGGAGTGATCCTATGCCATCAACACTGCTGGACTGGCTACATTGTCCGAATGCCTGATCACCATCTCCCAAAGTAGTTACTATACTCTCAACTCAAGAATGGGAAACATAATGTTGGTAGACAGGAAAAGAGATTTAAAGATGGGCTTAAAGCCAACCTTAAAAACTGTGGCATAGATATCGAAAATTGGAAGCCCTGGCCCTTGAGCACTCTAGCTGGAGGTCAGTTGTGACCAGCAATGCTGTGGAATTCAAAGAGGCACAAATGGAGGGAGAAAGGGAGAAACATGCCAAAAGGAAGGTGCATCAAGCCAACCCTAACTGGGACTGCCTTCTATCTGGAAACAGATGTCCTCACTGCAGGATAACATGCAGATCAAGAATAGGGCTCCACAACCACCTACAAGCCCACCACCAAGACAACAGACTTGGAGGACCATCATCCTCTGGCTACAAGGGATCACCTAAGCAAGTCTTATTTTGCATAGAATTATGGAAAAAATAGACCCATGTGTGCCTTTCCTGAAGCAAGCTGGCTTCAGGAAAGGCAAAAGCTACACATCGCAAGTGCTGAACCTGACTCAGCACATAGAAGATGGCTTTGAAAGGCAGCAGATCACAGGAGCTGTCTTTATAGACCTGTCAGCGGCTTATGATACTGTAAACCACCACCTCCTCCTGAGAAAAATGTATAATATCACAAAGGACTACCATCTCACCCGCCTCATAGGAAACCTGCTACAAAACAGGAGCTTCTTTGTTGAGTTCCAGGGCCAGAGAAGCAGATGGCGGAAACAGAAGAACAGCTTGCCTCAGGGGAGCGTGCTTGCTCCATCCATGTTCAACATTTACACAAATGACCAGCCACTGCCAGAAGGGACAGAGAGTTTCATCTATGCTGATGATCGTGCCATTACTGCTCAAGCAGGGAGCTTTGAGATGGTTGAACAGAAGCTCTCTGAAGCTCTAGGTGCTCTTACTGGGAAAACCAGCTGATCCCTAATCCATCTAAAACACAGACATGTGCTTTTCATCTTAAGAACAGACAAGCATCCCGAGCTCTGAGGATTACCTGGGAAGGAATCCCACTGGAGCATTGCAGCGCACCCAAATACCTGGGAGTCACTCTGGACCATGCTCTGACCTATAAGAGCACTGCCTGAATATCAAGCAAAAGGTGGGTGCTAGAAACAATATCATACGAAAGCTGACTGGCAGAACCTGGGGATCACAACCAGACACAGTGAAGACATCTGCCCTTGCGCTATGCTACTCTGCTGCTGAGTATGCATGCTCAGTGTGGAACACATTTCACCATGCTAAAACAGTGGATGTGGCTCTTAATGAGACATGCCGCATTATCACGGGGTGTCTGCACCCTACACCACTGGAGAAACTACACTGTCTAGCCGGTATTGCACCACCTGACATCTGCCGGGAAGTAGAAGCCAATAGTGAAAGGACCAAGGCAGTGGCATCTCCAGCTCATCCCTTGTTTGGGTATCAGCCAGCACGTCAACGACTTAAATCAAGAAATAGTTTTCTAAGATCTACAGAGACACTCGCTGGAACACCCCAGCAAGCGAGAGTCCAAAAGTGGCAGGCTCAAACCCAGAACCTCAATCAATGGCTGATATCAAATGAGAGACTCCCCCCTGGGCACACAGAAAACTGGGCGACTTGGAAGGTGCTGAACAGACTGCGCTCTGGCACCACGAGATGCAGAGCCAACCTTAAGAAATGGGGCTACAAAGTGGAATCCACAACATGCGAGTGTGGAGAAGAGCAAACCACTGACCACTTGCTGCAATGCAACCTGAGCCCCGCTACATGCACAATGGAGGACATCCTTGCGGCAACACCAGAGGCATTCCAAGTGGCCAGATACTGGTCAAAGGACATTTAATCAACTACCAAGCTTGCAAACTTTGTGTTTTGTCTGTTTGTTTTGTTAAAAATGTAATACAAACATCTGGTTGCTCCTGACACGATAAATAAATAAATACCTAAGCAAGCCCTAGAAATCATAGCATCGCAGAATAGGAAGTGGTCTTGTTGGCCATTTAATCAGTCCCTATTTTATTCTGGAAATCCAAAATTATGTAAGTGTCAGGTGACATGTCAGGTGAAATTCCTACAGAAAGGGAAGGCTCTCCTGTCTATGTAATTGGTTATGTTGTCAAGTTGTTGTTTACCATTATGAGGTTTCTTTTAATGTTCATCTGAAATCTTCTCCCTCATAGTTTAAACCCATTAGATTGACAAATCTTTGGTCTTCATTATGTGACAGCCATCTGCCATCACTCATAGAAACTGACTTGGGAACTCCCAAACTCTGTGTGCCCATGTTGTGTATAATGGAATTGATTGGTATAAGTTCTAAACCCAGGAGGCAGGGAAGCATATTTTCAAAATCCTACCCAAGTATACTTAAGCTTCAAGTTCAAATCCAATCATGACCTGCTACGGAAATATAGTTTCAGCCTGTTTGCAAGTGTTTTCTGTTGCTTTCTTTGACGGGAGAGGACTTTAAAAAAAAACTTTACAAGAGCTTGCATAATTGAAATTTTGCAATGTGGCCTTCGTGAAGCACATCAAAAGAAGCTGCCGGTGGAATGCCTTTTTTGAAAGTTTGGATGTTAAC
Source organism: Anolis sagrei (assembly GCF_037176765.1). Lineage (NCBI taxonomy): Eukaryota > Metazoa > Chordata > Lepidosauria > Squamata > Anolidae > Anolis > Anolis sagrei. Next base: position 39,119,101 of record NC_090034.1, on the reverse strand, counting down.
AGGGAGACTTCACTTCAAAGACACCATGCAAGAAGTAGCAAGGATTTAAAAGATTGCTCAGAGGCATCCAACTGTAGGAGCGTGGCACATTTTCCACACACCCCACTGTCTTTGAGACTTTAATTTGTCAGGTTAATCATGAAATCTTAACTGACTGGTGTTTATAGGGAAGAATATATATATATACTGTACACCTAAATACTCCAAAGGGTGCTGCTTCTATTTGAAGGGGCAATTCAATTTAAGGCTTGTCTCCATGCAGAAATTTTAATATTAAGCTATTCCAATTATTTCAAGGGAGAAGGGGGGGGGGGGCGGGGGGGGGTTGGATTGCCTCATCCATTTCTTCCACCCATTTCCATCTTTTTGTCTTGGGATACATAGTTTACAAGAGGAATGGTGGCCTTGAAAGAAGAAGTAAAGGTTTCAAGGAAGCATAATTTCTGGACAAGCCCCAGAGCTTACACAGAAACGAGGCATTTAAGAGAGAGCACACCTGGCATAGGGAGACAATGTTGTCCTTGCAGAAATAATGCTGGTAGTTTTCTCCCTGCTAAGAGCAAAAGTAAATAATCTTCCAGAGTATTCAAATGTCCCAAAATGTTGTGGAGGATTTATTTTGTAGAAAAGAACATTTGATACAAAACTCCCCTGTTTTCTGTGCAGAAAACAGGTTTTTAATCCTCCCCACCACAGTCATGTTTTCCGCTAAAGAATAAGTGGTTTTGGAGCCAGGCTTATGGCTAGTGGGCACAGCAGCACTTTAGACACAGAACCTGGACCACAGGACTGTTACAACAGTTGGAAACGGCTATGTGACTTTGTGACTATGTGATTATGTGACTATGTGATTATGTGATTTTAATTAATGTTACTGTTTTTAATCTGCTATGATTTTACATTGTATTACTGATATCGTGGCATCGAATTGTTGCCTGTCTTAGCCACCCTGAGTCCCCCCTTGGGGGTGAGAAGGGCAGGGTAGAAATGGTGTAAATAAATAAATGAATAAATAAATAAATAATATACTATATTCCACTTTATCTCTGGGTGGATTACAGTATACAAATATAAGGCAAACATTTGATGCCTTTTGCACAGTGAACAACAACAACATACAGTACACAGAGAGAGGTAAAGGCCTTCCCCTTTCATTTCCGGCATCTGGAGGTGATGCTGAACTCTAGCCGTGGGGAGGTGCTGTTGTTCCATTTTTCCATGCCAAGGAGCCCGTTGTCCATAGACATCTCCAATCATCTTTTACTGGCATGTCTGCATGGGGCACCCTTTTACCTTCCTGCCAAGGCGGTACCTATTGATCTACTCACACTGCATGCTTTTGAACTGCTAGGTTGGCAGAAGCTAAAGCTAATCTCAAGTAGATTACTTCATTGTGCTCTACGTGGGTTGCCTTTGAAGACAATTTGGAAGCTTCAATTATTCCAATGGGTAGAAGCCAGATTGCTCACTGGGGCGGCATACAGGGAACCTACAACCCAGTTGTTACGTCAGTTCCACCGGCTGCCAGTCTGCTATTGAGTACAATTCAAAGTGCTGGCTTTATCCTTTAACCATTCCAGCCCAGCTTACTTGTTGGAATGAATCTCCCTCTAGGATCCACCTTGGTGGTTAAGATATTTGGGGGAGGCCCTGCTCTTGATTTCACCACCCCCGCAAGCACAATTAGTGGGGACGAGAGACAGGGCCTTCTCAGTGGAACTCCCTCCCTAATGAAATCAGGTTGGCCCCCTCCCTCCAAATCTTTAGGAAAAAAACTTTAAACATGGTTGAGGAACCAAGCATTCGAGCAGCAGACACAGTGATAATAATGTAAGTGACTTATGTGACTGACAATGGACCGACCTCCAATTGTGACTTTGGATTTGTGTAATTTTAAATAGATCATTGATGTTTTAACTATATGTTTTAATTGTAATTGCTATTATAATTGTTGTGTTTGGCATCTAATGGCTGCCGGTTGTGAAGGTACCCTGAATCCCCCCCTACCCCCCAGCAGTGAGAAGGATGGGATATAAATGTATGAAATAAATAAATAGGGCTAACAGTGGAAGATCACCCTGATTGGCGGCTTCTAACTGCTAACCCTCCGGTTAGCAGATTTCCTGCAGCTAGCAGTTTAACCCGCTGCTCTACCACAGACCCTAAATGGAATAATTAGTCTACAACATTTGAGGATGTTTGAATGCCAGAAGAAAACTGCAGGATTATTATTTTTTCCAGATGCTGAGATGTGGTCCAAAGGGTACTTCTCACATAAGTTGAGGAAGGTACGGGCCATGAAGCCAGCAGTGTCAGTTGGGAACTCTTCCCCATGCAGCCCTAGGGCTAATCAGAGTCAATGGGTGCTTGGGTGCTGTTCAGCACTCGTTGCACTGCCAGGCAAGGCTGATGCCTAAGGAGGTACCAGATAGATACCTCTTTATCCGATGCCAGGTAAAATAGCTATATAAATCCAACCCTTGGTTACACTAGCGTATGCCACTATGAGGACTTGGGCCACTGTCATGACTCCCGTGATAACTTGATAAGTGTGGGATTGGAATTGGAATTGGTAAGGTTAAGTAAATAAAATAATAATATAATATACTTTATTTATATTCCGCTCTATCTCCCTGAGGGAACTCAGAGCAGATTACAGAATACATATATGGTAAACAATCAATGCCATTATACAATTAACAAAGACGGACAGTACATAGACAGAGGCAATGCTTCCCTCATTTTCATTTCTGGCATCTGGAGGTTGTGCTTGACTTGGCCATGGGGAGGTGTTGTTGTTCCATTTTCCACGTTGAGGAGCCTGTTGCTGTGGACTCCTTCCTGACTGAATTGCCAGCATGTTTTCATGGGCGCCTTTAAACTCCCCGCCAAGGTGGTACCTATTTATCTACTCACATTGCTGTTTTCAAACCGCTAGGTAAGCAGAATATAGGGCAGACAGCAGGAACTAACCCTGACCCGCGACTTGAACTGCTAACCTTCCGGTCAGCAAGATTTTCTGTAGCTACCAGTTTAACCTGCCTTGTTAACCGTGGCCCATAAATTATATTGAGTGAAAATGTAAGTGAAATTTCATTATTTGGATTTATATTACCCTACTTGTGTCCACAATTAATTAAAAACAAAAAAAGAAAAGCAATAAAAAGAACTGTTGAATATATGTTATATAGAAACATATAAGGTTTAGAGGAGACCATTTGTCCAAAACATCTGGCTGGGACAATTAGGAAAATGAGGGAACAGAGGAAGCAACAAAAGACTGTTTATATTTAATTTTAGTTAGATGAGTCTAGGAGATTGAACCTTTTTTTACATTAGAACAGCATTTCTCAACCTGGGGGTAGGGACCCCTGGGGGAGTCGCAAGGGGTTTCAGAGGGGTCACAAAAATAATCAGAAAACATATATTTCTGAAGGACTTGGGAACCCCTTTGGCAGAGAAGGCTGAAGATCTTTCCACCTGTCCTTCTCTTCCTTTTTGGAAAAAGATGGGGAATCCTCCCACCAAAAGCCCTCCTCCGCTGTGATTGGCCAGCCTCTCAGCCAAGGGGAGGACTGTTTCTGAGACTCCAAGTGGGGAGCGGAGAGCAGGCGTGGTCCTGCACATGTGTGGGTGAGGGAGAGCATGCGAGGTTTGAGGGAAGCTCGTGCCAATGAGTCTCTTCAATCATGGGGGTTCTGCATGGGACGTTTGGCCCAATTCTATCATTGGTGGGGTTCAGAATGCTCTTTGATTGTAAGTGAGCTATACATCCCAGCATCCTATACAACTCCCAAATGTCAAGGTCTATTTTCACCAAATTCCACCAGTGTTTACATTTGGGCATATTGAATATTTGTGCCAAGTTTGGTCCAGATCTATCATTATATGAGTTCACAGTGCTGTCTGGATGGAGGTGAATTACAACTCCAAAACTCAAGGTCAGCGCCCACCAAACCCCTCCAGTATTTTCTGTTTGGCCATGGGAGTTCTGTGTGCCAAGAGTGGCTCAATTCCATCATTGGTGGAATTCAGAATGCTCTTTGATTGTGAGTGAATTACAAATTTCAGCAACTACAACTCCCAAATGACAAATTCAATCCCCTCGCCAACCTCACCAGTAGTCAAATTTGGGTATTTGTGCCAAATTTGGTCCAGTGAATGAAAATACATCCTGTGTATCAGATATTTACCTTTTGATTCTTAACAGTAGTAAAATTACAGTTATGAAGTAGCAACAAAAATAATTTTATGGTTGGAGTTCAGCACAACATGAGGAACTGTGTTAAGGGGTTGCGGCACTAGGAAAGTTGAGAACCACTGCATTAGAACAAAGGGCACGATGGATGAACCAATGAACAATTTGGCATGCAAGACCGTTCGTAAGGATGATTCTGTTGTAATTGTTCAGTTCTCACAAAAAAAGTCATGGATCGGTTGTTCCTGTCGTTTGTTAACAAATAAAGTACTAACTGCAAGACAGTGAGACTTATCTTTGAAACAAATGGTTAGACTGCCAGAAAACCTGACAGCCATTGTATATTTTTTAAAATTCTCACAACAGTTAAGATTCTTGTCTTTACCTATATGATATGTCAAAGTGTCAAGACATACTTTCTTCTTGAAGACAAGAAAATCTCAAAGTGTTCTTTACATTCCTCATCTTAGCCCCCTTCTCCATGAAACGCCTGACTCGATATAAGCATTCTTACTGCCCCGATTACATTACAGCCAATACTCCTCCCTCCCCTTGACCCATGTACTTTAAACATATGCAGGGATGTTCCCAAGTCCAAAGGGCAGCTTGTGCTTAATTTTAATCACAGAATTATGTTGATAAACAGAATCCATTGCCTAACAATGTCTGCTTGCTAATCGGGTGTAATCAATACCGTGGATATTAACTCTTAATCTGTGACCAGTGTGTCAGGCCAACTCATAATGATGTTTCACAGTTTTTGAATGAGTAATGAAGCTCACTTCATTTGTTTCTCCCTCCACTCTCAAAAGTCCCTTTGAGGGATTTTAATTACTCACACATAGACTTTCTTTTTCATGTCAGGAGTGACATGAGAAACTGCAAGTTGCTTCTGGTGTGAGAGAATTGGTCATCTGCAAGGACATTGCCCGGTGGATGCCCAGAAGTTTTGATGTTTTCCCATCATTGTGGGAGTCTTCTCTCATGTTTCCACATGGGGAGCTGGAGCTGACAAAGGGAGCTCACCCACACTCTCCCTGGATTCGGACCTCCAACCTGTTGGTCTTCAGTCCTGCCGGCACCCACTGCACAACCGGGGGCTCCACACACATAGACTCATCCTCCACCTTTACTATTTTGTTGCTTGCATTTCGGTTCCATAAAGTGGATGGAGAACTGTAGATTTATTTATTTATTTATTTATTTATTTATTTATTTATATCATTTTTACCCCGCCCATATCAGCCCAAAGGCGACTCAGGGCGACGAACAATTGGTACAATTCGATGCCATATATAAAATACATACAGCAATAAAAATAAAACATCACATTACACTATATCTAAAAACATCAAACCAGTGAACAATAAAAAAATTAAAACTGTGTTGTAATATTCAGTCTTAGCCGTTCCTAGGTCGTTTTCCAATTCAGGTTTATCTGATTAAGCTGAGGCTCCAAAAGCTTGCTCGAAGAGCCAAGTTTTCAGGGTTTTTTCAAAAGCTTAGGAGGGAGGGAGCTGATCTAATATCCCCGGGCAGGGAGTTCCACAGCCGAGGGGCCACCACAGAGAAGGCCCTGTCTCTCCTCCCCATCAGATGTGCTTGTGAAGCAAGTGGGATCGAGAGCAGGGCCTCCTCGACGAACTCAAATCCCTAATGGGTTCATAGGGGGAGATGCGTTCGGATAGATAAGCTGGGCCGGAACCGTTTAGGGCTTTATAGGCTAAAGCCAGCACTTTGAATTGTGCCTGGTAGCAAACTGGCAGCCAGTTGGAGCTGACGCAACAGAGGAGTTGTATGCTTCTGAGTGCCGCTCCTGTTAGCAACCTGGCTGCCACATGCTGGACCATTTGAAACTTCCGAACAGTCTTCAAAGGCAACCCCATGTAGAGCGCGTTGTAGTAATCTATGCGAGATGTCACCAGAGCATGGACCACCATGGCCAAGCCAGACTTCCCAAGGTATGGGCGCAGCTGGTGCACAAGCTTTAACTATGCAAAAGCTCCCCTGGCCACCACCGAAACCTGGGGTTCCAGGCTCAGCAATGAGTCCAGGATCACTCCCAAGCTGGAAGCTTCAGGATGTACTATTGACCATTGTACAATTTTCTCTTTCTTTAAAGTCCTATAATATTTTGTTTAGCACAGTGTTTCTCAACCTTCCTAATGCTGCGACCCCTGAATACAGTTCTTCATGTTGTGGTGACCCCCAACCATAAAATTATTTTCGTTGCTACTTCATAACTGTAATTTTGCTCCTGTTATGAATTTTCATGTAAATATCTGATATACAGGATGTATTTTCATTCACGGGACCAAATTTGGCACAAATACCTGTTACACCCAAATTTGAATACTGGTGGGGTTGTGGGGTATTGATTTTGTCATTTGGGAGTTGTAGTTACTGGGATTTATAGTTAGCCTGCAATCAAAGAGCATTCTGAATGTCACCAATGATGGAATTGAACCAAACTTGGCATACAGAACTTGCATGGCCAACAGAAAATGCTGGAAGGGTTTGGTGGGTATTGATCTTGAGTTTTGGAGTTGTAGTTCACTTACATCCAGAGAGCACTGTGGACTCAAACAACGATAGATCTGGACCAAACTTGGCACAAATACTCAATATGTCCAAATGTGAACACTGGTGAGGTTTTGGGGAAAAAGATTTGACATTTGGGAGTTGTAGTTGCTGGGATTTATAGTTCACCTACAATTAAATAGCATTCTGGACCCCACCAATGATAGAATTGGGGCAAACTTTCCACACAGAACCTCCATGACCAACAGAAAATACTGTGTTTCCGGATGGTCTTTAGTGACCCCTCTGGCACCCCCTCATGACCCCCCCCCCCGGGGTCCCGACCCTCAGGTTGAAAAACTCCATTTTAGCAATCAAAAATGTTTTCTCAGAATGACATCCAAGACAATCAAAGATTTAAAAACCAAGGCAAAGACTGACAGATGACATAACAGCACTTTTAAAAAAATATCTGAAGGGGTATAATGTAAAACAGATTTCCTTACTTTTTCTTACACTCGGCCACTTTTCATCCAAGAAATTTCTATGAGATGCGGGTATATAAAATAGGTATACAAAGGGCTGTGGTGGTGCAACAGGTTAAACTGTTGAGCTTCTAAACTTGCTGACCAGAAGGTTGGCGGTTTGAATCCATGGGACAGGATGAGCGCCTGCTGTTAGTCCCAGCTCCTGCCAACCTAGCAGTTCAAAAACATGTAAATGTGAGTAGATCAATAGGTACCACTCCAGTGGGAAGATAAATGGTGCTCCATGCAGTCACGCCAGCCACATGACCCAGGAGGTGTCTATGGACAATGCAGGCTCTTTGGCTTTGAAATGGAAATGGCGGGAGATGAGCACCACCCCCAGAGCTGGAGATGAAAGAGGAAGCCTTTACCTTTATCTGTGTATCTGTGTTTCATTGTTTCGAGACATTGAATGTTTGCCTTCTATCTGTATATGTCTGTATATGCTGGAATCCACCCAGAGTCCTTTCAGGGCATACAAATAAAGTATTATTATTATTATTATTATTATTATTATTATTATTATTATTACAAATCAAAATTTTACTGTAAATAAATAATAAAGAAATTTATTTTAAAACATTTTTGGTATACATATTGTTTTACCAATTATTGAAGAGAAAAGCCAATTTGCAGACGAATGAGATGGACGTGCCTGTTTAACTTTACATAAAGAATTACATCTTGGCTGATATCTGAAACTGTGGGATGTAGAACATCTTCAACGTTTTTCATGCCATGCTGACAACGTTTCATACCGTGCTTAGTTTGTAGCCTCAAGTGGCAGGATATACTCGTTTGTTTCTCCTTTTTCGTCCTGGATTGATGTAAATGTCTAAAAACAACCACTAGGTGGAAAGCTACACGTTTATTTCCTCAACTCCTAAATTCAGTTCAGAAACCCAAAGGGTGAATGCTGGTCACCACGGCTTGAAACAAAGGCTTAAATCCAAATGAATTGTAGTGATGTTGTCTCTCCTGTTCTCTATCGTTCTCTCTCTCACCCTTTCAGTCTCCTCTCTACACAGGATGCCTGACAATCTGCATAATGATTGTAGTGTCTCTATACAATCTGAATTCTCCTGGTAACACCTTTTAATCAGATCTAAAGTTGGCAATTTTGCTTCACAGTTTCACTGCAGTTTAACATCGATTCTGTTCCTGTATTAGTAATGGATCGGTTATCATCTTACTGTTCAAGAATTTAAGATCTCAGGAAGTATTTGTCAACACAATCAGTTGCCAGAATCATAGAATCAGTGTGATAACAAAGGTGTGAGTATATTTATGGATATGAGGTCCATTCTATTTCTTGTGGAATCCCCGGTGGCGCAGTGGGTTAAACGGCTGAGCTGCTGAACTTGTTGACCAAAAAGTCGCAGGTTCTAATCCTGTTGTCAGCCCCAGCTTCTGCCAACCTAGCAGTTTGAAAACATGCAAATGTGAGCAGATCAATAGGTATCACCCCAGCGGGAAGGTAATGGCGTTCCCTGCAGTCATGCCAGCCACATGACCTTGGAGGTGTCTATGGACAACGCTGGCTCTTTGGCTTAGAAATGGAGATGAGCACCAACCCCCAGAGTTGGACATGACTGGACTTAATGTCAGGGGAAAACCTTTACCTACTTTTAATTTTAAAGATCACAGCCTGAATTCTGTTGCTAGTTCTACCAAAAGTAGACTCATTAGATCAAAGGGGGTTTACCTATGTTTTGAATGGATCTAGTCTAGTTGAGTATCAGGGGCCACGGTGGCGCAGCAGGTTAAACCGAACCTTCTGACCAGAAGGTCGGCAGTTTGAATCCACAGGATGGGTTGAGCACCTTCTGTTAGTCTCAGCTTCTGCCAACCTAACAGTTTGAAAACATTCAAAATGTGAGTAGATCAATATGTACTGCTCCAGCAGGAAGGTAACAGCGCTCCATGCAGGCATGCTGGTCACATGACCTAGGAGGTGGTCTACGAACAAAGCACCCCCATAGTCAGACCCGACTAAGGTAAAGGTAAAGGGGAAATCTTTACCTCTACCTTAGTCTAGTTGAGACTAATGCCCCTTCCTCACAGCTGTATAAAATTGAACTGGATTATATGGCAGTGTGGACTCAGATAACTCAGTTCAAAGCAGATATTGTGGATTATCTGCCTTGATAACCTGGGTTATCAAAGGAATCAAATGGAAAGGCCCTATCCAACAGGATTCCAGTCAATACCTGGAACTATGGGAAGAGATACTGTCATCAAAAAACGCAACAGTGAAGACTAGTTATAATCATGAAGTTTTCGAGCAGAAGTGGGGGAAAGTAAGTATTGGGGGAAAGTAATATATAGAATTTTTGATCTTGTTGAAAGCAGCATGGACATAGAGGTATCCAGGGAATCAGCTTTTAAATGTTATGGAATAATTTGCTTTGGGAGTTTTGGATAGGTACAAATTATGCTTCTAGGAACTATAGTGGAATTGTTGACTCTTCAGGGAGCCGGGTTGAAGACTTAACTCATTCACTTTTTAAAAGCATCATTTTTCCTGCATGGGATCAAATTAAAGGGAGGAGCGGAATTTTGTGTTTATACTAATATATACATGAAGCCTATGGAGTCATTAGGGAAACAAGCAAGAAAATGCTTCTTAATGTTTTCGCCTGTTAATTATCTATTTGCATGAAATAATTGTGCTCCCCTTTGTACATTGGGAGTGTTTGGGAATTAATTAATTCACATCTGCTTCAAGCAGGCTTCTTGCCTATACGAGGAACTTTGCAATTTGAACTCCAAAGTTTGTGTTATAACTTCACTATGCTTTCACTTGGAACCAGAGATTTTTCAGTCGGGTATTTGACAAGAGTTTTTGCATGCTAGTAGGCCCAGGGCCCATCCAGACAAGGCATAAAACACACATCCTTCCAGATATTAGTGGGATGGTTTCCAAATGACACTCAGGAATCCTTTTGGCAATCAGGAATGCTTTCGGCACAAAGCAGGAAAACCCTGCTTTGTGCTGAGGTAATTTGATAATGGTAATTCTTGAAGGTAATTCTTGAAAGGCGCAGGTCAACACACACTATGGCCGATGTCTGGACTACCTCCTCAAAAATCCTGGACTTCTGGGAGGGCAGTCCAGGCAGCCCTACCTATTGTGTTTTTCTGGGCTGAGTCAGCCTAGAAAACCGTGAGAACACCAACCCCCTCACCAACCCCCCTTAAGTGTACAAAAATAAAATAACTTAAGGGACCAACATTTCCCTTCTACTAGCCCTCTCCTAGCACTTAGGAATGATGTTCTAGGAGAAGAGGGGAGGAGGAAAATCGCTCCCGCCTCCTTCTGAAGGTTCGTGAAGGGCATCTAGACACCCAGCCACAAAAGTGTGCATTTTTCAGGCTGGTGTGTGGACTACAATTTGTCCCAACCTGAGTTTTTTTTTAACATGGGTTGGCGCAGACTTTACCGCTGTCTGGAACTGCCCCAGAGATGCTACCTTCCCTTCTCCATGGAATGAGCTTTGACATAGCCATGGGTCATATCAAAATCCACAATTTTGGCCCCAAAATCTGCCCTTGGTTTATACACGAAGTTGATTACTACTACTACTACTACTACTACTACTACTACCACCACCACCAGGCATAAAATTAAAACACATTTTTAAAATCCATACCAATAAAATATGAGTTTAAATTCATAGGCTAATATGCACTGGATAGACCTGCCAGAAGAGATAGGTCTTTAATTCTGTATGAAAGTCCGACAGCTCATTCAGCTGTCGAATCTCTTCTTGCAAGGCATTCCACAGTCTAAGGGCAACCAATGAAAAGGTCCTCTGGGTGACAGTTATCAGTTCTGGCTGGTTGAAGTAAATGTCCCTGAGAGAAATGTATGGGGCGGATTATATGGGAGAAGGCCATCCTGTAGGTAACCTGAACCTAAATCATGTAGGGCTTTAAAGGGAAGAACCAATACTTCGTAATTTGCCCAGAAACTAATTGGCAACCAGTGGAGTGACTTTCATATAGGTGTAGTATGCTCACGCCTAGATGTATCAATCTGGCTGCCATATTTTGAACTAATAGGGGTTTCTGAACTTGGGACAGAGGTAGCCCAATGTGTGGTGCATTACAGAAGTCCAAACCTTGAGGTAACCACTACCATCTTTAGGTCTTCCGATTCTAGGAAAGGGCGCAGCTGGCATAACAGCTGAAACTTATAATAAGCCCTCCTAGCCGTTGCATTTGTTTGAACTGACATTTGGAGAGATGGATCCAGGAGCACTCTCAAGCTTTCAAGCACAGTCTTTCACATTTCCGTTTTACTTATAACATAGGTGGGTTAATGCTTCTTAAATGTTACCTCAGTATGGCTTATTTCAGCCCTCTATGGCACAGGTCAAAGGAAGAGAACCAGAACCAAAGCAGGGCTTGGAATATGACTAAAGTACAGTAGAGTCTCGGTTATGCAACTTTCCCTTATCCAACTTTCTGTATTATCCAACGCAGTCCAGGGTGGGAGAAAGAAAGAGCCCTTGTCTGTTTTGGTGTTAAATTCATAAATACAGTAATTACTACCGTGTATTGAACTGCTTTTTCTGTTGGTTTGTTGTAAAACATGATGTTTTGGTGCTTAATTTGGAAAATCATAATGTAATCATAATGTAATTTGACGTTTAATAAGCTTTTCCTTAATCCCTCCTTATTATCCAACATTTTTGCTTATCCAACATTCTGCCGGCCTGTTTATGTTGGATAAGCAGACTCTACTGTAGTTAATTAGGACCCCATGTGAAACATGTTTGTGATGGGACTCCTCAGGCTGCCCTTCCTCTTCTGTAGATATGGGTTTTGTTATAGGATTCTTTTCCTCTGAAACAATCTGCCCTACAGTTGAGGTCAGACAGTAGCCTCAGACCCAGCAAGATGACTAACTGAAAGTCCAATATATGCAGGCCAATGATTCCCATCAGTGAAGGGAATAAGTGTGCATATGTTTGTCTGAATCCACTGGTTGGATCACTCTATGATTTATGAGCTCGGACAGTTTCTAGGCTAATCAATCATAATTTATTTTGACAGAGATGAACTTCCTGCATCCATATCCTGGCAGAGCTGGTACGATAGTTACCCAGCCCCAATGAATGCCAGTCATCTCTAATGATGCTAATGACAGCCATTATACATACGTCTTAATGAGTGCCCTAAAAGTGGCTATTCCTGAAGGTTGAATGCTGGGTTTTTTATGTGATAAGAACGTGAAAGAAAATATTGGGGGAAAGATTTTAAAATTTCAGCAAGCCATTAGCACAAGAAACCATGCCTTTGATTTCTTTCCTCCCAGATTCAAAACCCCAAAGTAATTTATCAAAATAAATCCATTCATTTGCAGGTTTCTCTAATGAACCCATTAGCTAAGAGGGAGAGGATTGGAATGTCTTAATTAGAGATATGATAAAAGACAAGTAGACACTGTCTTTCTCCCTCGGTCCTTCCCTGCCTCTCTTGCGAAACATTCACAATGCACCTTCTTGACAATACATGCAACTCATATTAGTTCATATTATTTTACGCAGATCCATGCATGCTGCCTTGAACTCATTTCAGTAAAGCGGGGATAGAAAGGAAGCTATATTTTTTTAAAGTGTGATTGACCAATTCCACCTATACTAGACAGGTGGAGTGTGTCCCTGTTAGTTCTCCTGGATCTCTCAGTGGCTTTTGATACCATTGACCATGGTATCCTTCTGGACTGGCACTCTTGGATGGGTCTTGGGATCATTGCACTGGACTGGCACTGCTCGTTCCTGGAGGGCCAGACTCAGATGGTGGTGCTGGGGGATACCTGCTCGGATCCCTGGCCATTGCCTTGTCGGGTCCCGCAAGGCTCTATTTTATCCCCCATGCTTTTCAATATCTCCATGAAACTGCTGTGTGAGGTCAACCAGAATTTTGGAGTTCAGTGTCACCAGTACAGATGGCAAACAACTCTATTACTCGTTTCCACTTTTATCCAGGGAAGCTCCCCGAGTCCTGGACCGGTGCCTGGCAGCTGTGAAGGGCTGGATGAGGGCTAACAAACTGAAGTTAAATCCAGACAAAACAGGGGTCCTTCTGGTCAGTCATGAGGCCGATCAGGATATAGGCTGGCAACCTGTTCTCGATGGGGTAACACTCCCCCCTGATGACACAGGTTCGCAGTTTGGGGGTCCTCCTGGACTCAGCACTGATGCTTGAAGCTCAGGTGTTGGCGGTGGCTGGGAGGGCCCATGCACAATTAAAGCTTGTGCACCAACTGTGACCATACCTCAAAAAGTCAGATCTGGCCACGGTGGCCCATGCCTTAGTTACATTGTGTATGGATTACTCCAATGCACTCTATCTGGGGCTGCCTATGAAGACGGCCTGGAAGCTCTAACTAACACAAAGATTGGCAGCCGGGCTGCTGATGGGGGCAAGATATAGAGTACATATGACCGCCCTTCTGAAGCAACTTCACTGGCTGCCTATTTGCTTCCGTGCCCAATTCAGAGTGCAGGTTATTACCTGTAAATCTCTGCACAGTTCAGGTCCTGCCTATTTACGCAACTACATCTCCCCTTATGAACCAGTTCAGGCCTTACGGTCAGCTGGGGATGCCCTCCTCTCATTCCCCCCCAATCACAAGCAAGGCTAGTGGAGACAAGGGAGAGGACCTTCTCAATAGTGGCCCCCGGCTCTGGAACACCCTTCCCAGGGAGAGCAGACAAGCAACTACCCTTACAGCATTTAGGAGGGATTTGAAGACATGGCTGTTTCAACAGGCATTTGACAATGATTAGCCAACACTGTCATGTGGATAAGACCCCTGTTTACATGGATACAGCAGATTCAATTAGTAGGCCCCTTTTAATAAATAGGAAGGACAGTGTTTTAACTAATGTTTATAATTTTATTGTTAATGATGCATATGTTTTAACTTACCTTGTTTGTTTTTAGATTTCTTGATGTGCTATTATTGTCTATTTTATTTTACGTATTTATTTATGCTGTGAGCCACACCGAGTCACTTGGGGAGATGGAGCAACGTACAAATAAAGATATCATCATCATCATCATCATCTATGGATAGGAATGAACATCAGTAAATGTTCTGTCCTTTGAGATGTAATGATGGATCTTTTCTGCTTATTTCACTTGTATCTGCAGTGATTATATAATCTCATGTTAGATGGATTATATAATCCCAGGTTAGATGACCTTTGAAGTACCTTGAAGAGTTGTTGGATGGATAATCATTACCAGACATCCCCTCCCTCACCTGTAGTCCCATGTTTTAGAGTGTCTTTGAGAACAAGGTTTACAATATGATATAAAGGGTCCACTTTCCTGTTGATGTCTTCTAAGTGGTTCATTAGCTCACAAAAATTAGGGGTGTCTTCAGGCTTTGGAGCTGCAGGGTCTTCACAGAAGCCTGTAGGTGGTGGACTAGGCTCTCCAACGGTGGAGACTTGGGTTGTGCTCTGAGGTCTCTAGGATTGTGTGGGGTGCTGTGATTTGATCTCTATCTGATGGCCGTGTCTGGTAGAGGTTGGCTGTATCTCTGGTCTTCCCCAGGTAGGAGTGGCCAGAGGTGTGGTGATTGGTCATTCTCTCTGGCCATGGAGTTGGGTGGAGCTACCTACAATAAACTTCTCCCTGGTGAGGGATGGGAACTGGCCCCCTGGTGGGTGCTGCTGGCCTCTGTAGCCCCAGCTCATAACTTAGCGTCCCTGCTGGCTTATAGCAGGCAGGTGCTCCTGATGGGCCAGCAGCTGGCATCAGGTGGTGAGTGGTGGGCAGCAGGTTGCACTCCTCCTGTGCTGGCAGGTGGTGGGTGGCAAGCACCAAGGCAGCAGAGGGAGGGCAGGTCTTTTTACCGTGTCCTTCTCTGCCTTCTTCCTCCTCTCCCCCAGAGGCGGCATGGTGGGGGAGGGGGCATGCACAGAGTCAGCCCCAGAAGCAGAAGCGGCTGCCAGCCAACAGACCCAGGTGGAACAACAATCAGCTGCCCAAGAGCACTCAGCTCATGGGTGTATGAATCTAACTCAGTATTTCTTAACCAAAATTTGGAGGGAAGCATTTCTGAAACTGAAATGATAGCCATCAAGTAAGATCAGCATTTGCAAGGCTTGTTAAACAAGGCAGTCTGGTTTCCCTTTTTTTAATAGAGTACAGCTAAAGCATTTGCTCCATGTTATTGCTAACATGGAAATGTCTAAAACAGCCACTAGATGGAAAGTACACAATTTTTTTTCATTTCATTTCATCTATTCGGATGGCACAGAATGAGAAGGCGTCTCCTGGAATGAAAATAAACTCAATACAAAAGGCAGGCAGGAGCAGATACTGACTCCAAGCCTGCTTTCCAGATTGATTGCCATGCCAGGGCCTGCAGGCAAGTGCCGAGTAAGGAACACTGCTTACTTGGCACTTGGGTGCACGCCCTTGCAGGTCCGGGTACTTTGAGCCTACGTGCCCAGGCCTGCCAGGGCCTGCAGCCGAGCACCGAGTAAGGAGCGCTGCTTACTCAGCGCTCAGGTGCAGGGCCTTGCAGGTCCAAGTGCTTTGCGCCTTTGCTTTGGGTTGTGGAGCAAGACCACAGGCAGCAAACACAATGGGTCTTCAGCCCCAGCCAGGGAACCCTTTGACTCCTCAGATGAAGGTGAGGCAAACCCCATCCAAAAGTGTGTGCTGGGAAGGGGAGACTGGGTGGGAACTCCCCTCCCCCCAATAATGGGCTGAAAGAAAATCAATATTTTGACACCTGAAAACCAAAAACAAATATCTGCACTCCCAATTTCAGGAGGCTCAGTAGGAACAGATTGAGGACCCCACCAAAAGCCGGGACACAAAACGAATCAATGTTTATGCCAAATGCACACAACTAGTTAAGAGACCCCAAGTGAGGTTGCAACCATAGTAGATGCTATGGTCTAGCCCACATTTTATTAGCTTCATTATGAGACCTTTCTGAAAGGCCTTCCTGAAATTGAGATATGCTACACCCATTCCTTTCCCTTCATCTTGTAACTCTCCATCCGTGGGTTCCAGAAATGCTGATATGTGCATACAATGCATCTTCAAACTCCATTGGTAATTGCAATGATACGACTTCCAATATATTGGAATTCTCATAGGCTCAAAAATGTCTCACACTTCCCTCAGTACAATTTCATAGAAATCCTAATGTCGGGACATTTAAGATGTCCTAGTCATCACTGAGAACTTGAACAATCACACAGTTTCCCTAAATAACTTATTCACCTCTTTTTGTTCTTCAACGGAGGAGATGAAACTGAATACAAAGCATCTTAAGATCTGGGGTTGGGTATGATATGGTAGGAGAAGTGTATGATTTTCAAACAGAAAAAAACCCCAAAATAAGCCATTGGA
Organism: Anolis sagrei; assembly: GCF_037176765.1. Classification (NCBI taxonomy): domain Eukaryota; kingdom Metazoa; phylum Chordata; class Lepidosauria; order Squamata; family Anolidae; genus Anolis; species Anolis sagrei. The sequence goes on along the minus strand of NC_090034.1, from coordinate 39,102,463 downwards.
CATCCTTTGATTTTTATTTAAGTCAATAAAAATTCATCCCTTTGACCTCTATTGCTGTTTTTAAGGAATGCTCTTATCCTTTTGTAGGGCAGGAAGTTGAAAGGTGCTTCCAGGAAACTTTGAAGTTCTTGAACAAAATTGAAGCAACGTATTGTAGAAGGGGAGGGCAGAATTTCTTCAAAAACAATTGGCTCTTGGTTTAGATCAGAAGTATTTTGAAAGATTAACTGACAGCTGGATTTGTGCTTTTCAGGTTCCTGTGACTAGTATTCCTGAGGCTGTTTTAGTGTGGCAGATAACTGTTTGTTCCTCAGTGTTGCACTTGAGCCCTGAACCACCTTTTCCACCAAACACCACACTATGTCCAAATAGTTTATTACAAGATGAATATGTAAAGAAATCAGTCATTTTATAAACAAAGCACCAAAGTTCAAAAAGCCATTCCAAAAGAATATCAGAAACCCAAAATCCATTTAAAACACAGTCTTCATAATTAATCCATAAACATGATAGCAGGAATCCAAGGCAGGCAGCCTAATCCACACTGGATCTAGAAACAGGAACAAACTTGAAAGCTTGGATACATGAAACAAAACCTAAGAACAGGAACTGAGAGCTGTTTTCCCCTTGAATTCAACATTATTATTATTATTATTATTATTATTATTATTATTATTTACTGTATTTATATACCGTCTTTTTCACCCCGGAGAGACTCAAGGTGGTTTACAACATACTAATGGCAAAAATTCAATGCCAACATACAGTGCACAAAGATATCATAATAACTAATCTATATATATAAAAATGCTCTGTGCGTAATGAGTACCTTAAAAACAAAAGAACCAATGAATGAAATCACACCAAATTTGGCAACAAAATGTCTCACAACACAAGGAGTGACTATCACTCAAAAATTATGATTTTATCATTTGGGAGTTGTAGTTGCTTGGATTTATAGTTCACCCACAATCAGAGAGCATTCTGAACTCCATCAACGATGGAATTGAACCAAACTTGGCACATAGAACTCCCATGACCAACAGAAAATACTGGAAGGGTTTGGTGGGCATTGGATATTTAGACACTGTGGACTCAAACAATGATGGATCTGGACCAAACTTGGCACAAGCACTCAATATACCCAAATATGCACACAGATGGAGTTTGGGGAAAACAGATCTTGACATTTGGGAGTAGTAGCTGCTGAGATTTATAGTTCACCTACAATCAAAGAGCATTCTGAACCCCACCAATGACAGAATCGGGGCAAACTTCCCACACAGAACCCCCATGACCAACAGAAAATACTTAAGGCCATCCAATTCAACTCCCTTCATCAGGGCAAAAAAAAAAAATGTAATCAAATCCTTCTGACAAAGAGCCATCCAGCCATAGATGTTCCATGTTCCAGGGTGGGCAAACCAGACACTCCCCACATCAACACTGACAAAGAAACAGCAAGAAATACTGTTTACCCAGAAGCATAAAGAAATAAAAACCAACACTTTCTCATTACTTTATTTTTCAGATCAACAGACTGGGCCACAGCAAAGCGTGGCAGGGGACAGCTAGTTACTACATATAACTATGGACTTAAAATCAATTAAGACCATTAAACATAAGACATACATAAAATTTAAACATTCAGACAAAGCATAAAGTCATCCTTGTATAAACATTAAAATCCCATGATCCAGAAATCATATACCATAGCCATTCCGAATTGTCATTGCACATGTTCCTTAATTATTCTTTGTACTGCATTATTTATTAGACAAAGGCTTGATCTCATGACCACATCTTTGTTCTCTTTCTAAAGGTCAGTAGGAGAGCTCTGATCTAATCTCACTTGGGAGGGAATTCCAGAGCTGAGGAGCCACCACTGAGAAGGCCCTGTCTCTCATCCTTGCCAACCGCACTTGCAACAGAGGCAGGACAGAGAGCCGGGCCTCCCCAGATGATCATAACCTCTGTTGCTCTCAGAAAAGATTGTACCAGAAGAAACTACTTTAAAGCCTCAATTCCTCCCATGACATCACTTTGCACACATCTGCTTTTTTTCCCCCTTATCTCCAAGCCACTGAGAAAACCTAGTCTGTCTTTGTTTAACATTTTGCCTTTGGAGTTCAAGGTGACTTGATCTGGAAAAACATTAACCTCCCACATCCCTTTCAGACTGCACCTCCGTCAGATTCTCATAAGAACTGATATCGCTTTCTCCACCATGAGAATACAAAACAACTCCCTCCAAGCCACTTCCATCCTCCCTTGGCCTCCCAGTCTCCATCCCAGCACCCCCTTCCTCATCCTCTGAGCACTCAGACTGTGACCAGACTACAACACTCAGGCCCCGTCTACACTGCCATTTACTGCAGGTTGAAACTAGACTCACGTAATGCAGGTCAGTGCAGAAACATGATTATGCCATCGTCGTAGTACTTGTTTACTTTAAATATCTGTCTTCTTAAGTTGGAGTTTTAAGCAATGTGTTAGAAACATAAGAGACAGAGTACATATGAGTGCCAAACCTTGTTTTGGAGTGCAGGGGGCACACAGCAACAACAATTTCTTTTTAGAAGCTCCATAGGTTTGTTGCAGGCATGCTAATGATCTCTCCGGGTCTCTTTTCAAATGTGTGTATTTGTGATTACATGTATTTCTCTTTTTGTTTTAATTATGTCACAGGATACAGAAATCCTCAACACTGCAATCCTCACAGGGAAGACAGTAGCTGTTCCCATCAAGGTGGTTTCAATTGAAGAAAACGGTGCCGTGACTGATATCTCAGAATCAGTGGAATGCAAATCTTCTGCTGAGGATGTCATCAAAGTAAGTGACAGGAGGGTCACCAGCCATTAGGAAATTTGCACTGTGTGTCTTCTGGAAACTGAAGTTGCTCCTTGAGTTACCCACAGGTCAGGGTTTAGTTGGGAAGCTGTGACACTCCAGATATGGATGAACTACTATAGTAAGTCCTCCCCTGTGAAAGAAGAAAAATGCAGATAAAAAAGCTTCTTTTTACCAAAAAAAAAAAAAACCTTTCTAGGAATTTCTAGGTTGTCCAGAGAAATTGGAAATTGAACAGTGAAAGGAAAGGGGTTAGGGAGATATTTTAAAAGAAGGGATTTATAAATAAGACAGAAAAACACAACAAAACATAGCACTGATGGTAGTAGTAGTGGTCCAAGAGGAGTGGTGCCAGTCTCCAACCAAAAGTTGTTCTCAAAGCAATTCATAGATAAAAGTCAAATGTGAGTTAGTAGAGATCAAAGATGGGATTTTTAATGCCTAAATAAAACCTTACACTCAACGTGATGCATGATTTGAGGAGTATATCTTGAGAACCTGGAACCATTCCATTTCCCCCAAAGAAACCTGTCTTTTGTCATCCAGGACATAAATTTAGTTATTCTGGGAATTTCTTTTTTTATTTATTTGAAACATTTATATCCCGCCCGTCTCATCCTGAGGGGACTCAGGGTGGAGCGCAACATATATACGGCAAACATTCAATGCCGAAACATACAATACCTACTCTAAACCCGATCGGGGTGTAGGGTGGCAACCTGTGCTCGATGGGGTTACACTCTCGCTGAAGACACAGTCCGCAGTCTGGGGTCCTCCTGGACTCAGCACTGACACTTGATGCTTAGGTGTCTGGGGTGGCTTGTGAGGGCCTTCGCACAGTTAAAACTTGTACGCTAGCCGTGACTGTACTTCAAGAAGTCTGACTTGGCCATGGTGGTCCACACCTTAGTTACCTCAAGTTTGGATTACTGTAATGCACTGTACATGGGGTTGCCCTTGAAGACGGCCTGGAAACTTCAGTTGGTGCAAAGATCGGTGGCCAGATTGTTAACTGGAGCAAGTTACAACAAGTGGTCAACCCCCTGTTTAAACAGCTCCACTGGCTGCCGATAAGTTTCCGGTCCCAATTCAAGATGCAGGTTATCACCTATAAAGCTCTAAATGGTTGGGGACTTGCCTATCTTCGTGACTGCATCTTCCCTTATGAATCCACACGAGAGAAAGGGCCTTCTCAGTTGTTGCCCCTCGGGTCTGGAACTCCCACCCTAAGGAGATTAGGCTAGCATCCTCCCTATCCATGTTTTGTAGAGATCTAAAAATGTGTATGTTCCATTGTGCGTTTGATTAGACAATTCCCTGGACAGCTGGCCCAGCAAGGTCCCAAATCTTGCACTTTACTACCGTAGTATCTAAAGTTAAAATGATCCTCCTAAATTGCTCTTATCCTTATTGCTTCTATAAGACCTGTGCACTTTATACACTAGCCCTACATCCTAAATTGTTGTACACCAACCCGCCCACAATGAGACTTGAATTATACTAGCTTGTTGTAGTTTTTTCAGGCTGTATGGCCATGTTCTAGAAACATTCTCTCCTGATGTTTCACCTGCATCTATGGCAGGCATCCTCAGAGGTTGTGACTTCACAACCTCTGAGGATGCCTGCCATGGATGCAGGTGAAACATCAGGAGAGAATGCTTCTAGAACATGGCCATACAGCCCAAAAAACCTACAACAGCACAGTGATTCCGGTCATGAAAGCCTTGGACAATACATTGAATTATGCTATTGGTTGTTGTTTCTGAGGCTTGTTTCTTATACAGTTATAATGTTGTTTTATGTTGTTTTATACTGATGTTATGTATTTTAAATATGTTATGTTTTAACCTTGATGATTGGGCTTGGCCCCATGTAAGCCACCCCGAGTCCCTTCGGGGAGATGGAGGTGGGGTATAAAACTAAAGTTATGATTATATTATTACAATAAACTATAAACATACATAAACATTAAAACCAGTTATCTCCACTTTTAAAATCAATTGTTTAAGCCATCTCAAATCAGCGGAGTAAAAACCTTATTGTACTGTCCCAAAGGCTTGATCCCACAGCCAAGGTTTTACCATCTAAATGAACACAAACAGCTTCTTGTAGTAGAATGCTACAAGAAAAGAAAGGAAAATGCATCTTCTCACCACTGGGAGGCTTTTTTCAGGCAGCATCAAGAGCTGCAAGGGTGGAGGCAAAGTTAAGGGCATCCCACCAGTGCTATCTAGAAGTCAGACCTCTGTGTTATTTCCAACAAACATATTACACATTCCCAAAAGTCATCAAGAATGTTGGAGAAAGCAGAAAACATGGCAAGCAGATATGCCAGCAGGTTCTCAGAAGTTGAGAGGTTGTTTGCAGCAGGGAGAGCTGCAGTGGTTACTTCATGAAGTGGCTTTCAACAAAACCAAGCATAGCATATAAAGCTTTTATTTGATTGATGAATTGGTAATACCTACACCCTCCCCTCAGTGATGTACACTAAGTAAAGGTAAAAGTTTTCCCCTGACATTAAGTCCAGTCGTGTCTGACTCTGGTGCTCATCTCCATTTTAAGCCGAAGAGCCGGCATTGTCCATAGACACCTCCAAGGTCATGTGGCTGGCATGACTGCATGGAGCGCTGTTACCTTCCCGCCAGAGTGGTACCTATTGGTTTACTCACATTTGCATGTTTTCGAACTGCTAGGTTGGCAAAAGCTGATGATGACAGCAGGAGCTCACCCTGCTCCCTGGATTCGAACCTTCAATCTTTCGGTCAACAAGTTCAGCAGCTTAGCAGTTTAATCTACTGCACCATTGCTACACACTTTAATATGTAACTGATTGTCCTGTTTAATCTGCCTGCTCTTCCCCCTCCCCTCAGATTCTGTTTCTGACAGCACCATGGCTCCTTTGCGCCTGGATTTACACTCATCTTCGTAAACTATAAATGCGCTAGACCTTCAAATGATGGTTCTAACCTTTAAAAAGTGGACCAAAATATATTTACTGCAGCACTAAAGCATGACTAACGTCCAAATCCTGCTTGCTAAGCTCCACTCCGCCAAGGGGAGCTCTACACATCTATTAATAATAGTTGACCCATCCTGACTACAGGGCTGTCTTCACTTCTTACCTGATGGCTTTTTGCATAGCTGTCCAAGTGGCTGTGCTGCTGGAAATCTTAGAATTTTACCTCCTGAGGCCCTAAAAGCATGTTCTGGTATTGCAAAGCCAACCTTGTCGAGAACCAAAATATCCCAGAATAGCCACTCTTCATGTCACAAGCTGTTTGGTGAAAGCACTTTCACAAACCTGAAGGCATTTCGTCCTACTGCACCAGCTTGACTTTAACTTAAAAATGCATCCAGCAATTCCTTGTCTTTTGCTATATGGTGTATTCTGCAAGCTTGGGGGGGGTGGGGCGTGAAAAGCTATTAAAGCTGAACAAGACAAACTCTCAAAACACTTTTAATTTTATGGATAATATGGGAACATAACAGATGTTTGGAGATTCAAATGCAGAAATGCCACAGACTGTACCTGATTCTGAAATCAGCTAGCTGCTTTAGGAGTTCTGTGGCTCCATCATTGGGCATGCTGTTCTACCTTGACAGCCGAAAGAAACATAGATCAGGTTTGAAGGCAATAGGTTTGATTTACTTTCAGGCCTGAAAGGATGTCTGATACAGAGTCTGTGCTCGCAAGGAATTGGACATAATCATGCAGTACAGAGCACGACATTTTATTCCCTTTGACAGTTATTCAAAAGAGCCACTCCCTCCTCTGATTGGCTCAGGAGTGTGCAAGTCAGGATCCAACCTTCTATTGGTTGGGTTTTCCCATTGACATTAGAAATGGATGGAGCTTTCCCCATGGTGGGAAGAATAGAAAATTTCCAGTTGTCCTGTTGAAGTTGGAGCCATTCAGAGTACTGCCCTTACTTAAACGATCTTTCATAGCTCGAGGATGATGGTCTTCCAGTGTGATGTCTTGGTGGTGGGTCCGTAGGTAGCTGTGGAGCCCTATTCTTGATGCACATGTTCTCTCACAGTGAGGACATTGGTTTCCAGATAGAAGGCGGTCCCAGTCAAGGTTTACTTGATGCACCTTCTTCTTGGCACATTTCTCCCTTTTGCTCTCCATTTGTGCCTCTTCGAATTTCCCAGCACTGCTGGTCACAGCTGACCTCCAGTTAGAGCGCTCAAGGGCCAGGGCTTCCCAGTTCTCGGTGTCTATGCCACAGTTTTTGAAGTTGGCTTTAAGCCCATCTTTAAATCTTTTTTCCTGTCCACCAACATTTTGTTTCCCATTCTTGAGTTCAGAGTAGAGTAGCTGCTTTGGAAGACGGTGATTGGGCTTCAGATAATGTGGCCAGTCCAGCAGAGTTGATGGCGGAGGAGCATCGCTTCAGTGCTGGTGGTCTTTGCTTGTTCCAGCATGCTGACATTTGTCTGCGTGTCTTCCCCAAACTTGAGCTTAATCATATGGTTTAAGGTGATGCAAAGAGTCTGTGAATAGACTATATGAGATCACAAAAGAAGCCAGTCTTTGATACACTGGGATGACTTGATAACAGAATAGAAAGCATATAGAACAATACAAATCCCATTGAGGCTTGGTTTACATTTGATATTTCTTAAACACCAGGCTATTGTCCCGGAACCTGATCTTAATTGCATCTTTAAAGAGGATATTTTCCTGTTTCCCTGAGGGGATTCCCTCCCAGCTTCCAGACCAATTTCCCAGATGTACAAACCCCAACAGTTTCTCAAGAAAATACACTACATAATGTTAAGTTCTTTTGGGTTCCCTGGAGCATGTCTGTGGCTGCCCTCGAATAGCACATCCCAATCCCTATTGCATAAATATATGAACCCCACCCCCCCAATTCACGTATCATCAATAAAACACATCCATGAATCCAGACATAGTGTTGCACTCTAGCCTTGAGGTCACGCTTTTTCGCCCAGCACCACACCAGAGTCCAGTAGTATCTAAGTACAGCAATTTATTTAGAAAAGCATATACAAAAGGGGGGAAAGGCAATTCCCAAAAAGCTGAAGAGGAGGTGCTATAAGATAGAAATAGTCCCTATGTACAAAGTTCAATAGTCCATAAAGGCGAGGTACATGGAATCCAGCAAATCAAGATCATAGGCATAAATCCATAAGCATGAAAACAGTAGCTTTTCCAAGGCGAACGTAGGCAAACACAGGAACAAAGGCAAACGCAGGAGATGAGATTCATGAGCATGAGAGCTGATCCAGGAACTTGATTCTATGTCTGCTCTGGAGACTCTAAGAAAACATCACTTAATTTAAGCTCAGGCCCTACAGAGAAGCCATGAAGTCATCTATTTGACACCTTGGCCTGAAAGACTTCTCACGGATTTTCAAGGGCTTCTCACTGAGTCTTTCCGACCGTTTAATTAATCTATCCTTTACTCCCTCTGCACGGAGGCCCAATCTGATATCATGGGTAAACTCCTCATCTGTTGAAGGCCGAGTCCCAGGAGAAACGGAATCCCAAACATCCTCTGTAATTGTCAGCCCTTCTCTTGGATCTAAGGCCTGCAATTCAGCCGGAGTTTCAGCCTGATCACACGCAGACTCAGTGAAAAAAAAATTCCCCTCATCTGACAATTCTCTAGCATCCTGCTGCTGAGCCCCTACATATAGGAAAAGCCTCCGAGTTATGTTGAAACTCTTAAGGAGGGGGATTTGGGGTTAGCTTATTATCAAGAGAAACATTTCCTCTCCACCTTCCCAGGGCTTTTCAGGTTTGGCAACTGATTAGATTAATCTTTTAGGAGTTTCCGAGCTCCATGCAGTTTCAGAGATTAATCATTGTGCAAGATCGGACCATTGAATCTTTGCAGCTGCAGAAGTTGTATTAATCTATTCTCTCTCTTTTTTTTGGGGGGGGGGGGTCATTTTTTGACAACATACCTTTTACTCAGACTGACATAGATGATTTTCCAAAATTCGAGCCCCCGGTGGCTCAGTCGGTTAAACCCCTGTGCCGGCAGGACTGAAGACCGACCGGTCGCAGGTTCAAATCCAGGGAGAGGCAGATGAGCTCCCTCTATCAGCTCCTGCTCCTCATGCGGGGACATGAGAGAAGCCTCCCACAAGGATGATAAAAACATCAAAAATCATCTGGGCATCCCCTGGGCAACGTCCTTGTAGACGGCCAATTCTCTCATACCAGAAGCAACTTGCAGTTTCTCAAGTCGCTCCTGATACGACCAAAAAAAATATATTTTTTCCAAAATTGATGTGATTTGCCTAAGACATTCTCGGATCACAACTCCATAGTGGTCAAGCTAAGATAACTATCTACAAAAAGGAGCTCTCAAGTATTTCACAGCAACAACAATAGCCACTAAATGCCCTGATTTCATTACAAGAAGGATTACCTGGGAAGGAATCCCACTGGAGCATTGCAGAACACCAACATACATGGGAGTTACCTTAGACTGTGCTCTGACTTACAAGAAGCACTGCTTCAACTATCAGTCAAAAAGTGGGTTCTAGAAATAACATCATACAAAAGCTGACTGGCACAACCTGGGGATCACAACCAGATACAGTGAAGACATCTGCCCTTGCCCTTTGCTACTCTGCTGCTGAGTATGCATGCCCATAATCTCACCACATTAAAACAGTGGATGTGGTGCTTAATGGGACATGCTGCATTATCACAGGATGTCTATGCCCTATGCCGCTGGAGAAATTATACTGTTTAGCCAGTTTTGCATCACCTGATATCAGCCAGGAAGTAGCAACCTGTAATTAAAGGACCATGGCATGGACATCTTTGGCCCATTCTCTGTTTGAATATCAGCCAGCATGCCAATGCCTTAAATCAAGAAACAGCTTCCTAAGATTCGCAGAGATACTTGCAGGAACACCTCAGCAAGCCAGAATCCAAAAGTGGCAGGCTAAAACCCGGAACCTCAGTCAGTGGCTGATACTGGATGAGAGACTGGGTGACTTGGAAGGCTTTTAACAGGCTGTTCTCTGGCACCACGAAATGCAGAGCCAATTTTTAAAAATGGGACTACAAAGTGGAGTCCATGACATGTAGGTGTAGAAGAGAGCAAACCACAGACCATTTACTACAATGCAACCTGAGCCCTGCCACATTCACAATGGAGGACCTTCTCACATCAACACGTGAGGCACCCCAAGTGGCCAGCTTCTGGTTGAAGGAAATCTAGTATAATGCCAAGTTCTTAAATTTGTGTTTTAAATACATTACAACTGTATCCTCCATTCGCTTCTGACACAATAAATAAATAAAATTAGAAGCAAGTTTAAATGCAGTTCTGAGTCCAGATAGCTTATATTGCAGGAGACAACAATAACATTAATACCAAGAGAATATTAGGACCTGACGGAATTAAATAGTTATAGATCTAGCTTGGAAATTATTTAGCTCCATTTTAACAGAAAGACTCAGAAAGGTGCTTCTGGAATGGCACCATCAAGATCAGAATGGCTTTCTACCTGTAAAAGGCAACTAAAAATAATACAAGGCAAATGATAGACATCATAAAGTATTAAGAGCACCATAATGAAAAGCAAGCAGTGTTAATCTTTCTGGATGTTGTAAAAGCCTTTGATAAACTGAATTGGGAATTCTTCATATCCCTAAAAAATGGGTTTTGGGATCAACTATATATCAGGGATAAAATCAATTTACATTTTTATGGTATTGCTGAGTTCATGATGGTCAAAGTTATCCATCATATCCTGTGCAATATAATTCTTTACTGATTAAAAACAGGAGCCCCCAGTGGTGCAATGGGTTAGACCTTTGTGCCAGAAAGACTAAAGACCGACAGATCAGAGGTTCGAATCCAGGGAGAGTGTGGATGAGCTCCCCCTGTCAGCCCCAGCTCCCCATGCAGGAACATGAGAGAAGCCTCCCACAAGGATGGTAAAACATCAAAACATCTGTGCGTCCCCTAGGCAACATAGTTGCAGACGGCCAATTCTCTCACACCAGAAGTGACTTGCACTTTCTCAAGTCATTCCTGACACACAAAAAATGGATTTAAAATGGCATTTTGAACTGGCCTTGGAAATCTATTGGTAGCGAGTGCAATTCTGTGGGGGGAAGTACTTGTCCTCTGATCCTGGTTGTTTAAAAATAAAAGTGATCCTGTTCAGTATTTGACCATACTTACGATCTCATCACTTTGAGGGTTCACATTTATGTCTATTAATGACCACATATGACTCTGAAAATCTACTTCTTAATCCAGGCAGCACCCCAAGGGAAGGGCTTCCAAGTCACTGGAAAATGGTGGCTCGGGGTTCTCTCCACATTCCTGTTTTATGCATCCTAAGAGTGGGACAGCACTGCAGTTGTCATTTCCTGGCTCCTGAATCTGCAGCACTTTGGTAACCTTTTGGGTGCAATAATGCCAGACCTTAGAGCATTGATTCTTAACCTATGGATCCCCAGATGTTTTGGCCTTTAACTCCCAAAAATCCTAGCAGCTGGTAAATTGGTTGAGATTTCTGGGAGTTGTAGGCCAAACACTTGGGGACCCATAGGTTGAGAAACAGTGCCTTAGAGCTAGGTTTTTCGGGGGTATAAAATTCTGTTATTGTAGTTATGCCTAGTGATGCAAGATCACAATCAAATGTCTTTAGGCCATCCTCAAAGAATGAACTTCTAGTGGCTACAGAAGATGAAATTCTCTTTAGGCTAAATCCCTGATGTGTTTTATGTTGTTGTTATTTATTCATTCAGTCACTTTCTACTCTTTGTGACCTCCTGGACCAGCCCCACCAGAGCTCCCTGTCAGCCGTCACCACCCACAGCTCCTTCAAGATCTAGCCAGTCACTTCAAGGATCCCATCCATCCATCTTGCCCTTGGTCGGCCCCTCTTCCTTTTTCCTTCCATTTTCCCCAGCATCATTGTCTTCTCCAAGCTTTCCTGTCTTCTCATTATGTGGCCAAAGTACTTCATCTTTGCCTCTAATATCCCTCCCTCCAATGAGCATTCCTGAAGTATGGACTGGTTGGATCTTCTCGCCGTCCAAGGCACTCTCAGAATTTTCCTCCAACACCACAGTTCAAAAGCATCTATCTTCCTTCGCTCAGCCTTCCTTATGGTCCACATCCATAGGTTGCTATGGGGAATACCATTGCTTTAACTATGCGGATCTTTGTTGCCAGTGTGATGTCTCTACTCTTCACTATTTTATCGAGATTGGACATTGCTTTCCTCCCAAGAAGTAAGCGTCTCCTGATTTCCTGGCTGCAGTCTGCATCTGCAGTAATCTTTGCATCTAGAAATACAAAGTCTGTCACTGCCTCCATGTTTTCTTCCTCTATTTGCCAGTTATCAATCAGTCTGGTTGCCATACAATTGCCCTTCATTTGTCCTAGCAGAAGGGTGCCATCCAAAACATGTTTGCACAATTAGCAGAACCACTTGCATGAGGATTCACAAGCTGCTGTGCTTTCCCTAACTTTGTAGATATGTAACCCCATCCTAGGACATGTCCCTAACTGCCAGTTTGAGGCTTTTGTCATGCAATCACTTGTATAATGGTGTAACCTACGGTAATAGTACAAGTATCTGTTTGCACTCTGCAAATGATGAACAAGTAACCTGCCATCAGATTTGATGTGAATTCTGTGACAATGTCATAGAGATTGGGTTTTGTTGTTGATTTCTGCAAACATGCTGCTGCTGGTTCTTAATAATGCAGAAACTTCCCATTCGCCCTCACCACTGCCCCATTGTGGGCCACTTTCTGCATGATTAACATATTGCAAGATTTCCTCCGACATTTATGACACCTTTAGGAATCACTATGACAACGACTTTATCACACAGAGCCACTTCATCCTGTCCCCATCTTTCTTAATGATTTATCTCTTTGGGAGAGGATCTCTGTCTCTGTCTTTTAAAAAACAATCCCTCCCACTTGTACTCAGCATCGTAATAAATGAGAAACTCAATGGTCTGTAAATTACAACATTGATTAAAGGAGTGATTGCTGATATAACTCTTGAATTGGCTATGCTAATGCATGCTTGCATTTCGAGACAATGTTTACATGCAAATGATAAATCCACAATGAAATTTGCGTGAGAGTGGAGAGACAAGAAAGGGTGGAGGTAAAATGGCTTGCTACTTTAAACAAATTATAAATACTGTTAGTAGCCCATTATGAAGTAAACTATTTTCACCTGACTTTTATCTCCTCCAAATCAAATGGATGAAGCAAATAGATGTAGCTCAGTAACTAGTAAGTTGTATCAGTTTTCTTCACCTTTTCATTTGGAGAATGGAAAATTTCCACCTGAACATTAGGGAGAACCTTCTGACCCTGAGAGCTGTTCAGCAGTGGAACTCTCTTCCCCAAAGTGTGGTGGAGGCTCCATCTATGGAGGCTTTTAAACAGAGGCTGGATGGCCATCAGTTGGGGGTGCTTTGAATGTGATTGTCTTGCTTCTTGGCAGGGGGTTGGACAGGATGGCCCAGGAGGTCTCTTCCAACTCTGCGATTCTATCAAATCAGGTGAAAGTTATTTCTTTTACAAAGGAGAGGCTTTTATATCAGGATGTCCCACATTTGAATCTCACCCCTCCTAGCTTCAGTACTCCATCTGTCTACAATAAGGGGAACATAATATATGGATAGCAGGGGTGGACAAAGTGGGGCCCCATAAGAGCCCCCATGGCTATTTTGCCAGCCAAGTTCCTATAAGCTACTGTATTTCACCTCATAATAGTTGACACCACATAATAGTTGCATCCCTCTTTTGAATCCCAAATTTGGTTTCTTTCCTTTCCTTTCCTTGCCTAATGGTTGTGACATGTGACCTGTGCCATTGTATTGCTGCTAGACAAACTGTATACAGTTTAGTTAGAACTTCAAGAATATATGTGTTACACATCACATGGTTTACTGTACCAATGACAGCTTTGCCTGCCCTCCTGCTCCCCTTGCAGCTATGGCTATTCACTGAGCAGAGTCTGAAATCACTGGGTTGAAGAGAGTGACAGTACCAGCTTTTGGACTCAGACCACTGAAGAGTCGTAGCTGCAAGGGGAGCCAATGCTAAGGCAAAGCTGTCACTGGTTCATTAAGTAAATTATTCTCTAGTACTTCGTACTGGCACAATTTTTTTCTTCACATAATAGTCGCACCCCCTTTTCCAACTAAAAAAACATACGAAATTAACTATTACACAGTGAAATACAGTATACTTCTTTTGACAAATAGAAAAGATGAATTGCCTCTCCTGGAGGCCTTTCAGAATGATGTGATACAGCTTTTAAATGGATCACAGGGGCTGCTTTCACTGTTCAATATTTTAAAAATACTTCTGTGCTGTCCCTAGGAAATTGAAAAGCAGATACCTCCGGAATTACTGAAATTGTTCATCATGGTTCCCAGAGTGAAACATAGAGAAGGCTCCTGTACCATTAATTAGTTGTGTACAAGTGGGAATTCCAATACTTTTTGCTTGTCGCAAAATCATATAACAAGTAACCCATGCTGAAATTTCTTCTTTTACATAGACATTAAAAGCACAGCAGTCCTCTCTAGTTTTCACTCACTGCTGTTAATATTCTTATAGATGGCACGGTCCACCACAGAGACAATCCTCTGTCTCCAATGAATCTCACTGGTGGAAGTGGGAGAATAGCCAAAACTGTTTTGCTGATCTGAGGAGGCAAAAAGAGGAATGAACTTATTTGTTTATTTGATTAATATATAGAGGATGCATACAAGAAATGTTTGCCCTGTTCATATACCTGACAGTGACAGTGTGATGAGATGGAAACCCTGAGCATGGTTTCAGATCTGTGATGGACATTCACACTTGTTATTATAGTCATTCAATGGCACATAAGTATGTTTTGGTGTCATTCTAAAATGTTGCCTTTTCCTCTCCTTTTAGGTTTCTGACCGGTGTGATTATGTTTTTGTCAATGGTAAGGAAATGAAAGGCAAGGTTAATACACTGGTGAACTTCACCTATCAATATCTGAGTGCTGCCCTGCAAGTGACAGTTTGGGTGCCACGTCTACCTCTGCAAATTGAAGTTTCAGATACGGAACTCAGCCAAATCAAAGGCTGGAGAGTTCCCATCGTCTCTAACAAGAGGTAGGTTGTTTGGTCTTTTTGTCTTGATGTATTTGATTTTTTTTAGAATCAAACTACCATATAGGATTTGCCTTGGCTCTGTTTCTACCTCATTTTAATGGCAATTAAAACTGGAGAGGCCTGAAACATGGCTGGCAAGTCCCATGTCAGTTGTGGTAGTGGATCCACTGCAAATTTTAAAGGTGTTGAAATACTGCATGTTGTTGCTACAGATTTATTGAAATGGATGGTATTCAGATATCTTTACCTTTTGCCAAATTTGTTATGACCTCAATGTTGAGCTAGGTGGACCCAATTTGGGGTTGGAACCCACAATTTATGAAGCAGTGATCTAGGGGAGATTCACTGACCAACAGACATAGAAGCCACCAGCTGGCACATCCCTCAAGTCCTGTCTCATGCAACCAACCTTTCCCACTTCTCTGCCTCCCTTCTCCTAAGAAAAGTTAGTGTAAGTGAGATATACTAGCAATGAATCAAGAATTGATGACTCAGCTAAGACTCCCACTTTTTTGCAGCACACAAAAAAGCTACTGAGCACAATTAAAAGTACTGGCTTTAGCCTATAAAGCCCTGAATGGTTCCGGCCGAGTTTACCTGTCCAAACGTATCTCCCACTATGAACCTCCACAAAGGTTAAGATTGCCAAGGGAGGTCCTGCTCTCGGTCCCACAATCCTTGCAAACACGACTAGTGGGAATGAGAGACAGGGCTTTCTCAGTGGTGGCTCCTTGTCTCAGGAACTCCCTTCCCAGTGACATCAGATCAGCCCCCTCCCTCCTATCCTTTAGAAAACAACTTAAAACATGGTTGTGAGCTCAAGCGTTCGAACAATAGATGCAGCAATTGAGATTGATACCGACCCTATGTTGCTGATAATTGGTTTGACTATGATTTGAATTTGCGTGATTTTAAATGAATGTTGTAATAATTTAATGCTTTAATTACTGTTTTAATTGCAGTTGCTATCTATGAATCTGTTTGATGGCATCAAATGGTTGCCTGTTGTAAGCCGCCTTGAGTCCCCCCTTGGGGTTGAGAAGAATGGGATATAAATATGTGAAATAGATAGATAAATAAATAAATATTTGAACCCCCTCCAGATTTTGGGAAGCCAGCATAGTGTAGTAGTTTGATCATTGAACAACTATGCCTTTGAAGACTGGGATTCAAATCCTTGCTCCATAACAGAAACCCTCTGGGTGACCTTATACAGGTTGTTCTCCCTCAGCCTCAGAGGCAGGCAAAGGCAAAGGCAAACCCACTCTGAACAAACCTTGGTAGGAAAATGCCATGACGGGTTCACCTTAGGGTCAGTTATTAACTGAAAGGAATGCAACAGCAACTGGCTTTCTGCTGTAAGAAGAGTACATTTTAAAGCTGAGCACCCGTGATAGATGAAAAAATAAACTGAGCCTTACCCATTTTTACTAAAGTCCCAGTATCCCGGACTTTCTAATCCAAATTTGCTCCGAGTACCAAACCACAGGGTAGAAGAGGGACAAGATAGGAATTCTCTGTGCAAGTCAGCTAGTGGGGCAGTAAGCCATGGGAATATGTATTTGGAAGATAGAGACTTGTCTTAATGCAAGGCAGATAATTTATTTGCCTAGCCTGGTAGCAGCTCTTCAATGACTCAAGTAGAGATTGGTATTTCCCATCCCCTGCTGTCGATTCTTTTAAATGGAGTTGCCAGGAATTGAACCTGAGACCTTCTACATGCAAAGCATCCATCAGGGAAAAAAAGTGCCTAGCTGTCGAGGAAACCGGTTGGTCAGGATATAGCAACTCTAATGGCACGTGTGGGACTTTTTTTTGTCCCTCCTCTTAACCAAAAAAAAGTTCTATGTACACAATGGTGAAGCCCCATTCTTTTTCCCCAATATTATTAATTAAAAATTTTGACAATAAAAAACACACATAAAGGAAAGCAACAATATTTATAAGTACATAACCATAGACATATATAGAAAATGGTGAATCGCCATACTTGAGGTGTCTGCACACATGAGGCTTTGCAGCCTGCCTGCTGGATATTAATGTTTTGGGGACAGAATGTCATTGCAAATAATACTCTTTCAGACCTACACGGGACAGTGATGATGATGAGGAAGATGAGCGGAAGGGAAGAGGCTGTACCCTCCAGTATCAGCATGCCATGGTGCGTGTTCTCACTCAGTTTGTGGCGGAGGATTCCACCCCATGGGGACAACTCACCTATTTGCTGGGCTCTGACTGGCACTTCGACATCACAGATTTGGTGACAGACTTCATGAAGCTTGAGGAGCCGCACGTGGCCCAGCTACAGGGAGGCAAAGTTCTGGTTGGACAGGAAGTTGGCATGACAATGGTCCAGGTTAGTCATCAACATTACGCTGTCTTTGAAACTTCCTTAGGCGCACCTTGCTATGAGAGCTCCCTACTTCCTCCAGTTCTCTTCTTTTCTTGTTCAAGTCTGCGATCAGTAACATGGCACTAATAATATCGCATCTGATTCTGAGCCATGCTGCCTATTTCCCCATTAAAAGGATCAGCCATTCAACTCCAAGAAACTCTATTCCAGGCAGAAGGTTACCATATATACTTGAGTATAAGCTGATCAGAATATAAGCCGAGGCACCTAATTTGACCACAAAAAACTGGGAAAATGTATTGACTCGAATATAAGCCGAGGGTGAGAAATGCAGGAGCTACTGGTAAATTTCAAAATAAAAATAGATACCAATAGCATTACATTAATAGGTCAAATGTTTTTGAATATTTACATAAAACTGTAACTCTGACTAAATCATTATTCTAACCTTCTTCATTGTAAATGTGCTTAGATATCCTTCCAATATTCACCATAGTTTATTTTAACTATACATTTTTGGGAAAATGCTGTGTGTATATGAATAAGGGAAAGTGTAAAAGACTAGTGCCAAGAGAGGAAGGCAAGCTGGGTTGCTGTGCGGAAAGGGGAAGATCCTGGCAGAAAGGCGTGGGGTTGAAAGAAGCCCTTCTTTCAGCACCACGCCTTCCTGCCAGGATGCTCACCCGAGTATGGGGGGGGGGGGGCAGTGTTAGCAGCGACTTGAGTGGGGGGGGGGCAGTGCTAGGAGGGGGGGCAGTGTTAGGAGCGACTTGAGAAACTCCAAGTCACTTCTGGTGTGAGAGAATTGGCCATCTGCAAGGACATTGCCCAGGAACGCCCGGATGTTTTTGATGGTTTACCATTCTTGTGGGAGGCTTTTCTCATCACAAGCTTTCCTTCTGGTTGTTTTTTTTTTTTGGGGGGGGGGGGGGGGGGTTGTCGTATCAGGAATGACTTGAGAAACTCCAAGTTGCTTCTGGTGTGAGAGAATTGGTCGTCTGCAAAGACGTTGCCCAGGGGACTCCCGGGTGATTTGATGTTTTATCATCCTTGTGGGAGGCTTCTCTCATGTCCCCGCATGAGGAGCTGGAGCCGATAGAGGGAGCTCATCCGCCTCTCCCCGGATTCAGTACTGCCGGCACAGGAGTTTAACCCACTGCGCCGCCAGGGGCTCCAGCTTTCCTTGCTACCTTCTCCCAATAGCTACCACAACATCCAACTGCTGTAAACTCATTTGTTCAAAGACTGATCCATGAATGATAAGAAGGAAAACGATTTTGCTGTATTCTGAATAACCTGTATGTGTCCTTTTATCCTTTGCTGCTTCTACGTGTTTTAAGCTATGTCCCAAGTAGGATGGGAAATGTGTGGCCGTTGTTGGATTCTATCTCTAATCATCCCATACTATGGGCTTTGCTAATGAGAATTGCACTCCAACAATGCCAGGGGTGGGGAGCATTCTCCACCTCTGTATTATAAGGAATCTAAATCCAGAGCCTCACCAATCTGGTCTACAGAACCTCCAATGGTCTTTCCTCTCAAAATCAAGATACTTGGCCAATGTTTCTCAGATTTGTGGGGGAGAAAGTTGGTATAGGAGGTAATAAAATAATAATAATAAGTTGTTATTATTAAGTAATTATTAAAAATAATTATTTTATTTATTTTTATATTATATTAGTATATAATATAAAAGTACTTATTAAAAATAATAAATAATAATAATAATAATAATAATAATAATAATAATAATAATAAATAAGTGTCTGATGTGTGATCCAATACAACAACCAGCATAGTGATCTTGTTTGCTGTGGACTAATCTTGTTTAGTTCTCAAATAACAACAGCAACAAAAACAACAACAATTTAGCATTTGGGTTCCTTTGAAACTTTTAAAATATACTCTTCTCCTCTAACCTTTGCTTACCCGTCAACTTATATTCAATCTGCCTTTGGATCATTCCCAGTTCCATCATCTAGGCTTCACACAAAGGCTGAGAATTTTGTAGTTTTAGTAAAGGGTAAACCAATCATTATTACAGTTACACTTCTGACTCATTTGGTTGAATTTTATAGACCTTTGATAATATCACCTGCATTCTCAGGCAGCCTCTGCTGACATTTCTGTGACATGTCGACAGCACCGAAATACTAGTGTGAGGAAGTATTGAATAATGTCAGGAAAATTAGATGAAAATGTGTATCCTTCTTGTAACCCGTTTCTCAATGGTTTATTTGGTGGCTTCTTCCAAAGGTTCTGTCTCCACTGTCTGACTCCATCTTGGCAGAGAAGACTGTGACTGTGCTGGATGACAAAGTGACCATCACCGATATGGGAATCCAGCTTGTAGCTGGATTGTCGCTCTTTCTACAGCCCAGTACAGCAAGCCACCAGGCTATCATGACTACAACTGTTGCCCAAGAATTGCTCCATACTCCCAAACAGGTAGAGTATGCACAGAACCTTGCCAAGCCCTCTTTGTTCTGTCTGTTCTCCAGATCTGACTTTATGAATCTGAGCTGTGTATAAATTCTTGTGTTTGTTGTTGTTTATTTGTTCTGATTCTTCATGACCTCATGGACCAGGCCACGCCATAGCTCCCTGTCGGCCATCACCACCCCCAGCTCCTTCAGAGTCAATCCAGTCACTGCAAGGATACCATCCATCCATATTGCCCTTGGTCGGCCCCTATTCCTTTTTCCTTCCATTTTCCTCAGCATCATTGTCTTCTCTAAGCTTTCCTGTCTTCTCATGATGTGGCCAAAGTACTTCATCTTTGCCTCTACTATACTTCCCTCTAATGAGCAGTCAGGCTTTATTTCCTGAAGTATGGACTGGTTGAATCTTCTTACGGTCCAAGGGACTCTCAGGATTTCCTCCAGCACCACAGTTCAAAAGCATCTATCTTCCTTCACTCATCCTTCCTTATGGTCCAGCTCTCACATCCGTAGGTTCCTACAGGGAAAATACCATTGCTTTGACTATGCGGATCTTCATTGCCAGTGTGATGTCTCTACTCTTCACTATTTTATTGAGATTGGTCATTGCTCTCCTCCCAAAAAGTAAATGTCTTCTGATTTCCTGGTATCCTAATCCTAAATCCCCAATTGTGCAGGAATATAGGAAACAATTTAATAATCTAATCTCATCTAAGTCCAGTGGTAGCTCACAGGAGGAAGAAGAGGCCGAGCACGTGTTACTACTACCATTAAACCAGTTTCACCACCACGGAAGAAAAGGAATAGTGCAAAAGGCAGGTAGATATGAGTGGTGGGTATGTACCCAATTCAAGGAAAATCAAGTCATGGTTCAAAGTCCAACTGTTTTGAGCATTGTTTGAAAGAGAGGAGTTTGTGTATCTGGTTTCTAATACTGACAACCCACTGGTGTCATATACTAGTATAGCCTTCCATCCTGATAATGTATATACTTTTTCAGTCATTGGAGATGGAGCTATCTAGTTCTTCTTGCACAGCAAACCTGCAGCTTGATAGCACAAGGAAGGAGCCCCATAGTCAATCAAGAACTGGGAGTACCATTAAGCTGCAATTGTGAACCTACAGAATACCTCCAGCATTCCAGCACCCATTGTCACTTTTTAAAAGCGATTCTTTAATGGTACTCATTATACAGCTGAAAAATAAACAAATAACAAATAAATGGCCCTTACACGTTGTAAATAATGAGGACTTCAATGTCAATAGGGCAGGGAATCTTCTCCGGGATTTAATCTGAA
This sequence comes from Anolis sagrei, assembly GCF_037176765.1. NCBI lineage: Eukaryota > Metazoa > Chordata > Lepidosauria > Squamata > Anolidae > Anolis > Anolis sagrei. The sequence goes on along the minus strand of NC_090034.1, from coordinate 39,081,386 downwards.
CGTTAAAGGGAGCTATCAGAGGTGAGGATATTCTGGGGATAGAGTTCAGCACCTTAGAGAGCTCCTTTGAAGACCACAGCTTGGAGTGGATTTTTGTCCCATTGACATCCGTTCCTGCAACTGCCACCGACTGAAAAGTTTAAGAAGTAGCTTGTTGTGTTACTTCAAATGATGCTCATTATTTTTCCATCACCATTTTTTCTTTTAAAAAAACCCCAACAACCTAGGATTAGTGAAAACTTGAAAAATCCACATCAAAATGCCTTTGAACATGACCCTCAGAAAGTCACAGTTAAAAGAAAGGAGAAAATGTTGCTAATTGCATCAGTAGGGTAACTTCACTCCTCTTCAGTACATTACTTTTGGAATGTGACTTCATTTCACCCTTATTTCTTCTTAAGGGAACTCATTACAAATAGCTATATTACTTATCACTCATTAGTCTGGAGAATTCTGCTTGGTACTAATATTTGGATTTGAGTGATTCCTTCCAACCTGTGGCACTGGGAGAGAGAGAGCGAGAGAGAGCGAGAGCAGGAGTAATGTCATTTTTTCTGGTTGGAAGGGCAAAGCAATTGACCCTCAGTGTCCTAATATTCTCTGAATTGGCTGTTGTGCTTGTCAGGTGATTTGCTTGTTGATCATACAATTCAGACAGGACAAACCTCTGTGTAGCAAGGATGAGGTCCTAGCTTTCTTTCTTTTTAAAAAATAGTTTTTATAAAGGGTTTTCTTTGTGTACATATAGGTAAAAAAAGAAAGGTAAAAAAAGAAAGGAAAGGTGGTGTTGTAGGGCTAGGGTTTGGGTAAGGTAGGTGGGGGAGTGGAGACTGGATCTAGAGAGGGTGAAAGGGAGATAATGAATGTTCCCATCTGAAGACAAATCATATTGAAATCAGCCCCCCCCCCCCCGAGCTTCTTCAATATAGATCAGGTATAGGCAAACCCAGGCCCGGGGGCCAGATGCGACCCCTTGGGCTCTTTTCTCAGACTCTCCTCTCTCTCACCATCCTATCCTTCCTTCCCTCTCCTTCCCTTCTTCCCTCTCCTCTTCCTTCCTCCCTTTTGTCTTTCCTTCCTTTCCCTCCCCTCCCTCTTTCTCCCTACTTCCATTCCTTTCCACCCTTTTGTCCTTTCTTCTCACTTTCCTTCTTTCATCCCTTCCATTCTTTCAGTCCATCCTTTCCTCTTTCCCCCCTCTTTCTCTCTCTCCCTCTTGCTACTTCCTTCCTTCCCTTTCGTCCTTCCTTCCTTCTCTCTTTCCTCCCTCCCCTCCCCCATTACACACTTCCTTCCTTACATCCTTCTCTTCTTCCCTTCCTTCCTTCCTTCCTTCCTTCTCTTTTTCTTCATCCTTTCCTCCTGAGGGATGTTTAGCTAGGAGAAGAGAAGGTAGAGAGGGAACATGAGAACAACGTTTCAAGATTTAAAAGGGTATTCCATTGGGGAGGAGTAAAAGGGGGGTCTGATTTTCTGCTGCTCTAGAGACTAGGCATAAGGGAGCAATGGGTTCAAATGGCAGGAAAATATTAGGAAGAACTTCCTGGAGAGGGTCATAGGCTGTCTCGGCATGCGGTGGAGTCTCCTTCTCAGAAGGCTTTTCCACAGAGGCTTTCTATTGGGAGTGCTTTGATTGTGCCTTCCTGCATGGAAGGGGGTTGGACTAGATGGCCCTTGAGGGTCTCTTCCAACTCTAGAATTCTATATAAGGGTCTAACGGATATACATTTTCTCTATCAAGACCAACCCTTTTGGGATCCAAATGTTTCCTGTATTTCCTTCACTTTCTGCCTTCAAAAGAGACAAGGAAGGGGATGAAAGGACAGGGAGGGGACTTGGGGAGAAACCCTCCCCTCCCAGCCAACCCACCTCTTTCTGGACCACCATGTGGCCCCCAGGTTGGAAAGTTTGCCCATGCCATTACAGATGATGATGACAGATAGAAACAGAAACAACAATGAGGCAACAATTTCACATGCTCCCACTCAAAATGGGATCAGGCAAAATGTGAAGCTGACAAATGGTAACAGCTGCCAGTGAGACCCCATCTACACAGCTACATAAATGTGGCATGGGAATCGCATTAGCCTGGGGCCTTTAAACGACACCCGAAGCCCGTGCATTTTAATATTCTGGGGAATAGAGTTCAGCACCTTGGAGAGCTCCTTTGATGACCACAACTTGGAGTGGATAAACAGGTTTATTCCAGGTTTTAAAAATAGCAGCACCAGGAAGTCAAGCCAAGCCTTGAGCCTTAGTAAGGAGGCAATTTATTTTATTTTATTTTGGGGGTGAAAGCAGGGCAGGGAGGGGGGCTGGTACTGCCCCCCACCTATGCCAATTGTGTACCAGCACAGGTGGGTGTATGGTGTATGGTCACCCCACCCCCAGCCACCAAGGCAGGGTTTCCACTATATGTGCAACCTCAAAATGGCATTTTAAATGCCAATTGATGCCGCATTTTGGACTGTGCAGAAGGGCCCTCGGATGATGCCTTAACATAGCAGTTTCGGCACATTGTTGTGACTGTTTGTGTCAGGGAGGACCTTCCGTGATGGTTTGGGACACAAGCACCTACTATCTGACAGCTATGGAGCAGTGTAGGGGAATGGACTGCAGAAGGAGACACTGGATCTCTCCTTGTACAATGCTGCCAAAAATAACAAAAAGATCTTGTAACCTCATGCTTCATCACTGCTACATGTGTCTGTAGCCTGAGATGGTAGACTGGATTGCACCATTTTTTATTTAAGGTGGAGGATATACTCCTTTCCAGTGCTGTTTGCCATTTCAAAACAATACTTGCAGCTAGAAAATTGGCACAACATAAGGAGAGGTTCCAGCCTGGTCCTTTCTTCATTCTGCTGTAATAATTTATATATGGGATTTTCAAGTATAAAATGACAACCCATCCACACACACCCACTGAAATGGCACAATTCATTCTACACTTACAGGACTCTTTATGGGACAAGTCCCTCTTTCATTTCCCTCTTTCATTTCCAACGAAATCGCTCAAACCATGAACAAGCCAGTGCTCTAGAACAGAGCCACAGTTCCACGGATCCCTTTTGTCTGGTGCCCAGTGACCTAGAAACCAGCACAGGAGAAAGGAAAGCGCAAGGGAAAGGGAAATGTTAATGGTCCCTCTTTTACCTTGCTATACTAATGAGGAGGAATGCAGGAATGTCCTCCAGTGAAATAACTCTTGCCTGTTCTTCATGCTTCACCGAGTCTGAATAGTTCATGCCTTGTGATTTTCTTTTCTCTCTCTCGCTCTCCAAAGTTTTCCTTTTTTGCATTTTCATATGGAAACTACGTCTTACATAGGAAGAACAAAAAAAAAACCTTAAGATATGCCCTTATAGGACTTGAGCAACATCAAATAAATCATCTGCTATTTTCAGGAACTTTGGTAGCCCTTGTGAACCTAGTTTGTTTACAAAAAGTAGTTGCATTTTGGGGAAGACAAAAGAAGGGAGGACATTTATGGCTGGGAATTGTTGTGCTATTGTTTGTCATGGGCACACTGTTTGAAATAAGGAGATGTTTGCCCTTAAAAGTTACTATCATGTTGTTATGCACTTTTGGTTTATATTGCTATGTATGCTCACATCCTTCTCAGTCCCAACAAATTCTGCATGATGCTCTGGCTTTGAAGCTCCTGCAGCTAGTTCTGTTTTATTGCCATCTGCTCAGGCATGCTGACATCTCCAAACCCCTTCCCCTTCCCCTACAGTGTCATGATATTCTTGCCCCCAACTTCATGTGACTCTTTGCACTCACAAATTAAATATTCAGTGTGTTTCAAGCTACTGGAGAGCTAAATGTTCCTTGCTGTTTTCATCCAGAAGCTTGAAATCCCTTTTGTTTTGAACTGTGGTGTAAAAAAAAAAATCTTCCCAATTCTATGATTCTATGAAATCTTAACCAAATGCACAAAAACATGGCAATGCACATTTGTCATTCATGAGGTAGTAGACAGGATGCTCTATCACTGTATGTCTGATCCGGAAGGAGACTATACAGTCCCTTGTTCTTGCAACACCAGTGATGAAAAGTTTTGCCTCTGGTGGTTGGCCCTTATCGCCTTGTCTTTCCCGACCACCACGGTGATTTGTTTCCAACCACTTTTTATGTAGCTGACTGTGACTGTATTAGTGGCCACTAGCAATTTGCATTCATATTTCGCAGACAAAAGTTTTGGTTTTATAGCGGGGACAGGCAACTTCAAGTATTGGAATGGAAACCACCTCACTAGGGTTCCAGTCTAGCCCTCTTGGCCTTTGGTTATACTCTGTCATGATCTCTATCTCATGCCACCCAACTATCTGCCTTTCTGACACAGGGCACATGGTACCATGGGCCAACACGGAGGACAGGACATATGAACCAGCCATAAAAGTCAATTGCCCCAAGGTGGAGGGAAAGTGTGCTCTGAAATGTGGAAAGTGGCTAGCTCCAGGCACCAGAACTCTTGAGTGATTTATGATATTGTAGCTAGGCCTATATAGACAGGCAGTAGTGCAAGACTCTGGTATTCCAAACAATGAAGACGTTTGGTATCTTCAGCCCTTGTGTGCCTCTGCATGTTTTTTCAGAGAAGACTGATCCACAGCAACACAAGTTAGAACTGGGAAACCTTACATACTCTCATCTTAGTTACAGCATCGATCAAAGGGTAGCTCTCCAGTTTGAAGATGGGTTCCAATGCTCCATATTTAAAAAGTTGAAATGCCCTTCCTAAAGAATGGCAAAAAGAAATTGAAGTGAAAATATCCCAGTGGCTTTTTTTCCATTGGTCCCGCTCATCAATTGGTTAAATGGACGAACCCAGAGGGTGCTCACCAATGCTTCCTCTTCATCCTGGAAAGAAGTGACGAGCCGAGTGCCGCAGGGTTCCGTCCTGGGCCCGGTCCTGTTCAACATCTTTATTAATGACTTAGATGAAGGGTTAGAAGGCAGGATCATCAAGTTTGCAGACGACACCAAATTGGGAGGGATAGCCAATACTCCAGAGAACAGGAGCAGAATTCAAAACGATCTTGACAGATTAGAGAGATGGGCCAAAATTAACAAAATGAAGTTCAACAGTGACAAATGCAAGATACTCCACTTTGGCAGGAAAAACGAAATGCAAAGATACAGAATGGGGGACGCCTGGCTCGAGAGCAGTATGTGTGAAAAAGATCTTGGAGTCCTCGTGGACAACAAGTTAAACATGAGCCAACAATGTGATGTGGCAGCAAAAAAAGCCAATGGGATTATGGCCTGCATCAATAGGAGCATAGTGTCTAGATCTAGGGAAGTAATGCTACACCTCTTCTGCTTTGGTTAGACCACACCTGGAATATTGTGTCCAATTCTGGGCACCACAATTCAAGAGAGATATTGACAAGCTGGAATGTGTCCAGAGGAGAGCAACTAAAATAATAAAAGGTCTGAAGAACAAGCCCTATGAGGAGCGGCTAAAGGAGCTGGGCATGTTTAGCCTGAAGAAGAGAAGGCTGAGAGGGGATATGATAGCCATGTATAAATATGTGAGAGGAAGCCACAGGGAGGAGGGAGCAAGCTTGTTTTCTGCTTCCCTGGAGACTAGGACGCGGAACAATGGCTTCAAACTACAAGAGAGGAGATTCCATCTGAACATGAGGAAGAACTTCCTGACTGTGAGAGCCGTTCAGCAGTGGAACTCTCTGCCCCGGAGTGTGGTGGAGGCTCCTTCTTTGGAAGCTTTTAAACAGAGGCTGGATGGCCATCTGTCAGGCGTGATTTGAATGCAATATTCCTGCTTCTTGGCAGGGGGTTGGACTGGATGGCCAATGAGGTCTCTTCCAACTCTTTGATTCTATGATTCTATGATTCTATCACTGGAGGGCAGGCCTCCTCTGAAACTTAATTTGGTCTCTGTGTTGAAAAGGATTAATAATAACTTAATAATAACATTATTTTTGTACTCCACCTCCATCTCCCTGGAGGGACTCTGGCAGCTTACATGGGGACAGGCCCAATCAACAATTTAAAAATATAGCAAAATACAAGATATAAAATACATAAACAGCATAAAACAAAATAAATTACTCTATTTAAATTCCATTCTGAGTATTGTATCTTTGAGCTTGGTACCTAGGAACTTTCTGCCTGAATTCCACATGGAGTTGTCAGAATAGTCACAGAGTCATAGAATTGGAAGAGACTATACGGGCTGTCCACAGCTGTGGCTATGGAGAGCCCGTATAGTCTCCAACCAAACTTACATTTCTGTGTAAGTAACTATGTATTGTTAAAGGCTTTCATGGCCAGAATCACTGAGTTGTTGTAGGTTTTTCAGGCTGTATGGCCATGTTCTAGAAGCATTCTCTCCTGACATTTCACCTGCATCTATGGCAGGCATCCTCAAAGGTTGTAAGGACCTTATTTTATTCACATGTCCAAAGTTCTATTCATTATTTAATTGTGGTGTTTATGATTTAATTAATATTGTTTAATTGGAATTATGCAGCTTGAAAAATTTGCTTTTGTCAGCTGGAGAGGCTTTCTGGGGAGAGACAAATCCAAGATCACACTGAGTTTTAGGGAAAATGTTCCTTCCCTTTATCTTCTTTATGTGACATAGATCCCAATCCTACTTCTTCTCCCTACTGGGATGATTGATTTCCTTGGCTAAGCTAGCTTTGTATACTGGATGCACTCAGAGTTGCCCTTCAGATTCCAACTGTATTCTTCTGGACTCTTCTTTGGAAGATATATAAGATAAAGGAAGATATATAGATGTGGAATCTCACTTTAAACCTTGTTCTCTCTTACTCATTTCTTTTTTCTTTTCTTTTAGGAGGCAGTGGTCAGCTCCTGGATCCAGTTCAGTGATGGCTCTGTTACTCCGTTGGACATTTATGATCCCAAAGACTTTTCACTTTCTGCTTCCTCACTCGACGAATCCGTCATTTCAGCCCATCAGACTTCGAATGTGAAATGGCCTGTAATTGCAGCAGAAGGTGAAGGGCAAGGCATTTTGGTTAAAGTAGACATGATGATTTCCGAAACCTGCCAGAAGTCTAAGAGGAAGAGCATTTTAGCTGTAGGCAATGGTAGAATTAAAGTGAAGTTTGGTCAGAACGACGCCAATTCCCATGGTGTTGGTGATTATGATGCTGATGAGATTGAAAACCATGCGAGTGGCCGCAGGCAGAAGTCACTGGACCAAGAAAGGTATGGCCAAGATGGACAGTACTATGGGAGCTCTTTAGCTGAGCTAGAGGAAGACGCTGAAAGGAAAGTCAGCACCACTGCGAAGTCTATGATCAAAAGCAAAGTCTTAAAAAACAGCCTGGATGGGAAAAAGCTGTCCGATGATGGACAGCTCCAAAACATTCCAATAGACTTCACCAACTTCCCAGCTCAAATTGACCTCCCCAAAAGTAATGGTGGCATGGAGGAGAATGACCTTGTGCAGGCGCCCAGAGACCTCAGTGACTTAGAGATTGGGATGTATGCCTTGTTAGGAGTGTTCTGTCTTGCCATTCTAGTCTTTTTGATAAATTGTGCCACATTCACATTAAAATATCGACATAAGCAAGTTCCAGTCGAAGGGCAGAACCCTATGAGCCACTCCCACGATTGGGTGTGGCTTGGGAATGAAACAGAGTTGCTGGAGAATCAAGGAAACGCCGCTCTCCAGCAGGATGAGCGCACAACTAATATTGACCGAGGTATAGGCTTTGATGAAAGCAACCAGCTTCTCAATGGCAACACACTGAAGAGCATCCAGAGCCAAATTCATCGGTCAGCTGACTCGGAGAGCAAGCAGGAAAAAGAGCAAAGGCTTGAGCCCCCTTTGCATTCTCCCACCTCCAAGCGAAAGCGTGTCAAGTTCACAACATTCACCACCATTCCTCCAGATGATGGTTGTCCTACTGTCAACTCCATCCTCAACTGCAACGAGGATGACATTAAATGGGTTTGCCAAGATATGGACCTGGGGGAGACAAAAGAGATCAGAAACTACATGGAGAAGCTCAAAGACAAAGCATAGCTCCGACTCTAGGTTTTTATCAGTTCAGAACCACACCTTGATGCCTTCAGTTGTATTGGAACATAAAACATAAGATGGATGTTTGTGTGTTGGGGAGGGAACCAGATTTACAAACAAGATAGGGGTTCCTAAATAGGGAGAGGTGTTTGCTAAAGCTATCCATGGTAGGTTATTTTTCTTTCCCTTCACTTCAAATGGAATGCTCATGTCTTTGAGTCCAAAGGAATAAATTGGACAATATGATGAACTGGAAAAAGGCAAAATTATGAAATTTATGCTTAGGGTGTTGAAGACTATTAAACAGAAGGTACCAAAAGTATTTTTTAAACAGAAAAAATAATAAAACACATGAAACGTCTTTATATTTCTAATAACACATCGAAAATGTGAAACCAAGACTTGAGAAGAGACTATGTGGAGGTTCTCCTCAGACGGCGGCTTTCTGGTCCTGCAGATAAAGGGAGGATATGATGTTTAGAGAAAAGAGTTGCTGTTCTTTTTTTTCTTTTCATGTTTATTTTTTTAAACAAAATATGTGTGTCACATGCTGAAAATAGATCTCTCTTCACTCACTCCTCCATCTCTTCTTCACCACTCTGCCTTTCAGATTTTGCTTTCAGTGCATGTCATAGGAGAGGTGTTAAACATTCAAATCACAGAGTGTCTTTACAACAGAGTGGGAAAACTTCAGGCTTTTGGGGTTTTTACTGGAATGAAAGATACAAGAACTGGAATCTGGTATAGATAAATTAAGAAATGTACTTAAATTTTTAAAAAATTCTAAACCCAGGAATTTGTTTTGAGTATCAGCACTGAGTGGATCTATCCATCTTTCCATACAGAAATCCAGTGGCAGCTGGTGATTCTGATGTCAGTGGAGCAGTGAATCCACTGCAAAGTTTAATCATTTTATTGCTGCTGTTGTGAAACTATTGAGAGTAGAGATCATTAAGGGTGCTGGAACACAAAACATGAAGGTCTATGAGCTCTGTTTGTTGCAGCAGGTACTTTTCCTAGTGCTGCCATTCTCCTCTCCAAGCAAAGCCTCGTTTACAGAGGGCTCACATCTCCACACTCTTGGCTGGCTTTGTTACTTCTCAGTTATGACATTGCACAAAATTATGTCATGCCATATCATAATTGAGAAAAAAATTATGGGTGAAAGGAAGAGGAGGGTCACTGTCATTGGGGGTAAGATGAGAAAAAAGAGATACAAGTGTCCACAACTCAAGTCTGAGACAAATCTAACATCTGGCTAAGCAAAGGGGCAAGCTCTCATGGGAACAAGACTTTGGTCTAGAAGCAGTCCTGGTTGAGGCTGATTATGGCACAATTTTTTACCAGGTCAAAGATGACCAATGGGCTGCCTGAGTGGGTGGAGCTACCCTGAAGGATGGAGTCGGTAAGGGGAATTATCAACACATCATTTCAAATAGTTTGCCACAAGGGGGCAGGCCAAGCAAAAATCATAATACTAGATTCTACTTTGAGTTGCTCCTCATTTACAACAAAAACAGTTGAAGGGAACCAAAGTTCTTTTCTGTCTCTCTGGAATTCCTGTTCAGCCAGCTAAATAGGGACATGCTATGGCTGTCTTTATAATTCCAGTTATTTTAAGGGTTTTGATGGGTTTAATTGACCCTGTGGTTTCCCTCTTAGTCCCCCCCCCCCCACTTTGGCTACTTGGATGCAATGGAACTTGCCACCCTATAATGTAGATGGACTTTTTAACAATATTTGCCTAGTATGCATTGTAGACTGAAAGAATGTAATATTTATTTATACATGTTATGCAAATTGTCATTAAAATGCTTTACATGGCTTGATCAAGTAGGTTTGTTTGGGGTACTGTGGGACCGAGAATCAGTGTTCGGCAGTAGTCTGTGTAACTGGAGAGATCTTTCAGGGCATTAGTAAGTTGGTTTTCAACTGTTTCAAAGTCTTTTGCTTCTGTTGTTAGTCCAAGGTCATGAGCATATATAAAGCTCTTTGTGAGATTTCTCCAGCTACTACAAAGATAACCACCTGAAGTCTAACCGTGCCAAGACACAAATGTGTTATTTCCATCTATGTAATCGTGAAGCCAACAGGAAGCTGAAGGTTACCTGGGAAGGACAAGAGCTTGAACACTGTTCCCACCCTAAATATCTCAGTATCACCATAGACTGAATGCTAACATTTAGGAAATACTGTGTTAATACCAAGCACAAAGTAGCTGCACACAGTAACATCCTGTGGGAACTTACTACTTACTTACTTAGGCAATTCCTCATTGTCCAAGTAGGATACTCTTCCAGGGTGGGTCCATAGGTGACTGTGGAGCCATAGGATGCAGACCCAAAATTAACTAGAACATCAGCCCTGGCCTTGTCTTACTCAAGTGCTAAGTATGCCTGCCCCATCTGGCATAAATCTGCCCATGCGAAGCAGGTGAATATAGCACTAAATGAGACATGCAGAATAATCACAGGTTGTCTCAAACCTACACCTGTTTATAGACTCTATAAGCTAGCTGGCATTGCCTCCACTGATGTGAGAAGGGAAGTTGTTGCCAATTGCGAGAGAAATAAGGTTGAACACTGTGAAAGCCACCCACTATACAGCTATCAGCCTCCTCCCAGTAGACTTAAATCAAGGAAAAGTTTCATGAGAACCACGACTCTTCTTTTTGTTCCTTCAGCAGCAGCAAGAATATCTCTGCGGATATGCTGTTGGCAGCTTGATTTTTCTCATGGAAGTGTTGAATATTTCTGTCCACTGTGCAAGGCCATGGAAGCAAAGTTGCACATACAGTGCAGTTATGTACACAGCTGCACAATCTTGGCTGATGCACATCTGTCATTGGTAGTACTCTTTTCATTGTTCACCCATCATAACATTGCCATTCAGCACAGTAGACACATAACTTCTTATGCAGAGATATACATTCTGCAACTGTGATGTAAAATGTTAGTATTTTATTTATTTCCCTCTTATTTTGCCATACTTTGAAATCTATATGCCACCATTTAGGCAAAAGGGGTTTTCTAGTAGGAATAAAAAAAACAGTAAAACAATTCATGCTGGAGGAATGCAAGAAAACCCCTAAGAAAAATCAAAGCGTATCTTGTCTAGTTGTCTCTTCCAGCCTGTAGTCATCCAGTTTCTCCCAAAGAAATGCCCAAAAAAAAAGGGCAGGAAAGCAATTGTTTTTTCCCTGTTTGTGTCTCTTAGCAACTAGGATTTAAAGGTATGTACTGCCTCTGAACATCCATCACCTCCATTTAATTAATAGCTTTCATCAAAGATCAAGGAGCCCACAGTGGTGCAGTGGTTTAAACCCTTGTGGCAGCAGGACACAGTTCGAATCCAGGGAGCTGAGTGAGCTCCCGTCTGTCAGCTTCTCATGTGGGGACATGAGAGAAGCCTCCCACAGGATGGTAAAACATCCAGGTGTCCCCTGATCAACGTCCTTGGAGACGACCAATTCTCTTACACCACAAGTGATTTGCAGTTTCTCAAGTCGCTCCTGACATTAAAAAAAAATCAAAGATCAAAAAGTTAGTTTCTTGGAATGTAGCTCCCATAACTGATTGGATTCTGGAAGTTATAGTCCACAAGAGTAACTTTTCTAAGCTCTGGGTGTGATAGACATCTCCCTCTCTTGTTTTCCTTCAATCATCTCATCTCATTTTAAAGTTATTGGAGCAGTGGCAGCTGCAGATATTTCACAACATCAATTCTGCTTTGGGTTGAAACGTCCAAAGAGCTATCCAGGGTGCTGAACCCTGTATCCAAATGAGCCAATCTTGGAAATATTTTCTAAGACAAGATTAAAACAGAGAAATTGTCCACTAAAATGGGAGCCACCAACCACCACTGTTCTCACCTCACTTCTGGTAGATGATGGCAATGTGTGGACTGAGATTTTGTTTTCTTTCTCCCAAATGCAGGGCATTTCTAGAGGTTTTTGGGCAACTAAAAAACCTAATTTCAATGGATTTTTAAAAGTTTTTTTGGGCTGTATGGCCATGTTCCAGAAGCATTCTCTTTTAATGTTTCACCTGCATGTATGGCAGGTATCCTCAGAGGTTGTGAGGTCACAACCTCTGAGGATGCCTGCCATACATGCAGGTGAAACTTACAAAAACCCATGATTCCGGCCATGAAAGCCTTCAACAATACTAATTTCAATGGTTTGGGATTTAGTGGGGCTGGGTTTCAAAATATGCAAAACATTTACCCTAGTACCAGAAGGGGGGTTAGTGTTCCAATGAACTGAACACCCCAATTGATTGATGCAGCATGTGTTGCCCTTCTTTTCAGCTGCCTTTTTAAAATCATCAACAAAGTCATTCTGTTTGTCATGGAATCCCTGAATGATTGTTTTCACTCTCAGATAGCCACTGGAATCTGGTACAGAGCTAGAGAACTAGAGAAAAAGAAGCAGTGGTTAGCAGGCCTGACAATATGACGTAAGAGGTGTGCTGACTCCCTGGGACAAAAATCCATGACATAACAGAGAAATTTACCCCTTTCTTTTGGTTCACATACAGGGATCAATGCCACTGCAAGGTTTCTGGATACCATGTGAAATTACAAAGTAAGAAGCTGAAGGGCCTTGATACACAGACTGTCATTTAATCTCCCCTCCCAGTTGAATGGCACAGCCCAGGAAATGAGAGGAGAAGAATGGAAGTGAATAACTGGGTCCACAAATTGTCCTGTTGAGAACAATTTGGCTTTTTGAACCTTGGTCTGTAGTTTCATGAAGTTTAACTTCTGGCAAGGGATTGCTTGCACTTCTCAACAGCTGACAGGGAGGTCTTTGCTAAGGGTCTTACAAACCTGATTGGAAGGGCTTTAAACTGAATTATGTGGGAAAGGGGGACAGTATTCTTGAAGGCAGGAATTCAACAGGTGCTGGAGATAACATCTCATAGAGAGAAGTAGACAAGAAATACATGAACTTAGCAGTAAGAGGGGGGAAACTTAAATAAGTAGCTAAGAGGAATAACCCATAGGCTCTTGTACCTCTATGCTAATGCACAGAGCATAGGAACTAAACAAGATGAACATGAACTTTTAACACAAGAAATGAGGTTGGACTGGATTGTCCTTGCAATCTAGTTCAACATCATGATTCTAACATCACCTCAAAAGCATGATTTTGAAGCAGTAGCGGAATACCAGGTAGCAATCTCAAAAGTTTGTTTATTTATTTATTATGTCACGTTTCTCTGGGATGGGGCTCTTGAAGTTTAACTTTTTAAAAAAAATCAGCTAACCTTAATGAAAAATAAAGAAAAATATTTCTTCTTAAGGGGGAATAAAATCAGTAACCACCTAAAACGGCACAGTTACTTCAAATTAAGCTGTTCTCACGAGGCAATGTTAATGATAAGGCAGATGGATGTACAGAGATGCAAGTAGTGATGGCATCCACATCAGTGCTGTGGTGAATCCACTCTGGGTTTTCATCTAAATTCTTAATATGCTAAATAATAATAATAATAATTATTATTATTATTATTATTATTTATACTCCACCACCATCTCCACGATGGGGACACAGGGCGGCTTACATGAGGCCAAGCCCAAATAACAAATTACAACAGAGCAAAAACGAAAACGAAAATGCTAGAGCTGACATGGACAAACTTTGACCCTCCAGGTGTTTTGGCCTTCAACTCCCACCTTTCTTAACAGCCGGTAAACTAGCTAGAATTTCTGGGAGTTGAAGTCCAAAACAACTGGAGGGCTGAAGTTTGCCCATGCCTGTGCTAAAGTGTTGAACTCAGACCAACAAACAGGTGGAGGGAGGTATCCCTCAGATATGAAAAAGCCTTGCTTCGGCTAAATGGATGCTTTCACAAGCCATAAATATTCATTGTGAGGACCTAGCTTCAAGGGTGCTTAGAGTGGCATAGGGGAAGGGCAGACAGGCAAGGTTCCCAACCAGAGTTGTCATCCATCAAACTTATCCTCACAGTCACTGTGGACATGAAAAGCTTCAGAAAATCTTGTTTCTGCCACTAGTGACATTTTAAAGCAGTTCATTATTCGCCCTGCCATCCCAATGATTGATAACAGGGCTTAGTTGTAGCTATTTGGAAAAGCTGCCTTGCTGATGTTTTATCAAGAGCATGAATAACAGAAACCTCCCTAACATGTTAATGTTATAGGATAGATCCTAAGGAGACTGTACGGATCCTGTTGAGGCACGGTGCCTGTGTATGTGGGAATGAGAATGGCAAAATTGCGCAACATCCATATCTAGTAAAAGACTGCTGTTCTATTACTATGTAGCAGAGCTCAAATTATGCAGCATGCCTTGGTGCAATGGGACCAATGCACTTCTGTCCCAATGCACATCACATTGATCCCAATGTGCATCAGGCATTTTTGCAGTATTCCATTGCTCATATTCACAATTTAGTGGATTTCTTAGTGTCTCTACTACTTATCTATATCTATTCATTTAAAACATATATATTCTGCCCTTCTCACCCTGAAGGGGACTCAGGGCAGAGCACAACATATATACCGCAAACATTCAATGCCAGAACATAAATATACATAACAGTAAAGTCAATTATTTCCACTTTAAAATCAATTGTTTAAAACCATCTCAGATCAGCCATACCGCATCTGGTCAGTAGGGTAAAGTTTCCTATTGTTGCCTTATTACATTTATTTATTTATTATTTATATTTACAGTGTATATATTCCGCCCTTCTCACCCTGCAGGGGACTCAGGGCGGATTACAATGTACACATATATGGCAAACATTCAATGTTAAAGACACACAACAGATATAGACAGACAGTCAAAGGCTATTTAACTTTTCTGGCCAACACAGGAGCTGTCGCTTTCATCGTCCAACTGCGACACTGTTGAAGTACTTCTGCATTCCCCGCATGCTTTTGCTGGAGTGCTTTGCTGGAGTCTTTTTTATGGCCTCGTAAATTAGTTAAATTAGCCTCCCCATGCATTGGTGGTACCTAATTTTCCTACTTGACAGATGCAACTGTCTTTTGGGTTGCAAAGGTCGACAACAAGCTACACAATTGGTCGGAAGCTCACTCCGACCCGGGCTGGCTTCGAATTCATGACCTTTTGGTCAGAAGTGATCTTAATGCAGCTGACACTCAGCCAGCTCGGCCACAGTCCAGATGCATTGTCCCAAAAGCTTGGTCCCACAGCCAAGTTTTTACCATCTACACAAAGTTATGTTATATAAAAGGGCATAGAAGATTCTGGTGAATGTTTTGGGCTCTCCAGTTGAAGAAAGCAGAGAGACTGTTAATTTATCATCAATCTGAACTAACTGCAGCCAATTCTCTGCCAAAGGGGATAAAACAAAATCCCAACTTCTGACGGAGAAGGAACAGAAGCTGTGCCTCATGGTTTGGAACTAGGGATAGATGGCAAAGGATTGCCATAACAGAATTAAATGGTCGCAATAATGACATCTTGTCTGGAATAGAAAGTCACAAAGCCATCATATGCAGAGGTGGCACTAGGACCCACCTTTCATGGAATGCTCTTTATTCTACCTTGTATCCTAACATGGACTGAAATATACTACGAATATGATTGGCTATTCAAAATTACAAGAGAAATATCGGGCAGTGATAGAGATGGCCACTCTCTTTCTGTTTTGCTTTGGAATAATATCTCATTAATTGCTTTGGAATGTTGTCTTACCACCACCGGACTTCAGGAAATGATTCCCCAAATTATCATAATCTTTTCAGAACGGACTGGGGGACTTGGGGGGGACCACACAAGGGACTTGCATCAGAGCCCCTGAGTCCTTTTTCCTGTTTCACCTGATATGATCTGGGTTATCTTTAGGAATGCTTCCTCGCCTATCCCCCCAAACCAGATCCAACCTTGTGACACCCACTGAGATGACCATCATCCTAAAGCACCCATTGTGTATCTTCACTAAACCCATTCTGTCAACCGGAGATAGAATATTAAGTCCATTATCCATTGCCCCACTGCATTCCTTGTCTTCAACCTGTCTGTGCCTCATCTGGCCTTCTGAAAAGTTTGACACACTGGGCTCCAAATCCACAGTGCTTGGGGAAGCTGAAATCATATAACAACCCTAATGGTTACCACACTCTGCATACGATCTGAGAGATGAGGCTGCCATTGTATGTTAAGTAAAAAAGGTGGTGTGGGAGGTGTGTGGATAGGCACCACAGCTTTTAGTAGCTGATGCAAATATCTCTGGCATGATTTCCATGAGTAATGTCTCTCCAACTAATGTGCCACATGGGAGTTAACGAACACCAAATTGTCATCTGAAGGGGTCAAGGGAGAGAAGTACCTAACTGTAATTAATTATGTGAGCAATGGCTGCCTAAATGGAGATGCAGCAATTAAGTGGCTAATTACATTTAAGACATAATTGATTAAACTGACAGCAGCACCACTTATTCACCCTAAGTCTTCTACTCACACTTTCTGAGAATCCGAATTTCAGTTAGGGATCTATTTAGAAATGAAAAATGAATGTTTACCTTCTAGAAATTAAAAGGAGCCTTGTGGCACCTCTAAAACAAACTAATTTATTTCAGCATGAAATGCCCTGGATTACAATGCATTTCCTCCAATGCACTGATAGAACACAATTGCCAAGCTTCAAGTATATGTGCACATTTCCATAGTTGTGGAGGCAGGACCTGAGTGAAATGGGAGGCAGAAAAGTCATTTTTCCACATCAATCATTTGAGATGAGCAACAATGAGCAATATCCTGCATCAAGAGGTGTCACTATGGAGATTTAGCTACATCTCCCAATACTACCGTCCAAAAACCTATGTTTTAACCCATGCAGACCCCACCATCCCTGTTAACATAGCTATATGGGACTTGACCAAGAGTCAAGGGGGGATTAACAGCCCCTTCTCTTACTGCAGTATGAAGAAATGAGTATGATTTATTATTCTGGGAACAACTGCCATGTTTGGTGCCTAACTGTCTCGTCCCACCCTCTGTGTCATGGTGGTTTCTGGCCATGACATGCATCCAAACTATGCATCTGAACTGTCCACTGTCATTTGTAATGACATAGGCCGGGGCAACGGAGAGTGAGGGGGGAAAGGAAGAATCACTCCTCCTCTCTCCCTCCCTTCCCAGAGCGCCCCATCGTGGTAGCTGATATCACTTCATGTGATGGCAGATAGATTGGACCCATGTCACAGCCTGAGACCACAGTAACATGGAGGGCAGGGGGGCAGGGACTGCTATCCTGTGTCCCTGGGCTGCCTGAGCACAGAAAACACAGCATGGCAATAGTTGAAGTGGGTTCCATTTCTGAAACTGGCCCAACTGTTCTCACAAGTCCAGAGTTGGGGGATAGTTTGAATGCTGTGTCATTAAAGCGGCCTTGCCCCATGTTACCCTGAATCAACCCTGTGCAGTAGGGCTGGGCAATTCGTTTCGTTAATTCGTAATTCGTTAAAAAATTCGTTAATTTTTGAATTACAAAACGATTACAAAACTTATTTTTAAACCTGGAAGTGTTTTTAAATATCGAAACGGCAGGCGCCAAAAAATTTTGTATTTCCGTCCATTTCGGAAATACGTAAGATGGCCGCCTGGCTTGCTGGGAGCTCTCCTCTCTCGGCGCCGGCTGAGCAAGCGAGCGAGAGGGCGAGCGAGAGGGCGAGCAGCGAGCGAGAGGGCGAGCGGCGAGCGAGAGGGCGAGCGAGAGGGCGAGAGGGAGGTCTCCTTCTCTTTCTTTCCTTTTCTCTTCTTTCTCTCTCTCTCACCTTTCGCAGGGGGGTTCTGAGCTCTCTTCCAAAGAAGGCTCACTTGCTTCCTCTTCTCTCTCTCTCTCTCTCTCTCTCTCTCTCTCTCAATTCGAGGCAGGAAACCCCTCCATCCTGCAGCCATCTACACTGCAGCCTGGATGAGGTTTGGCACCACATTGGCTCAATGCTGTAGCATCCTGGGAGTTGTAGTTTGGCAGCCTGGGAAAAAGAGCCCCTCCTGGAAGGAACCCATCCTAGCGAGAGGGCGAGAGGGCGAGCGAGAGGGCGAGCGGCGAGCGAGCGGCAAGCGAGAGGGCCCGCCAGAGTGAGTGCCTGCCTTCCCTCAATAATAATTTCTCCTCCCTATTCTACTAAATTAATAATTAAATTTAAAAAATATTGAAAAACAAAGGGCGCCATCTTTACAAAATGTTTTGTAAATATTTACGAAATTTCATAAATACCGAACTTTTTTTTTGGAAAATTTTGTAATTATTTTAAATATCGAAACAAAAAAACACCCCAATTACAAATCGATTTTAGAAACAAATTTTTGCGTTGTTACCCAGGCCTACTGTGCAGTCTTTCGCTACAGGGCTGATCTGCCTCTATACCAATCTAAGTAGTCAGTGTAGAAGTGGCACTGGGGCATGAAGGGAAGGTTTTTTAAAAAGTCTCTCATGTTCTCAAGATTAGTATGACTTCAGTACAATCCAAAAGAAGCATTCCTTCAGTGGATTTAACTGTCCTGCCCTAATGTATACATAACTTCATTTAATGTTCCTATTTGGAATACATTGTTGTTGTTGGTTTTGCTGCTGTTTCGGTCCAGTGCTGTTTGCAATTTTGATTAAAATTGGATTCATGTGCTCAACTTCATTTTTCATATTGATCCAAGGGATTTGGTTTTATGAAAACACTGAGATAAAATGAAATTTCGCAATGCCAGAAAATGACGCAGATTCTTTCTCCACCCCAAAGTGCTCCCCCAAAATGATCTTGCTAGCTAGAGGTTTGTGGTGTGGCAAGCACTTCAATTGTCACAGCAAGCTTGCTTTTAGATATAAAAAAATGTGGTAATACATAAAAACAAAACAATATCCAAAATCCACAGGTAAGGGTGATCTGTTTCAGCAACTACATTTCAACTATAGCTCTATGCAATCCCAGTTCAACTTTCCAGGGTATGATGTACTGCCTCCAAAGGCACTAAAGCAGCGTTTCTTAACTTGGGGTTTGAGATACCTGGGGGGGGGGGGGGGGGTAAAGAGGGAGATGTCAGAGGGGTCACCAAAGATCATCAGAAAAAACAGTATTTTCTGTTGGGCATGGAGGTTCTGTGTGGGAAGTTTGTCCCATTTCAATTGTTGGTGGAGTTCAGAATGCTCTTTGATTGGAGGCGAACTATAAATCCCAGCAACTACAATTCCCAAATATCACTGTCTTTTTTCCCCAAAAGCCACCAGTGTTCACATTTGAGCATATTGAGCATTTGTGCCAATTTTGGTCCAGATCCATCATTGTTTGAGTCCACAGTGCTTTCTCGAAGTAGGTGAACCACAACTCCAAAACTCAAGGTCAGTGCCCACCAAACCCTTCCAGTATTTTCTGTTGGTCATGGGAGTTCTGTGTGCCAAGACTGGTGCAATTCCATCGTTGGTGGAGTTCAGAATGCTCTTTGATTGTATGTTGACGATAAATCCCAGCAACTGCAATTCCCAAACAACAACATCAATCACCCCTCCCAACCCCACCAGCATTCAAATTTGGATGTATCAGGTATTTGTGCCAAATTTAGTCCAGTGAATGAAAATAAATCCTGGATATCAGATATTTACATTATGATTCATAACAGTAGCAAAATTAGTTATGAAGTACCTACGAAAATAATTTTATGGTTGGGGGTCACCACAACATGAGGAACTGTATTAAAGGGGTCGCGGCATTAGGAAGGTTGAGAAACACTGATAGAAGTTCATTCCCTTTGAGAAATATTGTAACAGATGGTATCACCACTGTATTAAGTGGTCACAGCAGCATTAGGAAGGTTGAGAACCACCGTGCTAAAGGAACTTGCAGGTGCAAGTTTTGTCAAATATCTTTCAGAATTTTTGGAGAACAGAAGTTCAGGCAGACCAGAGGATGAATATTGTCCCCATTTTCAACAATGGGGGAAAAGAGACCTAAGCAACTACAGACCAGTCAACTTGGTGACAATAATAGGGAAGCTCCTGAGACAGTAGAGTAAGAGGTGCAGGCACTGGCAGGAGCAGGTCTTTTCTGGGCCTACATGCCACACACATGCTATCTTTCCAAGGAAAATGTATGTGTGCCATGCAGGAGCACCCGTGCCTGACAATGCCTGCAGCTGAGTGCCTCCTCTAGAGTAGAAACAGCAGGTAAGGAGAAGCCTCCTTAAAGCACATGCCATCAAGGGAGCCCGGGTGGGAGACCTCCCTCCCCAGAATGGGCTGATAGAAAACGGATATTTTGGCATTGGAGAGTGAAAACAGATATCTGCCCTCACGATTTTGGAATGCTCCCAAAAAACAGATTGGGGCCCCCACTGAAAGCTGGGACATGAAACGGGTCAGGGTTTACCCCGAATGGGATTTTGGCCTGCATCAATAGGAGTCTAGTGTCTAGATCCAGGGAATGCTACCCCTCCATTCTTCCTTGGTTAGACCACATCTGGAATACTGTGTCCAATTCTGGGCACCACAATTGAAGAGAGATGTTGACAAGCTGGAATGTATCCAGAGGAGAGCAAATAAAATGGAGAGCAAGCCCTATGAGGAGCAGCTTAAAGAGCTGGGTATGTTTAGCCTGAAGAAAAGAAGGCTGAGAGGAGACATAAGAGCCATGTATAAGTATGTGAGAGAAAGTCATAGGGAGGAGGGAGCAAGCTTGTTTTCTAGACTAGGACATGTAGCAATGGCTTCAAGCTACAGGAAAGGAGAGTCCACCTGAACATTAAGAAGAACTTCCTGACTGTGAGAGCTGTTCAGCAGTGGAACTCTTTGCCCCGGGGTGTGGTGGAGGCTCCTTCTTTGGAGGCTTTTAAACAGAGGCTGGATGGCCATCTGTCAGGGGTGCTTTGAATGCAATTTTCCTGCTTCTTGGCAGAATGGGGTTGGACTGGATGGCCCACGAGGTCTCTTCCAACTCTAGGATCCTATGAGTCTATGATTGCACAACCCTAACAGAAAGTTGCACACTCAGTCTGTGAGCTGGGACACTGGAACTATTAACAGCCAGCATGGGTTTTTCAAAAACAATTCAGGCAAGACTAATCTTTGCTTCTCTCCCCTTTGAATATTGTTACAAGCTTTTTGGGTCAGGGGAATGTTGTAGATGTAGCATATCTTGCTTTCAGGAAGGCTTTTGAAAAGATTCCCATGATATTCTTGCAGAAAGCCTGCTTAAATGTCGACTCAACAGTGCTATTGCTAGGTGGATTTCTACCCAGCGAGTGCTCACAGATGGTTCCTCTGTTTTTCTGGAGAAATGTGGTTGTCAGAGACTTCTGTTCTCAATCTGATGTTGTTTTTCATCTTTGTGAATGACTTGGATGATGGTTTAGATGGCATGCTTATCAAATTTGCAGGTGATGCCAAATTAGGAGGAGCAGCTGATCCAAAGGACAGGATAGGAATAAAAAATAATCAGAGAGCTGGGCCAGAACTAACAGAATGGATTTCAACAGGAGTTACATTTTGCCAGGAAAAATGAAATGCACAAATATAGGATGAGTGACACCTGGCTTAGTAACAGCATATGTCAAAAGGATCTAAGGGTGTATTTGGGCCAGAAGTTAGACATGCGCCAACAGTCTACAGTCAGCTGTTGAAGGATTTCATGGCCAGAATCACTGGGTCGCAGGGAGTTTTCCAGGCTGTATGGCCACGTTCCAGAAGCATTCTCTTCTGACGTTTTGCCCACATCTATGGCAGAGGTTGTGAGGTATATTGGAAATTAGACAAGGAAGGTTTATATATCTGTAGAAGGTCCAGGGTGGGAGAAAGAACTCTTGTCTGTTGGACGCAGGTGTGAATGTTGCAATTAATCACCTTAATTAGCATTGCATCTTCAAAGCCTGGCTGATTCTTGTCTGGGGGAATCCTTTGTTGGGAGGTGTTAGTTGGCCCTGATTGTTTCATGTCTGGAACTGCTCTGTTTACAGAGTGTTGTTCTTTATCATAGCAATGAAGATGGAGAATAAAGTTGGGGCAATAACACATCCCTGTTTGACACCTGATTCCACCTTAAATGGGTCACTTTGGGAGCCACTGCTGTCTAGGATTGTTGCCATCATGTCATCATGGAGGAGCCGCAGGATGTTCACAAATTTGTTTGGGCATCCAATTTTTTGAATAATGGTCCAGAGAGCGCTGCGATTCACTGTGAAATCCACAAGCATGTGGACAATTTCAACAGAAAGGAGGAAACCTTGAAAACGAACAAAATCTGGCTACCAGTATTTTTTTAAAAAACTCTAAAATCAGGACAGTAAATAAAGAACAACACTCTGAAAACTGGAGAATTCAAGACATGAAACAACCAAAGCCAATTAACACATCCCAACAAAGGATTCCCCCAGGCAGGAATCAGCCAGGCCTTGAAGATGCAAGGCTTTTCAATGCTAATCAAGGTGATTAATTGCAACATTCACACCTGCCTCCAACAGAAAAGAGGTTTTTCTCCCAATATGGAGTTTTCACAGCTATATAAACCTCCCTTGTCGAGTTTCCAGTATATCTCACAACCTCTGAGGATGTCTGCCATAGATGTGGGCGAAACATCAGGAGAGAGATTGTTTCTGGAACATGGCTATACAGCCTGGAAAGCTCACTGTAACCTAGTCTACAATCACATCTTATTGTCCTGCAGTTTTATAAGCAAGCTCGGCAACATATTATTAATCAACTACTGAGAAACTTACCCGGTAGATAAGCCCAATTCTAGGTAACGTTTGTATTAGAAGATAATCTTCCCCACATGACTTTGGCTGTTGCCAAGTTTCTCTCCAAAGTAGCCAGGACAAGACAACTTCCTGTATTAGATTTAGGCTGAAACTTGCCTCTGTATTCATTTGCTGTGTTCTCACTCATTTTCATATGCACCTTGTATAGTGCATCGTCCCACATTTTAATCCATTTAATCAGTTTATTAATCAGTCCACATTTTGTGTACCTTTTACCACTGAGCTGAGCACCCGGTGGCGGAGTGGGTTAAAGCCCTGTGTCAGCAGGACTGAAGACCGACAGGTCACAGGTTCGAAATCGGGGAGAGGCGGATGAGCTCCCTCTATCAGCTCCAGCTCCTCATGCGGGGACATGAGAGAAGCCTCCCACAAGGATGATAAAAAACATCAAATAATCCGGGCGTCCCCTGGGCAACGTCCTTGCAGACGGCTAATTCTCTCACAACAGGTGTGACTCCTGACACGACAAACAAACAAACAAACAAACAAACAAAACCCACTGAGCTGTTTGAGTCTTTGGCTGTAATAAAGCTTTGATTTGAACAGTTTCCTGCAGTGGCCAAAAGGCTTCTAGGCTGAAATAACAAGAATATAGTGCCCGTGTAAAAAGTCATAGCCCTACTCTCTGTGGCTTTGGTCAGACCATATCTTATCTGGAAGACTCTATCCATTTCTGAATATCAAAGTTCCAGAAGGATAGTGACAGACTTTGTATCTCTAGGCATGAAGATGCATACTGCAGCTAGGAAATCAGAAGACGTTTATTTCTTGGGAGTACAGCAATGACCAGACTTGATGAAATAATGAAGACTAGAGACATCACACTGACAATGAAGATCCACAGTGAATCGCAGCGCTCTCTGGACCATTCTTCAAAAAATTGGATGCCCAAACAAATTTGTGAACATCCTGCGGCTCCTCCATGATGACATGATGGCAACAATCCTAGACAGCAGTGGCTCCCAAAGTGACCCATTTAAGGTGGAATCAGGTGTCAATCAGGGATGTGTCATTGCCCCAACTTTATTCTCCATCTTCATTGCTATGATAGTTCACCTTGTTGATGGGAAGCTGCCCACCGGAGTGGAAATCATCTATCGGACAGATGGCAAGCTATTTAACCTCAGCAGATTGAAAGTCAAAACCAAGGTTACAACAGCATTTGTTATAGAACTCCAGTAGGCTGATGACAACGTCGTCTGTGCGCATTCAGAAGAAGACCTACAAGCCACTCTAAACACCTTTGCAGAAGCATATGAGAAGCTCGGCCTGTCATTGAACATCGAGAAAACCAAAGTGCTGTTCCAGCAGTCACCAGCCAACCCCTTTCCAATGCCAGAGATACAGCTTAATGGTGTAACATTAGAAAATGTTGACCATTTCCGCTACCTTGGCAGCCACCTTTCTACCAAAGTCAACATTGACACCGAAATACAACACCGCCTGAGCTCTGCGAGCACAGCATTTTTCCAAATGAAGCAGAGAGTGTTTGAGGACCGGGACATCCGTAGGGATACCAAAGTGCTTGTTTATAAAGCTATTGTCCTCCCAACCCTGCTATAGCTCTACGAAACGTGGACTGTTTACAGCAACTCCTGGAACGATTCCATCAGCGCTGCCTCCGGAAAATCCTGCAAATCTCTTGGGAAGACAGGCGGACAAACGTCAGCATGCTGGAAGAAGCAAAGACCACCAGCATTGAAGCGATGGTCCTCCACCATCAACTTCGCTGGACTGGCCACGTTGTCCAGATGCCTGACCACCGTCTCCCAAAGCAGTTGCTCTACTCCGAACTCAAGAACGGAAAATGGAATGTTGGTGGACAGGAAAAGACATTTAAAGATGGACTCAAAGCCAACCTTAAAAACTCTGGCATAGACACTGAGAATTGGGAAGCCCTGGCCCTTGATCACTCTAGCTGGAGGTCAGCTGTGACCAGCAGTGCTGCAGAATTTGAAGAGGCACGAATGGAGGGTGAAAGAGAGAAACGTGCCAAGAGGAAGGTGCATCAAGCCAACCCCGACCGAGACCGCCTTCCGCCTGGAAACCAATGCCCTCACTGCAGAAGAAGATGCAGATCAAGAATAAGGCTCCACAGCCACCTACAGACTCACAGGAATTCTGATCCTGAAAGACTATCCTACTCGGCCAACGAGGCCTAAGTACATAGTTAAAGCAATGGTATTCCCCGTAGTAGCCTATGGATGTGAGAGCTGAGCGAAGGAAGATAGATGCTTTTGAACTGTGGTGCTTGGACTGCAGAAAGATCAAACCAATCACTCCAGAAAATAATGCCTGGCTGCTCACTGGAGGGAAGGATATTAGAGGCAAAGATGAAGTAATTTGGCCACATCATGAGAAGACAGGAAAGCTTGGAGAAGACAATGATGCTGGGGGAAATGGAAGGAAAAAGGAAGAGGGGTCAACCAAGACCAAGATGGATGGATGGTATCCTTGAAGTGACTGGCTTGACCTTGAAGGAGCTGGGGGTGGTGATGGCCAACAGGGAGCTCTGGCGTGGGCTGGTCCATGAGGTCACGAATAGTTGGAAGTGACTGAATGAATAAACAACAAAGAAGGATATTGTAATATGTTCAGAGGAACTGGGTTTATATACCCCGAAGATATGTGTATTTCTGCACGGCCGGGGTTGGACTCAGTGGCCCTTGTGGTCTTTTCCAACTCTGTGATTCTATCTGCTCTAAGTTTAGGTCTGGGTTTTAGTCTGAACTAAAGGAGTTATCTTAGATGTTGAAGTTGTTGCGGGGATGGGTTTCAGTATCTTAATAAGGTTCTTCCAAAATCAGACAAAAACCCAGAACAGATTAATTCCCTGACCAGGACCACCAGATCCCACGGCCCTACATCCAGGGAAGTACATATTTGGGCACAGGAGATTATTTATTTATTTATTTATTTGTTTACTTTATTTGTATACTGCTGTTCTCAGCCCTTAGGTGACTCACAGCGGTTAACAACAAGAACAAAAACAGCAAAAATCCAATGCTACCAAGTTGTTTAGCTTCTGCTTGGATTAAAAAAAAATATGCTGGAGAATAGCTGAGGAGACCATAATGCATGTCTCACAGCCAAGTTGAGTATTTACGGCTCACTGAGGTTTACATTCCAAGCCAAAGAATGACTGATTTCAGTGACATTACTCATTCTTATGTACTGAACACATATAACTTTTAAGCTCAATGGTGGCAGCTGACATCCTACTTATTCATTGATGTTTTTGGGGTTTTTTTCCTGATTTTTGTGGGGTTTTTTTTGTCTTCCTTGTTATCTACAGCACTTTTGATTTCTATAGTACCCTGCAGGACCAAGATCCAAAGCATCTTTTTGTGTCCTCATTTATCATCTATCTTGGCAGTTGGAGATTCATCACAGTCGGGGGTGATTATTACGGGTTATGTCAAGTATATCTATGCATCATTGCCAAGGCTGTTAAATCATGTGAGACGGCCCTTTTCTCATACGCTGTGTCAACTCCCCAGGACCTAGAGAATTGAGACAAACATCTGTTGTTGTTGTTATTTTACAAAAATGCCTTCATTTGGCCAGGAGGAAAAGTACGATGGAATCAAACATAATGTGTTTCTTATGAGTCACTTAGCAGCAGAGGCCTGTCAAACACAGCCATCTGAATCTTGGTGACAAACATAGGACTTTTTTGGCATGTGAGCAAGAGGAGCTGTTTTGAACTGTCAGATCTGGCTTTCCTTGTGCAGGAAATATCAGGGAGGGAACACTGAGTTAGATCAGGACAGGGTATATCCCTGTTCCCTAGTCTGCCTTCTGACTGACAAGGAGCATCTCTATCTTGCATGGATTAAGTTTCAGTTTGCTTGCCATCATCCAGTCCATTACTGATGACAGACACTGGTTTAGGACCAGGACAGCTTCCTTGACTTGGGCTAGAAAAGAGTAGTAGAGTTGGGTATCATTCACATATTGATGGCACCTTGCTCTAGAGCAGTGGTTCTCAACCTGGGGTCCCCAGATGTTTTTGGCTTACAACTCCCAGAAATCCTAACAGCTGGTAAACTGGCTGGGATTTCTGGGAGTTGTAGGCCAAAAACATCTGGGGACGCCAGGTTGAGAACCACTGCTCTAGAACTTGAGATGAACTTTCCTAGCAGTTTAGTGCATATGTTAAATAGCATGTGAGACAAAACAGAATACTGAGGGACTCCAACGGCCAGGGGTTTGGACATAAATCTTAGAATCAAAGAGTTGGAAGAGACCTCATGGACCATCCAGTCCAACCCCCTGCCAAGAAGCAGGAATATTGCATTCAAATCACCCCTGACAGATGGCTATCCAGCCTCTGTTTAAAAGCTTCCAAAGAAGGAGCCTCCACCACACTCCGGGGCAGAGAGTTCCACTGCTGAATGGCTCTCACAGTCAGGAAGTTCTTCCTCGTGTTCAGATGGAATCTCCTTTCTTGTAGTTTGAAGCCATTGTTTCACATCCTAGTCTCCAGGGAAACAGAAAACAAGCTTGCTCCCTCCTCCCTGTGGACTCCCCCAGCACCACCTTCTGTCTAAGTTTACCCCTCAAGGACCATTTCAATGAGGTGACCCAGAAGGATACCAGGGCCAATGGTATCAAAAGTTGCTAAGAGATTCATTATAATTAAAAGGGACGCACACTACCCATCCAGTTCTCCGTTTAGGTCATTGACCAAGATTGCCAAAGCTGTCTTTCTCCCAAGCAAGGTCAGAAGCCAGATTGAAATGGATCTAGACATTTCTATGGATGTGTGATCCATTTTAAAAAATGGTTCAAATTCATCACAAAATTGGGGTGGGCGACTGGCATTTCATTTCTAAAGTGTTTCTAAAGTATAGTTACTGGAAAAAATAGGAACTAAGGCTAATCTAATAGAATTCAAATCCTAAACACCTGGGAAATACTGCTCTAGTCTCCATCTCACTTACTTCATGACTACGAACTCCCTAGACTATCAGGGGGGTGGTTTGGCTCCATTCTATAAGAGCCGTTTCCACATCCCAGAAATCAGCCAGAGCTTCAACAGCATTGCTTGCCAAGCTAACAGGAAAATCCCCAAGAGCCGTCAGAAATGCATCTGGATCCATCAGTCCCTGAGAAAGTTCTGAGTCCCAGTGAGTCTAAACCTGACTAGGTAATGATTGACCTCAACAGCATTCCTATTCTGTCCTGGCTCCCCACCTTTAGAAGTACACACTCAAATCCTATAGACTGTGGGAAGGGGCACCTCGTGAGGGTGATGGAATCATGATCGATCCACCTGCCTGCCACCCCAGGTCTTGAGTGCTAGATATGCCCAGTCTCATTCAATCAGGTGTCTGTGATATAGGCGAGGCCAGCATGATCATCCAGAATGAGCTCACATGTGGCACCTGTGTTTCCATTTACTGGCCTGGCATTTAATAACAGCATTTTAACCCAGGGACTATCTGGACTGGGATATTTGTTCTCTTCTTCTGACTGTGAATTGTAGTCAGATAATGCCTGGATATCTCCTGCCCTCCACTGGCAATGCCTTGAGCTCCACCTGCACAATGTAAGCTCTCAGCAATGTGATCCATTTAGCAATGTTGACACCACATTCCAACAATGAAGGATACCCAAGAACCTCCTTCTCTAAACTCATTGCTTTTAAATTTTGAACAATTATATTTCATAGACAGTAAAGGAGATGTTCTGTGATCATTCAGTCTTTTGTAAGCCAGCATTATTCCGGTTTCATTTGAGATGCAGGCAAATGCTATGTGACCATAACAGGAATAAGTAATGGATAAACCACATGATCTGTTGAATGTATTCAACAGACAGCGCTGAACTTGAGCAATTTCAAGCAGTTGTGGGTAGTGAGATCTGGACCGTGGATCATGAGTCCCACAGCATGGATACTGAGCTCCATTAAGTGGATGACGGGTACTGGCAGCTGGTCGTCTGTGGATCTGTGCCTGGTGAGATTAAGAAACTATAACCTAATGTTTCCCTATCAATAAATTTCACCAGTTGAAGAAGAAGCCACTGAGGTATTTTATTCAATGCAGCTGGAAAGGATGACAGCTCGTGATAAGCTGCAGAAGGAAGCCAACATTTGTGTACAAGTAAAACAGACATTTTTATACAGTGAAATCTTTTGTTTTTCCCACGTCCACCCATTGGAGCCAACTCCACGCTGATTGGGAGAGCTGCATTGACATCACGGCCAGCTGGGGAGGATTCCCTCTGCAAGATGGGACTGCGGTGCCCACCAGTCAATCAGAGAGTGTTCCCTACTTCTGATGCAGATTTCTGTTCTCCAATGGCTGACGGGGGCAGGATAACCCGGGATACAAAATAATGCATGGTTTCTGAGTGGATTATCGTGTCTCATCCTTGGGGTGAGCAAATGAGGGTGAGCCCGCCCAAGGCCCCTGCTTTCCAGCTGATCTGACCAGCTGCAGGGAGTTCTGCAGTTCCTGGATGCCCCGTTGGGCCAACTTCAATGGAGTATGCCCCAGCAGCAGCGTCAACCAGGGATTCTTCCACTCTCGGGCTCTCTCCCTTTTGCTTTCTTCCCCTGCCCAAACATTGTAACAAACCCCTAATAAAAGCTAATTGAATTGTAACCTTCACCTCTCCATAGTGATACATTGTGTCTATTCACTGACTAAAATTTCCTAATGGATGAACCTATCCTTTTCTGAGCTGCGGGCAGTCGCAGGCTCGCCCAGAATGCCTTCCAGGTGTCTCGGCGAAGCCGAAACTGCGTTTCTTTAAACCGCAGATACGGAAACCCCTCAGGCCCTGTATCCGCAAGTTAACCAAACAACTCCATTTTGATGCCATATTTTTCCTAGCCTAATTCTAACACTAACTGCTATCTCACTTTTTGCATTTCGGACTCTTATGCTCTGGGAATAATCCTTTTGTTTTTAAGAATATATTTTAATGAGAAACAGCTGATTGTCAAACTGGACTTCCCACTGCTGTGCTGCTCCCGTCGTCGCTTCTTTGCCCTCCCGGAGCCCCAGGACCCGGGGAACTTGATGTGGTCACCCCATGGGACCCTCGGGAAGTGGCTTTCCATCTTCGCTCCAGACCCCGGAGAGAATTATAGTTCTCCTTGGACCAAGGGCAAGCTTGGACCTTCATGATGAACTATGGACATATACTGAGCCATGATCAAGGCTCTCATCAATTTCTCTATGGATTTCTGGTGGAAGGGATAAGTGGGAATGTTTCCTATATTATGATTTCTATATTTTTCCCTGATGAATGTGACCCTTGCCTGACCCTTCTGCCCTATTCCCCTTTATATAAAATGAATAAAAATATAGGAAGCCACTCTCAGTGACCTCGGAAAGGAGGTAATCCCTTGATTAAAAGGAAACCCTGACAAGGACATACTTGCATGGACAATACAAAGGGCACCAATCCCAAGTCTCGAAGTCTGGCTGCTTGGGGGAAAATGCCCACTTGGCATGATTGATCATATCTCAATAGGACAAAGGGCCTTCGGAAAGCCACAATTTGTCCTGATCTGTTTTCTCAGTTATCTTCCCTCCACCGAAACCATAGCCAAGATTGCTCCATTGTCTCCATATCTCAGCTCAAGAAAAATCCAGATTCTGGCCATCTCACCAGACCTCAAATGATGATTGCCACCATTGATCACATTAGCCGGTTGGCTGGAAGGCCCCTGAGGACTTGCCAGCCACATGGAATCACAACAAATCTACATAATCCACTCAAGTTCCATTGTTTCCCTCTCGTCCCACCTCCCTCTCTCCTGATTGGCCAGGGGGGTGAGGCAGCGGGAACTCACCCACTGGTTAAGGCGCTTAGGAGGCAGCCAAGCCTCCTCCTAGCTGTAGAGCGCCAGCCAATCATCGCCGAGCTGGCTGAGGGGTGGGGAGTGAGAAATTCAAATCTGACAGCTCTGTTTATGTATAAAAAGGCTTTATTTTGTGTACAATGTATGCTTGCTCATTGAATTATCACGGCTTTGCATCCTTTCCAGCTGGATCGCAATAAAAACAACTCGGTGTCACTTCCTTCAACTTTGGTGATATTCATTTGGGAACTTAGGGAAATTTTTAACTTGTGGCTTCATCTTTCTTTTGCTCACCTCGGCAGATCCTTCTTTGTTGGTCTGTAGGATCTCTCCCTTCTGAGTGAGACCCTCCTAAATCCATGCTCGACTTCACTAAGAGGAGCCACTTGGTCCCATGGACTTCATTGTTGGGATAATTGTGTCATGAGTCCTTAGCGAATGAGTCTAACACCTATGGCACTAGTGTCCATTGAGTTCCAGACCAGAATATTGTCAAAGATGAGATTATGAAGTCCATTCCTGAGAAAAGGGAAAATTGCATTGTGGACGTGGGGCTAGGACCACCTGGCATACTGGAAGAGTGCCAGTGATTAGTGTTCTTTTTGTGTCCAAGTGACTGCAAAAAGGGTGGGTGGCTCGGCGTATGGATCCTGTCGTCCCCTACACAGTCTGGGTTATGGGAATCCATAGATTCCAGTGATAATGGGTGCTTGAGCCCTATTGTTGCAGCAATGACCAGGAAGTGCTGGAGGGGACTCCGAGGTCAAGAGGTGTAGGCAAAAGGTTACCTGAGCCTCAATTTGGTGGCTTGATCTCCAAAAAGTTTTATATGGAACACAAAATATTTTATTAAATACACACAAGATTGAGTAGATACTGAGGGCTCCCAAACGCAGGAACCGGGGTACCCATCGGGCAAGGGTTGGCAAAGGGGTCAGTTGGGGTGCAGGGAAGTTATACTCTGGGGGAAAGGAGCCCCACTCTGAGGGCTGTGGGGGCTATGGGGCCAAGCGGTTAATGCTTTCAGCTGCAAGTGGTGAAGAGGAGAAAGAGAGATGCAGGAGGCAAAAAGGGATACAAAGAGTCAAATAAGAGGATAACACACTGTAGTGCACATTTATTGAAAGGGTTAGTTTGTAATAAAGAGGGAAAAAGAAAGTATTCAGGGTAGGGCTGGGCGGTTTCGTTTCGTAATTTTGTAATTCGTTAAAAATTCGTTATTTTTTTTTATAACAAAGCGATATTGAACCATTCAGGAGCATCTAAAAAACGAAACGAATTTTTCAATTCATTTTGTAATTGCTTCGTATTCGTTTCGTATTTGTTTCGAAATCGTTTCGAAATCGTTTCGTTATTATTTCCGCATGTCTGGGGCAAGTTTTATAGCTGTTGTTTGTTTAATCAGTGAAAACAAATTATAAATATCACACCAACAGTCAACAACAGAGGGAGAGGGAAGCTTCAAAAGTTCCCACTGTCCCATATGGAGGTTTTTTAGCGTATTGCGCGGTCGCGTCCGCCATTAACGAATTGATTCGTATTCGTTTCGTATTGTTTCGTAATTTTACGAAATTTCGTAAATATCGAACTTTTTTAAAGAAAAATTTTGGAATTCTTTTAAATATCGAAACGCAAAAAACCCCAAAAAACGAATCGAGTTTAGAAACAAATTTTTCCGTGGTTGCCCAGCCCTAATTCAGGGCACTGGTAGCTGTGGTTGGGCTCCTCAACTCCTCCAAATGTTTGCATAACCAATCTCAGGGAGGCTCTGGGTTCCCGCTCACAGCGGCTCCCTCTATTGAGGTTTCAGTTATATTTTATTAATAATTTGATCCAGTGATTGGGGGGAGGGGGGTCCTACTTGATCTCAGGGCCAGATTCAGTTTCCTCATCTTTGGCGAAATTACTCTGTAATTAAATTTATCTTGGTTTAATCTATTTAAAGAAACATAACTAGAGTTTAAAAGGGGTAGGAAGCTACCTTATCTTAGGGTTGAAAACTGATTTTGTCAGTTTGTCACTTTTTTAAAGTAGAATTTTCACTTATTGTTTCTTACCACGTCATTTTGAGAGGATTATGGAAATTAAAGAAAGGGGATTTTTTATCTATCATAGTAGGTAAAAATACAGATAAGATTTTCTTTTAACTAACAACGGCAGCAAGAATTACTCTAGCCAGAATATGGAAGATTAAAGAAATACCCACAATCGAACAATGGATTCTAAAAGTCTTCGATATCTTGAATATGGACATACTCACTCAAAACATCTCACATAACAATGTAAGACACTATAAAACGGACTCTTGAGGAGCAACCTTTATTCTCAATAAAAAACATGTTAAAAAAGAAAGGGGACTTGGGTGCGACCAGACATATTCCAAAGGTTTAATTGAGGCATGGGCATGCACTCACTGGGTCTGGCAGAGCAGTAGCTTCTATTTCATGGTCTCTTTTTTTTTTGGGGGGGGGGGGGGGTCTGATTTCTCGATATCATGTTGTCTGAGGCTTTTGGGAACCCTCAAGAAAGCTGGCCCTGAAATAACAAAATGAATTTGAACAGGGAGAAAGATAATGCACTACACTTAGGCAGGAAAAAATGAAATGCACAGATATAGAATGGGTGCTACCTAGGTTGATAACAGTAGATGTGAAAGGATTTAGGAGTCTTAGCAGACTACAAGCTGAACCTGAGTCAACAGTGTGATGCGGCAGCTAAAAAAGTCAGCAAGATTCTAGGCTGCATCAACAGAAGTATAGTATCTAAATTGAAGAATGTCAAAGTCCCATTTTCTTCTGCTTTGGTCTGATCTAGCCTGGAATAACCCTGTGTCCACTTTAGGGCACCACAGTTCAAGAAAGATGTAGGCAAGCTGGAACTTGTCCAAAGAAGGGCCATCAAAATGATCAAAGGTTTGGAAGCCAAATCCCACCCTCAAAAGCACACTCAGAACCACATTTGATGATATAGAAGAGTACCTTCTCAATTACTGTTCCTGGATTGTAGATTTCTATTCCACAGGAAGTCAGGCTGATCCCCTCTATGGCTGCAAATCCAGGATAGTACTCATATTGATATACTATATAAAGTAAAGTATATTCTGCTTCATACGCTGCAAATTAAACACATTAATTTTGGCATTCTTTTTCTGCCTCTGTTGCCAGCCATTTAAGCAGTAATTTTCTTCTCCTGGGAATTGGTCTGTTGCAAAGTTAATGAGTTGTGATGGTCCATTCAAGTCCAAGCCACTTTGCATGATAGCAGAGATATATCCCACCAGGGCAGATATATGACTCCCTTCTCCCCACCAGCTCTTCATCTACTGTATGGATTGCAACTGAGCATCCATTCACATCATATTATTATTGTTGTGTGTACCTTCAACTAAATCTTGACTTATGGCAATTTTAAGCCAAACCTATCATGGGGGTTTCTTAGCAATATTTGTTTATTCTTTGAGGTTCAGAGAGTGCATTGAGAAATCAGACCTCAAATTATGAATTACATAAACAATAAGATGTGACTCCATCAGGACATATAGCTAGCATGAGCGCCTTTGTCCTATGGTAATCCCTCTCATGAATTGTTCTAAAACACCTGGACTCCAAGCAACAATCCCTCCAATTTCCATAATCCACTCTCAATGAACTGAGAGACTTGAGAGGAGCACACAATGAATTTTTGTCAAAGCTCCTGGGTCCATTTTTTGTTTCAATCAGGGCTCTCCTGATATGATCAGGACTATCTGTAGGAACGGTTCTTCTCCCAGGCCTCAAGCCAGCCTCACCATCACCCATTGAGATGGTCATCACCTTCAAGCACCCATTATATACTTTGAATTAACTCTATTGTTTCCGCCAGAGCCAAACCATTAAGCTCCACCATGAGCCTGTTGCTCAATGCCACTACAAAAAACCAACCAGCAATGTCATCCGGCGTAGTCTTGAACCACTCAGGATGAGGATTCTAGCTGGATAGTTTTTCAGCAGAGCTGAAATCACTCAACAATTTGATCAAGGTCGTGTAGTAAATTTCCAACAGACAACTCCACCACATTGGCTCTATAGCAGTATGATTGTACTTTAACTGCAACTATTTCATCCTATAGAGTCCTGGGATCTAGAATTAAGGGAGAAGCATTTAGGATTCTCTGTCTAGTTCCTCACCAAACTACAAGCTCCAGGATTTCAGAGACTCAGACCATGGCTATTAAAATGGACTATTAGTACTATAATTGTCTAGCATTAATGGATCCTGAGTTGAGGGGGAACAGGGATGCCTAAGGAAAGCATCCTATGAGAATCCTATGAGCTGGAACTTCCCTATACTGCACTAAACAGGACAGCCCATCAAACAGAGAACACCTTCAGTTGAAAAACCGTATTCTGATATTCCTTCATATAGTGTCTCCCTCTGTAAGTAAAAAAGAATGGCTTCTCTGGAAACATTTTCTTCTCTTTCAGGAATCCATTGATTCCTCTGTGTGGCAGAAACAGTATCAAGTCTCTGGAGTGAGAGAGTTCATTCCCACTTACCTGCAGTTTACCAGATGCCATCCATTTGCTTGCAGCTACTCTTTGAATTACCTTTTTCTTTGCACAAATCTCTGTTTACCTAGAGAAAAACACTTGTCTTGTGTTTCCGAGTGACATGCCTTTGATATGGAAGCAAAAGGCCTCCCATCAGAGGTGATCATCAGCGTTGGTTTTATCCTGTTGGACACAGAAAACAGATTTTCTTTTTTCTGTGAAGCAAATGGGTGGCTGGATGGGCTTATCAGGATTGTTCACACACATCTGTAACACACTTCCCAAATTAGCATAAGATTCCAGACATTGCTAGAAAAATCATAGAATCATAGAATAATAGAGTTGGAAGAGACTTCGTGGGCCATCCAGTCCAACCCCTGCCGAGAAGCAGGAAAATTGCATTCAAAGCACCCCCGACAGGTGGCCATCCAGCCTCTGTTTAAAAGCCTCCAAAGAAGGAGCCTCCACCACACTCTGGGGCAGGAAGTTCCACTGCTGAACAGCTCTCACAGTTAGGAAGTTTTTCCTGATGTTCAGGCGGAATCTCCTTTCCTGTAGTTTGAAGCCATTTTTCCGCATCCTCGTCTCCAGGGCAGCATAAAACAAGCTTACTCCCTCCTCCCTATGACTTCCCCTCACATATTTATCCATGGCCCTCATCATGTCTCCTCTCAGCCTTCTCTTCTTCAGGCGAAACATGCCCAGCTCTTTAAGCCACTCCTTATAGACCTTGTTCTCCAGACCCTTGATCATTTTAGTCATCCTACTCTGGACACATTCCAACTTGTCAACATCTCCCTTCAATTGTGGTGCCCAGAATTGGACACACTGTGATTCCAGGTATGGTCTGACCAAGGCAGAATAGAGGGATAGCATGACTTCCCTGGATCTAGACACTAGACTGCTATTTATGCAGGCCAAAATCCCATTGGCTTTTTTTTGCCACCGCATGACATTGTTGGCTCATGTTCACCTTCCTGTCCACGAGGACTCTGAGATCTTTTTCATACATACTGCTCTCGAGCCATGTGTCCCCCATTCTGTAACTTTGCATTTCATTTTTTTCTGCCTAAGTGGAGTATCTAACATTTGTCCCTGTTGGGCTTCCTTTTGTGAGTTTTGGCCAATCATCTCTCTAATCTGTCAAGATCACTTTGAATTCTGCTCCTGTCTTCTGGAGTATTAGTGATCCCTCCCAATTTGGTGTCGTCTGCAAACTTGATGATCATGCCTTCTAACCTTTTATCTAAGTCATTAATAAAGACGTTGAACAGGATCAGGGCCAGGACAGAGCCCTGCTCATGGCACTCAGCTCATCACTTCTTTCCAGGATGAAGAGGAAGCATGGGTGAGCTTGAGAGGGTTGCACACATTCTCCCTCATTTTATTGCCTGGGGTAAGCAAGATGCCAAGCACAGAGACAGATTCCAGTCCAGTCTGTTTTTTTTTTAAAGTAATTTTTATTGTTACCTATTTTAGGTAAAGGTAAAGATAAAGGTTTCCCCCTGACATTAAGTCCGGTCATGTCCAACTCTGGGGGTTGGTGTTCATTTCCATTTTTAAGCCAAAGAGCCAGTGTTGTCCATAAACACCTCCTAGGTCATGTTGCCAGCATGACTGCATGGAGCGCTGGAGCAGTTCCTATTGATCTATTCACATTTGCATGTTTTCAAACTGCTAGGTTGGGAGAAGCTGGGGCTGACAGCAGAAGCTCACGCCGCTCCCCAAATTCGAACCTGCAACCTTTCGGTCAACAAGTTTAGCAGCTCAGTGGTTTAACCCACTGTGCCACCGGGGGCTCCTTTTTGTTAACTATTTTACATGATTATTTTATTTTACTCTGCCTGATTCTCTACCAGTGCCCGAGATTAACGTAATATGGGATACTTTTGCATTTTGTTTGAAGTGTTTTACATTCCAGATTACTATGCCACAAAATCAAATAAATCACCGTGTCTGAACAAAATTAATGAGTTTTGTGGGGTTTTTTTCCAGTGTAGTTGCAAACAGGACTAAAAGAGGTCTTCTTAACATGCCTTGTTTGGGTATCAGCCAGCACGTCAATGGCTTAAACCAAGAAATAGTTTTCTTAGATCTACAGAGACACTCGCTGGAACACCTCAGCAAGACCAGTGGTGGTGCACACTCCTTTGAGAACCCCTGAGAGCAAGGTCTGGCTATAATCCACCACAAGGTATAGAACTGTGGCAAGAGGCTGCCATTAAAAATTATTTATAAGGCAGTGTGATGTTCAGTGCATATCAATGTTCCTTTTTTAACAGCATGCATAAATTTCATATGAAAGGATCAAGACTTCTGTCCAGTGAAGGAAGTTTAATTTCTTGGATTCTCCCCAAGAGGGATTAATTTGTACTACTCTGCAGTGAGTCTCCTTACAGTCATTCAAGCCAGAGGTTATCCACTGGTAGTTTTTAAATGACTAGAGATTGCTTTTAAAGATCAGTACGGGAAATGTGATGCAGTCAACATTGGTGTTCAACTAAGATTAAAAA
The DNA here is from genome assembly GCF_037176765.1 of Anolis sagrei. Lineage (NCBI taxonomy): Eukaryota > Metazoa > Chordata > Lepidosauria > Squamata > Anolidae > Anolis > Anolis sagrei. Next base: position 39,043,753 of record NC_090034.1, on the reverse strand, counting down.
GGCTGGGCTATATAATTTCATGATCACATAATTCTATGCCATCAAACTATCATGAACTGACACCCATTATGTTGTATATTCTCTTTCCAAGACAAAAAAACCAAGTTTGAATCCCAAAGAAAGCCTGACTATGACTACAAAGAGATAGGAACATTACTTGTTTCAGATCCTATGGTGGGTCAGGCATGTGACAATGGTCAAGGTGGTATTTGAGTCTTGAGGCTTTGCTCGCAATTCTTATGAGCTGCTGGTGTAAACATTTGACATTGTTTTCAGGATGTTACAACATGACCCTCTTCAAGGCACAAGAATCAGCAAAAATGCCTGTTGTCGTTTGGGATCTTTGCTCTGTGATCTAAACATTTTTTAAGACAGGTTGTTATCATACAATGCTTTGAGGAAAACAGCTGCTGCTTGAGTAAGCGTAGTCAGATGGAAGGGACCAGAGACAATGTCAAAAACCAGAGAAGTCATAATACTGAGTCAGATGCAGAAAGGAGACAATGAAGTACAGTCAAGTGCCCCCAGTGGCAAAGTGGGTTAAACCCTTGTGCCAGCGAGATTGAAGACAGACAGATCAGAGATTTGAATCCAAGAGCACGGATGAGCTCCCTCTGTCAGTTTCAGCTCCCCATGCGGGGACATGAGAGAAGCCTCCCACAAGGATGATAAAACATCGCCTGAAATTTGCCCTCTATGTAATCACCAGATTCACCATCATATTGAGTGATTTTGGCTACAAAAACCACGGATTTGCAGCTCTGCGTGTCAAGCTCCTAAGGGACTTAATAAGACACAGATGGGATAAAGGCTAAGAGCAAAGGTGTCTATTCACCTGGGCCAAAGTGGACAACAGCAGAATCTGCAATTCAAATATTGACATAAGCACAATTGTGAACATGCAGATTTATTTACAGAACTTTGACAGCTATTTAAAAGAGAGACTTTATGTTGTGGTTCAGCCTGTGATTGTTTCTCTGCCTTCGGTTTCAGAGGACATTGAACAAGCCTCTGTAGATGCACAGCAGTCTGTTTCTATACCTGATAGACCTGGGGATTCTGGGAAGGGTAGGCCAGCAGTGGATTTTCAGTTAGAGGCAGATTCAGAGGCTGACAGGCCTGAGCTCGCTTTCAAGGTCAGACTCTGATCGGAATGTGGTAATTGCAGATGTAGATTCTTCTGACTCCCCTGAGTTAGATAGGGGAAGAGTAATTTGTCAACAGAGACAGGCAGCTGAAGGGAGGTGCTGGTCACAGCACCTCTTAATGAGAAAAGGCCCTCTTGAGAGTTCTTAAGGGAAGAGACATAGTTTTCTAGGTATAAAGCAGATTTGATTTGGGCTATCCTTTGAGGAATCAACATCAGGATAGAAGCAACATGGTGCCAGCCAAGATCTGCTCCCTGAGAAGCACTGTCTATCGTTGGTGTTGATTGGTTCCAGTCATTGCAGGAAATTCTTGGTTTACCCAAGAAAGGGGTGTGAGATGAAAGGAATGCAGTTGGTTTGGAGACAACGGGATTTGATGGCTCTGTTCCTGCCTGGCCAGAACAGGACAATAGGTCTCAGCTGGCCATACAATGGGTGCCAGGGGCACTGGCACAGCCTCATTGGGGGCCCAAGGAATGGGATCTGATTTGGTGATTGGGATGAGGAAACGTTCCCAATAATAAAATCAGATAAAATCTGGAAAAGCCCAGTGGCTCTTCTTAAACCTTTTATGTGTTTCCTAGGTCATTGTGAAGGAATTGGGAATTAGGGAGCCCCTGGTGGCACAGTGGGTTAAAGCACTGAGCTGCTGAAGTTGCTGACCGAAAGGTTGCAGGTTCGAATCCGGGGAGCGGCATGAACTCCCGCTGTCAGCTTCAGCTTTTGCCAACCTAGCAGTTCAAAAACATGCAAATGTGAGTAGAACAATACGTACTGCTCCAGCGGGAAGGTTACAGCACTCCATGCAGTCATGTCAGCCACATGACCTTGGAGGTGTCTATGGACAATGCCAGCTCTTTGGATTAGAAATGGAGATGAGCACTAACCCCCAGACTTGGACACGACTGGACTTAATGTCAGGGTAAAACCTTCACCTTTTCCTTTACCTTTACCTTGGGGATTTTCTATAAACTAAATGTTGAGACATTCCCTAAGATTTGAGATATATATGTGGTGCTGATGCGAGTTCATTGGGAAGTTGTCTAAAACTGGGGAAAAGGCTATCATGGATTGGTGCCCATGGGGCTATGGATTCCGATGTTCATTTTGAGGTCCCAACTTTCGAAAACAAGCACACTAAAATTGGAGCCACAACTTGCCTTGGCTCAGTGGGTATCCTCTAGTTGAGAGATGGGGGTCTAGGCTCACAATCCCTATAACATGTGAAGAATCCACTGAAAATCCCCACAAGAAATTCTTTTAGAAAAAAAAGCTGCACTTCAGATTGCAAATGCTCCCTTCATTCCTTCACTGGGTTGGCTGTAAAACCAGAGGCTTGTTTGCTGCAAATCACTGGATTTACAACAAATGTATGGTCCCAGTTAAAACTGAGTCAACAAACTGACACTCTTGGAGCAATCATATTTGTAGTGTTTCAGTCTGGGGTTTTCATACCACCCACCCACATTGGGGTACCCTCCTGATCAGCCTTTTCCAACCTGCTGCCCTCTAGATATTTTGTATACCTTCCTATCACTCCCAGTTACCACAGCCAATAGCAAAGGATCATGAAAGCTCAAGTCCAAGATTTCAGGAGGGCATCATAGAATTATAGAGTTGGAAGAGACCTCATGGGCCATCTAGTCCAACCCCCTGCCATGCAGGAAAAGTACAAAGCACTCCCAATAGATGGCCTTCTAGTTTCTGTTTAAAAGCCTTCAATGAAGGAGTTTCCACTACATTCCGAGGCAGAGAGTTCCACTGTTGAATAGGTCTCATAGTCAGAAAGTTCTTCCTAATGTTGGGGAAGGCTGTTTCACTTCTATGATTGTAGCCTAATCCTAAACTATACTGCCTGGAAATGCTGGTAGTTGTACTCTAACATATCGGAAGGACACCCAGGTGCGGGAAGGCTGGCATAGATGGATTCTACCTTAATGTATTAACTTACAAACTCCGGCTGTGGAGAGCTCAGAAAACATCTCTCAATTGTGAGCGTTGTTTATGCTACATCAAATCGATCTGTGAAGGCAAATCAACTGTAAATCTTAAATGATGCATAGCAATGTGTTTCTTTAATTAGCCATAAAATTAATTGATTAGTCATCCTAGAAGTGGAACAAGGGAAAGGAAAAACACAGATAAATATATGCACAATCTGGCAGGCAGGGAAAGAGATATACTATGGAATGAGAGAAAACCTCCTTTTGAGAAATGTCAAATCAGTCTTCATAAATGGCCATAATTGCTAGTGACTGGGGCACTGCCAAATGATTCTGTATTTTAAATAAACAAAATACACCTGATTCAATATTCTCTTTTCCCTGGTATGATAAATAATAATAATAATAGTACAACTTAATTTATACCCCACCACATCTGCCCGAGCGGCTTAAAACAATGTTTGACCCTGGTAAAAACCAGAAGATTTGGAATGTTTACAATGAGACGTAAGACAAATTTATTAAAGAATCTGATCAGGACACAGGCCTACAAAAAAAGATAATGAAGTGAACATGCAGAACGGCCATTTTTTTGGCAGGCATGTTGTTGTTTGGCAGGAATGCAGAAAGTGTGTTGAACCTGCCGCAATGAAGTTTCTTGAGACTCTACAATTTATGATCCATGTGATCCTCCAGATGTGATAGGACGGTCAGCAGCCCTAGCGAACCATAGCTGATGTATGGGATGCTGTGAGTTACAGATTGGCATCATTTCACAGAATCATAGAATTGGAAGAGAACTAAAGGCCATCCAGTCCAACCCCATTCTGCCAAGAAGCAGAACAATTGCATTCAAAGCACCCCTGACAGATGGTCATCCAGCCTCTGTTTAAAAGCCTCCAAAGAAGGAGCCTCCACCATACTCCAGAGCAGAGAGTTCCACTGCCGAACAGCTCTCAGTCAGGAAGTTCATCCTAATGTTCAGGTGGAATCTCCTTTCTTATAGTTTGAAGCCATTGTTCAGCGTCCTAGTCCCCAGGGCAGCAGAAAACAAGTTTGTTGCCTTCTTCCTATGACTTCCTCTCACATCTTGATACATGGCCCTCATCATCTCTCCTCTCAGTCTTCTCTTCCGTAGGCTAAACATGCCCAGCTCTTTAAGTCACTCCTCAGATGGCTTGTTCTCCAGACCTTGATCATTCAAGTCGCCCTCCTCTGGACACATTCCAGCTTAGAGTCAACCTCTCCCTTAAAATGCAGTGCCCAGAACTGGACAGAATGGGATTCCAGGTGTTGTCTGACCAAAGCAGAATAGAAGGGTAGCATGACTTCCCTGGATCTAGACATTAGACTCCTTTTTATGCAGGCCAAAATCCCATTGGCTTTTTTAGTTGCTGCATCACATTGTTGGCTTGTGTTTAACTTATTGTCCACGAGTACTCCAAGGTCTTTTTCACATGTACTGCTCTCGAGCCACGCGTCCCCCATTCTGTATCTCTGCATTTCATTTTTTCTGCCTAAGTGGAGTATCTTGCATTTGTCCCCATTGAACTTCCTTTTGTTAGTTTTGTCCCATAATCTCTCTAATCTGTTCAGATCGTTTTGAAGTCTACTCCTGTCTTATGGAGTATTAGCTATCCTCCCTATTTAGTCTCGTCTGCAAACTTGATGATTATGCCTTCTAGCCCTTCATCTAAGTCATCAATAAAGATGTTGAACAGAACCGGGCCCAGGACAGAACGCTGCTAATGGCACTCCACTCATCACTTCTTTCCAGGATGAAGAGGAAGAGGAAGCACCCTTTGGGTTTCTTCACTTAACCAATCACAGATCCACCTAACTGTAGTTTTGCCTAGCCCACATTGGACTAATTTCCTTGCCAGAAAATCATGGGGGACTTTGTCAAAGGAAGGCCTTCCTGAAATACAAATATACTCCATCCATGGCATTCCCTGTATCTACCCAGCTTGTAGTTGTATCGAAAAAAATTATCAGATTAGTCTGGCATGACTTGTTTTTTATAAATCCATGTTGACTATTAGTGATGACCGCATTCCTTTCTAAGTGTTTGCAGACCACTTCCTTAATGAACTTTTCCAGAATCTTTCTCGGTATTGATATGAGGCTGACCGGATGGTAATTGTTTGGTTTTCTCTTTTTTCCCTTCTTGAAGATCGGGACCACATTTGCCCTCCTCCAATCTGTTGGGACTTGTCCCATTCTCCAAGAACTCTCAAAGATGATTGTCAGTGGTTCTGAAATGACTTTTGCTAGTTCCTTTCAATACTCTTGGATGCAGTTGATCTGGCCCAGGATGGCTGCATGATTTTTACCTCATTTTGTGCCAGCAAAGTGCAAAACTATGCTTGAAAGCATAGAGACAGTAACATATTGGACTAAATAAGGAGTAAGAATCATGCAAATTTCCAGATGTCACTGCACTACAACTCACATCACTTCTTACTACTGGCTAAGCTGGCTAGGGATACTGCAACTTGCATTCCTTCTTACTATTGAGTATGTAATTTTATTTGTTTTAAACTAATGTTTGAATTGGGTACCCCGGGTGGCACAATGGGTTAAAGCGCTGAGCTGCTGAACTTGCTGACCAAAAGGTCACAGGTTCAAATCCAGGGAGAAGTGTGAGCTCCTGCTGTTAGAACCAGCTTCTGCCATCCTGGCACTTCAACATGCAAATGTGAGTAAATCGATAGGTACTGCTCCATTGGGAAGGTAACAGCGCGCAATGCAGGCCGCATGACTTTGGAGGTGTCTATGGACAACACCGGCTCTTCAGCTTAGAAATGGAAATGAGTACCATCCCCGAGTTTGACATGACTGGACTTAATGTCAGGGGAAAACCTTTACCTTTATTTAATGTTTGAATTGTTTTGATTTTTTTTATTTTAAAAACTTTTAGAGTGTTCTAGCTACAACTTATATTGGACGCTACTGGTGCCATATTGGCAGGACAGAAATAAATCGTTCCATAGGGAGATCAGGTTCAAGTCCTATTGAACCATTAAACTTAACTGAGCTTGATATTGATCAAACTCACAGAAATTTTTTGAAGGTAAAGGAAAGAGACGAACCAAGCATGCTTTGCGTTCACTGGCAAAAAGATGGGCTATAAGTTCAACATATGGTTAGCCACCCTAAGCAGCAAGCTACTGGAAGAGATTAACCTTTTGCTTTGAACCAGCAGACTTTGCTTTTGTCCTTGCAACCAACCTTAAAAACGGAGCTTGGGAACTCCTAGAATACCCAAGCCATCGTTGCCATGCTACTTGGCTAAGCTGGAAGCTATGGTGCATAAAACAAACACTTCTAAGCTCTGCGTAGATGGCACTCTGCACAGAGTTCAAATGCAGGAGGAGAAAAGCAGACAACAATAGAATATAAGTAGCCTATTTTTATTTCAACTCGGAACACAGGCTCATAGCACAAGGGTTTTGTAAACAGTTTTGTTTAAATGAATTGAAGTAAAGCAAAGACACACACACACCCCACAATGCTTAAAAATTAAACACAAAAGAAAACTTAAAAAACCAATTTGTTATGAAACGGAGTTATTTCCTTTGTCTCCCATGGACTCCATTATTTCTGTGCAAAATATTGCTTTACATATTGCTCTGTTGTCTTCGGCATCAAAGTTAACAGAGGAAACACAATTAAAAATTAGGTCCTGTGGGAAATAAAAGAACTTTCTTCCTCACCAGGTACGTGTCGTCAGAAATAAGTAGGAATCGAGTTATTAAAGTTGGGAAAGACCTGGAGGACTTGCACATAATTGTACCTTTCTAACAACAAACATCAGGATAGTTCTATCCACAGAGATGTTTCTGACTCTGCAAGAAAGCTATTTTTAATATCAGATTTTTAACAGGGAATCACACAGAAGATGGATGGGAAATGTACGGCCTTCCAGATGTTAGTGGACAGAAATTTTCACTTTTTTCTACCATAGCTATTTGTGGCTGAGGGAAGTTATAGTATAACATCTCAACAGCCACTCTCAAATTTGAATGATACTTAATTTTTGGATGTTATACCACAGTGGTTCTCAGCCTGTGGGTCCCCAGATGTTTTGGCCTTCAACTCCCAGAAATCCTAATAGCTCGTAAACTGGGTTGTTGTACGTTTTTCGGGCTGTATGGCCTGATAGTTTTGTGGTGTGGCTTGTTCCTGCCTGGGGGAATCCTTTGTTGAGAGGTGATTAGCTGTTCCTGATTGTTTCTTGTCTGGAGTTCCCCTGTGTTTGAGTTTTGTTCTTTATTTATTGTTATTAATTTGGAATTTTTTAATACTGGTAGCCAGATTTTGTTCATTTTCATGGTTTCTTCCTTTCTGTTAAAATTGTCAACAATACAACTGGTAAACCGGCTGGGATTTCTGGGAGTGGTAGGCCAAAACACCCGGGGACCCACAGGTTGAGAACCACTGTAATGTATCAGCTCATGTCTTCATTCATGCTGGGTTCATTCCCACAACTTAATGACACCTATTTCTCCGCCCAAAAATTACTGAGCCCCTTAGGATATCCATCCATTCATCCATCCTTGCTACCATGTTGGTTTCAGTCCCCGACTTTACTACTCCTACTGTGGTTCTCAACCTGCTCAGTCAGAAAAGGAATCAATAATTTCAAAGCAACGTATTGACTTAATAACAGCACACAATTATTGCCCCAATGATTTGAAGTTTCTCAATTCCTACTTTAAAAAAAAAAAGATAATTCAATGTAGCACACACTCACACACACAAGCTCTGAAACCAGCTCAGTTTTACATCCCAACATTATTTTGTATACAAAAGAAAGGGAAAAAAAGAGCACACCACGTAGCAGCTGAAAGACCACCAGTCTGCAATCATGAGGGCTGTTGCTTCGTCTTCTGAAAAACGCAGATGTCTAAAGTTCCATCCCTTTTTGTTCAGTGCAGGGGGAAAAACACTCCTCCCACAACTCGTTCTCATACAGCCAACAGAATTAATTCTCCAACTGGTTGGTTTGAACGGGAGATATTTCTCAAAGAGTCTATTTAGCTGATCCACTTTTTTTTTTTTGAAAATGAGAAGTTTTAATTGTAGGGGAGAAAAAAAGGAACGTGAAAGGCAATCTGTGTTTTCATCCGCTTCCTTCAAAGTCCTTCAAAAGAGAACAGAAATGCTTCCAAAGCAGCAGTCATCTGTGAGCTCCATTTGCAAAGGCTATCCGTTTCTGGCACTAACAAATGGGAGAAAACGGCTTGGAATATGTGTGATGGACTGGCTGTTGATGCCAACAGGTAATGCACTGGAGAAATAGGTTTTGTGCTGCACCTCAGGGCACGAGGCAAGACAAAGAAAATTATCTTGCTAAACATAAGGCACTTACCCACCTTTACAAGGAAATGCAGGGAGGGGGTGGTATGAGGCAAGAAGTCAACATTAACATGCAAGTTTAGAGATACTGTCCCACTGTGGTAACATTTAAGACCCTTGCCAACCCCTCTTCTGTTACATATCTTGTCAGGTCCGCACCCCAGCGGTGGCTCCATTAGTCCGGGATCTTTGACGGTCATACTTGACAGATACAATAAGGAAAAGCAGAAGGGTTCCTCCTTGGATAGCTGCCAGCAGGAAGAAGTAGTAGTTTAGATGGCAGCCATTAATGTTACCTGAGAAGAATAAAGGGACACGTGAAACACATGCCAGAAGAATACAAATCACACCAACTATTTTAGTTGCATAACTTGTTGCCCTCCACATGGTGTTACACTTATCATAGAATCATAGAGTTGGAAGAGAACTCATGGGCCATCCAGTCCAATCCCCTGCCAAGAAGCAGGAAAATTGCATTCAAAGCACCCCCAACAGATGGCCATCCAGCCTCTGTTTAAAAGCCTCCAAAGGAGCCTCCACGTCACTCCAGGGCAGAGAGTTCCATTGCTGAACAGCTTTCACAGTTAGGAAGTTCTTCCTAATGCTCAGGTGGAATCTCCTGTCCTGTAGTTTGAAGCCATTATTCCGCATTCTAGTCTCCAGGGCAGCAGAAAACACGCTTGCTCCCTCCTTCCCAGGCATGTAGCCCGGGGGGGGGGGGGGGGGGGGGCTTTAGGGCTTCAGCCTCCCCCCCCCCCCCGAAATTCTCATGGTGGTTTGCAAAAAGGCCTTACTGGTGCATTATTTAAAAAGTTATGTTTATTCATATCATGATCTGATCACCATACTCAATATATCCCATATGCATGGGGGTATTGGGGTAACGATACAAAAGGTTTGCTAGGGTAGACCCTCTTTCACTCAGACTCAGCCCCCCCTCCCCAAAAAACAAACTCAGCCCCCCTCCCCCCGAATCGAAATCCTGGCTATGGGCCTGCTCCTTCCTATGACTTCCCCTCTCATCTTGATCCATGGCCTTCATCATGTCTCTCCTCAGCCTTGTCTTCTACAGGCTAAGCATGCTCAGCTCTTTAAGCCATTTCTCACAGGGCTTGTTCTCCAGATCCTTGATCATTTGAGTCACCCTTCTCTGGACACAGTGTGATTCCAGGTGTGGTCTGACCAAGGCAGAATAGAGGGGTAGCATGACTTTCCTGAATCTAGACAGTAGACTCCTATTTATGCAGGCCAAAATCCCATTGGCCTTTTTAACTGCTGCATCACATTGCTGGCTCATGTTCACCTTCCTGCCCATGAGACTCCAAGGTCTTTTTCACACATCCTGTTGTTGAGCCCCATTCTGTATCTTTGCATTTCATTTCTTCTGCCAAAGTGAAGTATCTTGCATTTGTCACTGTTGAACTTCCTTTTGTTAGTTTTGGCCAATCATCTTTCTAATCTGTCAAAATCGTTTTGAATTATGCTCCTGTCTTCTAGAGTATTGGGTATCCCTCCCGATTTGGTGTCATCTGCAAACGTAATAATCATGCCTTCTAACCTTTCATCTAAGTCATTAATAAAGACATTGAACAGAACCAGGCCCAGGACAGAATCCTGCTTATGGCACTCCACTCATCACTTCTTTCCAGGATGAGGAGGAAGCATTGGTGAGCACCCTCTGGTTTGTTCGCTTAACCAATAACAGATCCAGCTAACAATAGTTTTGCCTAGCCCACATTTGACTAATGTGTTTGCCAGAAGACCATGGGAGCCCAAAAAACCTACAACAACCCAGATGATTCTGGCCATGAATTGTTCCTTTGCTCCTTGAAGCCTATCCATTTTACTCCCGGCTCTCCTCTTTCCATTTTATTCTGGGAAATGACCTCTGCTTGTTTCTCCAGCCATTCAGGTTGCCCAAATCTCCAGTCCCACAAGTGGGTTCCAGGACCAGTCCGATGTTTGGCACACTCCTTCAGCCTTTCTCTGAAATGACTGATTTGTGCGGGACCCACTGTGCCGCCGCTTAATTGAGAAGGAACATATTTCATCGACTGCTACTCTTTGTTTTTAAAAAATCTGCTCATAATACTGCTTCATGTCCAAAGGGAATGGGGTGTTGCGGGCAGAGGCAGAAACTCTCTGATCTCAGCATCCTCACTTGTCTCTGTGTGTCAAGGTGAAATTACTTCAAATTACTGAAACCGAGGATTCAATTAAATGTATTTATAATCAAAAGCACTAAGAGCACTAAGAGGAATTCGGCTGACATTTAAAATACAATATATTTCATCTGAAGAGCACGAGTGTTTGAAAAGTGGTAATTTTCCTTTTACAGATCAAGATGTGAACTCCATAAAACCTCGGCAAAATAACTTCATTGTTTCAGAGGAGCGACTCGCACTTGAGGACTTATGGATAAATGAAGCAGGCAAAAGATTTGAGCCAAGACATTTAACAGAGCGCTGTATTGTGCAGGTGGGGCAGAGGGAGATAGGCAGAGAAAAGAAAACCAATTAGCCTCAGAAAGTAATTGCACATGGGTCATCTACTTCTGGTCACTGGCCCTGCATGAGGGTTTTTCTTGATGAGTCAAACCAATTTCATTCATAGTAGCTGCAGAATGGTAGACTTCTGGAAATGTTCCATCAGTATCGCCTTTGAAAAATCCTGCAATTCTCTTAGGAAGAAGACACGTGGACAAATGTCACCCTTCTGGAAGAAGCAAAGACCACCAGAATTGAAGCAACGATCCTCCAAGCAAGAGGAAGAAGTGCATCAAGTAAACATTTGTGATCACCTTCCAGTGAAAACCTATGTTCTCATTGTATTGTCGAAGGCTTTCATGGCCGGAATCACTGGGTTGTTGTAGGTTTTTCGGGCTATATGGCCATGTTCTACAAGCATTCTCTCCTGACATTTCACCTGCATCTGTGGCAACCATCCTCAGATTTTGTGAGGTTTGTTGGAAACTAGAAAAATTGGGTTTATATATCTGTGGATGGTCCAGGGTGGGAGAAAGAACTCTTGTCTGTTGGAGTTAGGTCTGGATGTTTCAATTGGCCACCTTGATTAACATTTGATGGCCTGACAGTTTTTAGGTGTGGCTTGTTACTGCCTGGGAAATTCCTTTGTTGAGAGGTGATTAGGTGTTCATGATTATTTCTTGTCTGGAATTCCCCTGTGTTTGGGTTTTGTTTTTTATTTACTGTTAGAATTTTTAGAGTTTTTTAGTACTTGTAGCTAGATTTTGTTCATTTTCATGGTTGCTTCCTTTCTGTTGAAATTTTCCACAAAACTCAAACACAGGGGAACTCCGAACAATCAGGAACATCTAATCACCTCTCAACAAAGGAATTTCCCAGGCATTGTGACAGACCTTGTGAATCCAGAATAGGTCTGTACAGTTACTTACGGAACTACCACCAAAACTTTACTCTTGGAAAACAAGCATATTCGGCCATGAAGGATCACCTATGATGATCCTTCGTGGCCAAACAGTTTTTTTTATTTAGTTTTTATAGCTTCTATGGTTTTATATGTATTTTATGATGTATTTTATTCCTTTTAACTGATATATGTATGTATATGGGACATCTAACTGTTGCCATTCTGTATGCTGCCCTGAGTCACCTTCAGGCTGAAAAGGGCGAGATAAAAGTGACGTAAATAAATAAATAAATATTAGAATAAAAGAATCCTACTATATAGATAATGATGCACCTAGCTCTGCATTCTGTCTCCCGCAGCTGCCACTGTCTGCCTCCCAACCAAACACTGACATTCAGTAGACAAACTGTCTCTGAACATGGAGATTTCACTGTTAATAAATGCTGATCATTCTATCTCTTATCACCGGTTGACGACATTGCTAGACCAAGATTGCAGGGCAGATGGGGAACCTCACGGGCCACATTTGGCCCCATATTTTGGGTGTTCCCATCCCTGCCCTAATTCAGTACTCTGGATCACTATTTGCCTATACTCAGCTCAGACTCCTTAAATCAAGAAATATTTATTAATTATTATTTATTTATGACATTTCTACCCCGCCTTTCTCACCCCAGAGGGGATTCAAGGTGGCTTTACATACAGCCAACAATTTGATGCCCTAAAACACAATGTACACTTAAATACATATTAAAATAGAATTAAAAAGTGCATCAAAACAATTAAAACATCTAAATTAAAACAATTAAAATAGCTTCCTAAGATTTACAGAGATATTTGCACGAAACACCTCAGCAAGTGAGAGTCCAAAAGTGGCAGGCAAAATCTCAGAAGCTCAATCAGTGGCTGAGACCAGATGAGAGATTCCCCCCAGGCACACAGAAGACTGGGTGCCTTGGAAGGCACTGAACAGACTGCACTCTGGCACCACAAGATGCAGAACTAACCTTAAGAAATGGGGCTACAAAGTGGAGTCCACAACATGCGAGTGTGGAGAAGAGCAAACCACAGACCACTGACTACAATGCAACCTGAGCCCTGCCACATTCACAATGGAGGAACTCTTTACAGCAACAGCAGAGGCACTCCAAGTGGCCAGCTTCTGGTCAAAGGAAATTTTAGTATCATGCCAAGTGGTTTTTCTATACAATATAACTGTATACTCAATTTGCTTGACACAATAAATAAAATAAATAGCTCAGACATGATAAAGGAAAGATGAATACTCCATACTAGTGAGCCCAGTGAAGTATTTCACCACTTCTCTGCTGTTTATTAGCATCTGACAGTTGAAAAATAATCACACATTATGGAATTATTAAAGAAAAACCTTGGAATTCCCATGTAAGCCCAGTGTGGCTTTTAAATGCCTTACCTAGCAAAAGCTAAAGCTGAAAAATGCAATTTCAAAAAAGCAGAAGGCAGAGATTTTTAAAATTATGATGTGTGCTGCTACAGAGTAAGCATTCTGTTTTCTCCCTGCCCCCCGCCCCCCCCCCCCCCCGATCCCGCCACCCAAACAAGCTGAGGATGGGAGAAGCTGCCTTACCCAAATCTGAGTGATTACTCATCCAACCAATCGATTTAATAGAGACCAGTGCCAGAAGTCCTGAGCCAACAAAAGATCCAATTCCGGAAAAAAAGAAAAAGAGACCCATGATGGCACTCTGCATAGTTTTAGGAGCAGCTGAATAGGCAAATTCCAGACCTGAAACAACAGAATAAGAAAGGAGTTATTGAGATATTGAAACATCTATTTTTTAAGCAGCAGAATTGAGGCCATGGAGACCTGAATTCCAAATGCTCGAAATAAACATATTCGACGCACCTAACTCACATGAAGTCCAGAGTTCTCAATTTGTTTGGTCCTGGCTGAAGAGTTGCTCACAATAGGATCATGCACGTTATTATTTCATATCAAAAGCATTGCATAAATTAATATAAAACAGATAAAAATAGAAGGAGCACAAGTGGCTAAATATCTTTTGACCAAAAATGGGCAACAGCAATGGCATTGTTTGCAGCCTCCAACAATTCTTTCTCTGTACATGAGGCAGGGCATAGTGGACAAGCATACAGATGCTCAGGCACCAAAAAGCACAGAAACTAAGGTCGTGTTTTTGGCTTTAGCTCCTCTAGAAGTCTGAGATGGGCAACACACTGAACAACACATGAACACAGGCAATTTTCCTGCTTCTTGGCAGGGGGTTGGACTGGATGACCCACAAGGTCTCTTCTTTTTATTTTATTTTTTAATATTTATTGTTTTACCCACTCCCACCCTCTGCCTCTCTCCCTGGACACACCGTTTTGTACAATAAACTACACAAATCACACTTGAAATATAGGTCTTAATCTCAATTTTTCCACTCCACTTCTTAATACATTCTCTAAATAATTCCTAACTGGATCACACATGCCCTTAATTACTATAACGTTTTCCATTTTGTCTATATTGTTCAATTTACAATTTCCACATTTGACATATAAATTATATAATTATACCAATTTGTCAGAGTCCACTTTGTTTTATCTTTCCAACCTCTGAAACAATTTGCACACACACTATTAATTTGTCAACCACTCATTCCTTTTGCGCATTATACACTCCTGGTATGCTTGCATGGAAGACATTTCTATTATCTATTATTATTTGAATATTCAGCATTCTGTTCATTTCTCCTTCAATCGTTCTCCAGCATGCTTCTACTCTGTCACATTCCCATACCATGTGATTAAACACACCTCTTTTTTTACAGTTATGCTACTACCTGTTCTTTACCCCTGGTAAAAACATGTAAGTTGTGCAGGAGTCCAATATTATTTTTGTAGCATTTTCCTTCTTACTTTCCTTAGTACTATATTACGTATTTCCCATTGATGTCTTTCCTCTCAATTTCCATATCTATTCTACGTGTTTGAAATATTTCCTCTATTACAGTGTTTCTCAACCTGGGGGCCAGGACCCTGGGGGGAGGGGGGGTCGTGAGCGGGTTTCAGAGGGGTCGCCAAAAACCATCAGAAAACACAGTATTTTCTGTTGGTTATGGGGGTAGTGTGTGGGAAGTTTGGCCCAGTTCTATCATTGGTTGGGCTCAGAATGCTTTTTTTATTGTAGGTAAACTATAAATCCCACAAACTACAACTCCCAAATGTCAAGGAGTATTTTCCCCAAACTCTGCCAGTGTTCACATTTGTGCATATTGATTATTTGTGCCAATTTTGGTCCAGATCCATCATTGGATCTCCACAGTGCTCTCCGGATGTAGGTGAACTACAACTCCAAAACTCAAGGCCAAACCCTTCCAATATTTTCTGTTGGTCATGGCAGTTCTGTGTGCCAAGTTTGATTCAAGTCCATCGTTGGTGGAGTTCAGAATACTCTTTGATTCTAGGGTAACTACAAATCCCAGCAACTACAACTCCCAAATGACAAAATCAATCTCTCCCCCAACCCCACCAGTATTCAAATTTGGACACATCCGGTATTTGTGCCAAATTTGGTCCAGTAAATGAAAATATATCCTGCATATCAGATATTTACATTATGATTCATAACAGTAGCAAAATAACAGTTTTGAAGTAGCAACGGAAATAATTTTATGGTTGAGGGTCACCACAACATGAGGAACTGTATTAAGGGTTTGGTGGCATTGCACTGACAGAACACTGTGAACTGAAACAATGATAGATCTGGACCAAACTTGACACAAATACTCAATATGCCCGAATGTGAACACTGGTGGAGTTTGGGGACAATAGACCTTGACATTTGAGAGTTGTAGTTTCTGGGTTCACCTACAATCAATGAGCATTCTGAACCCCACCAATGATAGAATTGGGCCAAACTTCCCACACAGAACCCCCATGGCTTGAAAGGACTCGCTAGTGTGAACCTCCCTCCAGCCTCACATGCTCTTCTTCGCCTTAACATATGCACAACGCTGCCATGCGCCGAGCACGCCTGCTCTCCCCTCCCCACTTGGGAGTCTCAGAAAAGCCCTCCCCTTGGCTGAGAGGCTGGCCAATCACAGTGGGGGAGTGCTTTTGGTGGGGGGATTCGTCATCTGTTTCTAAAAAGGAAGAGGACAGGCGAAGAGATCTTCAGCCTTCTCTGACAAAGGGGTTCCTAAGACCATGTATATTTTCTGATGGTCTTTGGCGACCCCTCTGAAACTCCCTCGTGAACACCTCCCCCAACCCCCAGGTTGAGAAACATGGTCACTCCCACCTAAGGAACCTGCCACTTCCACCCTATTTACCAGGTCATTACTGTTGACCTTATATTGCTGATCCCCTTGTTCCCTCTTCCATCTTGTGGACCACTCCTTGGGTGAGCATCAACTATGTCTCATAGTCCTGAACATAGTGATTTTAATTTCAATATACAGAAGGCAGAACTCTTGCATCATTGGCAAACGCTAAAGCCTGTCTTTCCCGTAGCTGTTCCCATGTGCTTCTATCAAGTTTTTAAACAAACAAAACAAAATGGCAAAATATGAATTCTAAAAATATGAATTATTAACCAAGGTGAAATAAGAAAGTGCAAAAGCTGGGTTGAGGTTAAACATCAAAAGAACCAACATTATATCAACCAGACTGATTGATAACTGGCAAATAGAGGGAGAAAACATGGAGGCAGTGACAGGCTTTGTATTTCTAGGTGCAAAGATTACTGCAGACGCAGGCTGCAGCCAGGAAATCAGAAGACATTTACTTCTTGGGAGGAGAGCAATGACCAATCTCGATAAAATAGTGAAAAGTAGAGACATCACAATGGCAACTAAGATCTGCATAGTAAAACAATGGTATTCCCCATCGCAGCCTATGGATGTGAGAGCTAGACCATAAGGAAGGCTGAGCAAAGGAAGATATACACTTTTGAACTGTGGTGTTGGAGGAAAATACTGAGAGTGCCTTGGACCGTGAGAAGATCCAACCAGTCCATACTTCAGGAAATAAAGCCTGACTGCTCACTGGAGTGGAGGATATTAGAGGCAAAGATGAAGTACTTTGGCCACATCATGAGAAGACAGGAAAGCTTGGAGAAGAGGACGATGCTGGGGAAAATGGAAGGAAAAAGAAAGAGGGGCCGACTAAGGACAAGATGGATGGATGGTATCCTTGAAGTTACTGGCTTGACTTTAAAGGAGTTGGGGGTGGTGACAGCTGACAGGGAGCTCTGGCATGGGCTGGTCCATGAGGTCATGAAGAGTAGGAAGTGACTGAATGAATAAACAACAAAGTTTGAGACATACCTCTCTCTCCCAGTCTTGGAATATTGTTAGATTACAATTCCTATCATTTCCTTGGCTAGGGCTAGTGGGAGTTGCAATCATCCGATATCCGATTGCTGCATGATCCTCCACCCCTGCTCTGCAACACTACATGAAGTGACCTAGATGCACGAGACTCTGGCGGTGATTGTTCAATCAAATACACTGGCTAATGCAGCACCTACCCGTGCATTTTAAAAGTGGATTTAATATCACCTGATCAAAGCTGTTTTATAGGTAAGGTAGGGTTGCTGCTGCATATAAAATCTAAAGCTCCTCATGCAAAGAAAGGAAAAAAGGAGTCCTGCTTCTTCAAAGCAAACCATATCGTAATTGCTACATTTAAACTTATTATGCAAATTAAAGGACTTCACACCACAGCTCTGCATGCCCATTCAAGTGCTCAAGCCTCAAAAAACACTCGCTTGGAATCTCGGACGCCTAGCTATTAATTCAGATAACGATCAGAAGACTGAAACAAGCACTTTGTAGAGCAAACTGAATGAGAGGGGACGATGTCGAAAAGCAATTAAGATTGGCAGGGAATCCTCAATTCAAACAAAGATATTTGTACTTCTCCCTAAAGCAGGTGTTTTTTTTAAGTTATCCATACAAGAATAACTGCTGGTTACAGGTAGTTCCTAAGGACAATCCAAAGAGACTAGAGAGCTCTAAACAGGAGCATGATATGCTATAGGTTAAGCCTGCACAACCTGCGGCCCTCCAGCTGTTTTGGCCAATGGCCAGGAATACTGGGAGTTGGAGGCCAAAACAACTGGAGGGCTGCAGGTGGTACAGGCCTGCTCTAGGAGGATGGAATCCAAGTTCTTTAACTGTTGTGTGTGTGCCTTCAAGCTGCCTATCGTCTTATGATGATCCCATGAATTTCATGGCGTTTTCCTAGTTGCCTATCGGTGGGAGATCAACTTCCATTATACCAGACAGTAAAGTCAAACAAGAAGTAATGGTGGGAGTTGTAGTCCAACATCATCTGGAAAGATATAGATTACCCACTCATGCTCTGTTGGATCAAAAGGTCTACCAGATGTGAGACAGGTAAAAAACAGAGCTTCAGTGGCCTACTGCATTGCACAATCCATATATAGTGGGATACAAATCTCCATCCAGAGTGTGCATACACTGCACAAGGATAGCTGGAATTGTGACATTTGTAGTTAGAAGAACTCTAAACTACAGAGATAAAGTCTTGTACATCAGGGAAGGAGACTCAGAGGAAGACAAGGCAAGCCCACTTGGAAGACATCTTGCCAAGAAAACCCTGTGAGAGGTTCACGTTTAGGTTACCATAAGCCAGACTTGAAGGAACACAACAGCAACAGTATCACAGTTTTCTTGTCAGGCAAAACTGTGGCAAAGGTGGGATGACTTATATTTTGGTCCCTGGACTTTCCCATTGCCAACCACTTTTTAAAATGTGCTAACAATGAGTGTGTCAGGATCCTATCTATAGGTCCTACCATGCTGTCCTGGGGTCATAATACCTTGTTATACATTATCATTTATGAAATATTTCATCCTTTAATACTCATATATGCAATACAGATTTGGGGTGATGTTTGAATCTGCTTGATAGAATATCATTGCTTGCTAGCAGGCGGGTACAGCCAAAGGCTCATTTGTTAGGATGCAGACCTATCTTGTTTCAGCTGAGTTATGGGCCTTGTTATGGATGTAACTCATAGAATCATAGTCAGAAAACTATAAGGACCATCTAGTCCAGTGGTTCCCAACCTGTGGTCCATGGACCACCAATGGTTTGCAAGAACTAAAAGAACTAAAACACCGTTACTACATAGTTGCAATGAGAGTGACTGGTCTTACAGTGCAGAGGGTTATTAAATACGGTTTTCTGTGGGCAAGCAGATGGCAACTACTGGATGGCATGTGTTCTGTAATAGAAACTAGAGCTGATGTGGTCTATCCAATGCAATTTTCTGAATCATCACCCCAAATAACCAAAACAAATCTAAAGTTGACCAAAAACTGATTTGTAACCCTTTTGGTACTAATGTTGGAGAGTGGTCTCTGGTCAAAGTGGCCGCTGGTCAAGTGCTCCCTGGTCAAGAAAAAAAAAGGTTGGGAACCACTGGTCTAATTCAACCCCCTGCCGTGCATGAAGGCAGAGAGAGCGAGAACAAGAAGAAGTTTTTGATCACCTGGCCAATAGGAGAAAGGATCATGAAAAGTATAATGTATACTGCATTTTGACTAATGGGGAAATAGCATGCAAAATATCTGAATGGTGCTAGCCATAAATATATGATGCCTGTGATACTTGGCAGTTCTGACAATAGCTGTGATATAGTAACTGACTTCTGTTTTCTTAAGTAAAGCATTACTGCCTCAAAGTGAGCTTATTTCCTGAACAGAGGGAACCTATATCTCTGAAAGAGTTTATTCACCAGCAGAGCAGAATGTCTTAGGAAATGATTAAATTGCCTTCAGCAGAGTCATCTGTCACAGCTGCTGGAAATACGTTCGGCATTGCATTCAACAGGAAAAATGTCTAGATGATCTCCAAGATCCCTTCCAATATTGTGGTTCTAGGGTACTGGTTGCTGGCTTTGAATGTGGAGCTCAAAACAAGAACAGACAGCATCACTGGAGAACTTTCAAGAGGGTCAGCACACCAGCAGCTTACAACTCCCCTCGTGAAAACACTGTGGGTAGAGGATGTGGCACCAAAGCAGAAGAGCTTCTGGATCAAAAGCAAGCCTCCATGAGCCACATCTGATCCCAAAGTCATAAGGTTCCTATGCCTAGGTTAAAGGAGCTCAGGAAGCAAAGGTGGGAAAGTCCTCACCACAGTACCTAGAGCAGTGGTTCTCAACCTGTGGGTCCCCAGATGTTTTGGCCTTCAACTCCCAGAAATCCTAACAGCTAGTAAACTGGCTGGGATTTCTGGTAATTGTAGGCCAAAACACCTGGGGGCCCACAGATTGAAAACCACTGCCCTAGAGAACTGTCGTCAGCTAGAATAAACAACATGATGGGCCCTTTCCCATTGTCTGAGTCAGTGATTCTCAACCCGTGATTCTCAACCTGTGGGTCCCCAGGTGTTTTGGCCTACAAGTCCCAGCCAGTTTACCAGCTGTTACGATTTCTGGGAGTTGAAGGCCAAAACATCTGGTGATTCACAGGTTGAGAACCACTGGCCTAAGTCTAATGATTCCATTTTAACTGCTATGGTTGCATCCTGTGCCATCTCTGGATCTGCAGTGTAGTGGGGCATTTTCCCATTTCTAATGAGAATTTTAGAAAAACCCTTCCTAAAATATAATTAAACTTTGAGAGCTACAATCTCCAAGAATGATGATAGGGGGTTAGTGCTATTCTGAGGAAGCACCAGAAGGGAAGTGAAAATGGAGAGGAAGACCTTCTGGATGGACTGCTTCCTGATGCAGGTCATCTTTAAGACTGAACATGCGAGTTTTTGATAACAGCTCATGATGAGCTGTTATGTGATGAACTGAGATGGACAAATTAATTAGGCTGATAGAGAAGGGATATCTGTCTATTTTTAAGAGAGATATGGGCTTAACTGAATAAACACTAAGTAACTAAATTTGAAAAAAAAAAATCTGTTCTTGGTTTGTTATTTCCTGTTTAATTGTGTGATCCTTACAAGGAAAGTAATTGCTATACTCCAGAAACTTCGTTTTTGTGGCTGCCACAAACTAGGTTGAATTGGTTGAGACTCTATTGGTTATTCATTGAAACTAGAGCAAAATGTACTGCAGTTTAATAAACCTTTTCTATGTGTTTACGATACAATCAATTAGGAAATGATGTTTATAACCCAGCAACAAAAAACATGTTACATAGTGTAATATGTTCCAAAGAGATTTTTTGGGGGGAGAGTGGTCATTACTTGTGGGATTTATGAGCTTGTAGTATGTTATTGAATGTAGAAATGTGGTCATATAATATTTCTTAAAGGGAGTGGGCTAGTTAGGACTAGAAAACCAGTAGGCAGAGTGATCTGTAGACTACTATTTATGTTTGTTAGTCTTGTTTTGGTACTTACGTTAAGTATGTATACCTGTGTATTGGTGTGTTTTATTTTTTGCATTCATATGGGGTTTTTTTGTGTTGTCATATGTAAATTTGGGTGCTAGTTAGAAAGTAGATTAGTAAATTGCTTTTAAAAATATAATGTATAACTTTATAATGTGCTTATTCACTTTATTACAGTTGTATTATGGCTTCTCCTTTCTATCTATAAAAATCTATATCCATAATAAAAGTGAAAATGTGTATGTATGTATGTGGCTGGGGTGCCCTCTTCCACACACAGGCTCCCACTTCCACAAATAGCTATAACCCACAGTGCCGAAAGCCCTTCCCCAAATGATATTTCAGGTTTTAGCAAGCACCATGAACATGTAGCCCAAACCCTGCCAATGTCCTCCCCAAACACCATACTGCCCACCACCCAAGGAATGCTTTCATTTGGGGAGAAATTCATCCTAGATTTTAGGTGTATCCTCCACCACAGACATCCCAGTGTTTCTTACTCTCTCCATTGGTGTGGAAACTGCATGATCCCGACCACTGCCTCTTTCTTAACTCTTTCCTATTCTTTTCTGCACAACAAACAGAGCAGAACTAATCAGCAATTAAACATACTGGAGAAGTTAGGGGCATTGACTCCACATGATGGAAGTTGTAGGTCATGCTGCATCAAGTCAGAGCATTGTGACACTCTATGGACCTGGATCACATTTGGCACACAGAGCTCCCATGACCAAAGAAAGATAATGGAAAGATTTGGGGAGAATTCACCTTCATTTACAGCCATTTGGAATTTATAGTTCACCTTCAATCAAAGAGCACTCTGGGCCCCACCAATGATGGCCCTGGACCTCACTTGACACACAGAATCCCCATGACCAACAAAAAAATACAGGAGGACTTTGGGGGAAATTCATCTTGATTTATAGGAATTATAGTTCATCTACATCCAGAGAGCACTGTGAATGCAAACAACAACAGATCTGCACCACATTTGGCACGCATACCCAAAATGTCAAAATTTGAATACTGGTGGGTTTTGGGGTGAATTGGCCTTGACATTTGCTAGTTGTAGGTACTGGGATGTATAGTTAACCTACAATCAAAGAGCACTCTGCACCCCACTGATGATGGACCTGAACCTAACTTGGCACACAGAACCCCCATGACCAACTGAACATACTGGAGGGATGCATCTAGAGCAAACTTGCCCAACACAAAAAGCTTTAAGTATTGATGGAGTTTCAGGGAGTTAACCTGGGATGATGTGAGTTTCAGTTCACCTACAACCTTCTGCATTTTGTAAAATAAAAAAATGACTTCTTCTAATAACCAAGGCAGGTACCCAAGTTAGTTAGTAATAAAATGAAGAGGACGAAGAGGAGTACGAGGAGGATGATAGAGGGTTAGATGGACCAGTAGTCTGATTCAATTCATAATAATTTAATCTCTCCCTGTTAAATAGCTTGAAAATCACTGCCCTGACCAAATCGCAAGAGCACGAGATTCACTAAAAACCACATACAGATGTGGTGGTGTCTTCTGGCCCTCTTCCTCCTCTTCACATTGACCGATTCTCAGAATTAAGAAAACCTTGCCAACCATTTTAAATCCTGGCTTGATTCCATGCCCTTGTAAACCACCAAACTAGACCTAGCAAAATGTTTACAGAGGTGAGGTGAGGAGAGAAGGATGAAAAGAGAACAAAGCCATTATTTAATTACAATTCTAAGCAAAAGAAGTGACACAAAAACTAGGGCACTCTCCCCCCTTTTTTGGCTAATGTGTGTGAAACAGACCAGAAAAATGAGCTTTTATGGCCCACACTCACCCCTCTTGCTTGTACATTCCCTTCCCATGAGAAAAGAATGGGGAAGGTAATCAATAGGATCCAATGTTGTCGTTGGACACTATATCAAAGAAGCAAGGCACAGAGACATGCAAAGATACTTGTTATTTGGCCGGGGCAGTAATTTTCAAGCAATTTATCGGGGAGAGATTAAATTATTACCAACTGAATCAGACCATTGGTCCATCTAGCCCTCTATCATCATTCTTAGAGATAGGACTGGCCAACATACATTTTGGTGCCTCAAATGTTAGTCCTGTTTCTGGGTATATTTGACCTGCTGATTCCAAAAATGACACCCATCTTCCCTATCAGCTCTAGAATCATAGAGTTGGAAGAGACCTTGTGGGCTATCCAGTCCAACCCCTGCCAAGAAGAACGACAGTCACATTCAGAGCCCCCCCCCCGACAGATGGCCATCCAGCCTCTGTTTAAAAGCCTCCAAAGGAGCCTCCACCACACTCTGGAACAGAGGGTTCCACTGTTGAACAGCTCTCCTTACAGTTAGGAAGTTCTTCCTAATGTTCAGGTGGAATCTCCTTTCTTTCCTGTCGTTTGAAGCCATTGTTCCATTGCATCCTAGTCTCCAAGGCAGCAGAAAACAAGCTTGCTCCCTCCTCCCTATGACTTCCCCTCACATATTTATACATGGCCATCATGTCGCCTCTCAGCCTTCTCTTCTAGTTTTTGAGGTACAGAGCATATGTCATCTACCAGTCACCTATAGAAAAGAAGGGCCACTATATTTAACAAACCAGAGCTGGTGCTATCTATCCAATGCAATTTTCTAAATAAGCGGCCCGAAGAACCCCAGAAACAGTCCTATAAACCAAGAGTCCAAGAAATGTTTTTTGTTGGGCAGTGAGAGTAGCTCTCAAAGTTCAGGCATTTCCCAACTCCAACTTGACTATCAAGATCCTCTTGGGGTAGAAAGGTGCTTGGAGTTGAATCTGAGCATGCAAATCCCATGTTATACCATGGAGCTATGGCTCGCCCTTCTTAAGAGGCTGCCCTAAACCAGGTGAAACCATTGGTAATTCACATCTCTCAGCTTTTCCTAAACTGGTACCACCCAGGCATGCTGGATTACAATTTCCATCATCCCCTGCTATCATGATCTGCAAAGACTGGAAGAGAAGAAAGGGGTAAAAATGTTAAACCTTTGGCACCATGTGCCACAGTCCCAATCTCGTTCCCACACAACAATGTTTTGTAAAGAAAATGGCCAGACTGTGAAACTAATGGGTTCGTGTAGCCTTAACATTGTGGTAAAACAAGGACATAAGTCAGTGTTTCTCAACCTGAGGGTCGGGACCCTGGGGGGGGGGGGGTCGCGAGGGGGTGTCAGAGGGGTTGCTGAAGACCATTAGAAAACACGGTATTGTCTGTTGGACATGGGAGTTCTTTGTGGGAAGTTTGGCCCAATTCTATCGTTGGTGGTGTTCAGAATGCTCTTTGATTGTAGATGAACTATAAACCCCAGTAACTACAACTCCCAAATGTCAAGGTCTATTTCCCCCAAACTCCACCAGTGTTCACATTTGAGCATATCAAGTATTCGTGCCAAGTTTGGTCCAGATCTATCATTTTTTAAGTCTATAGTGCTCTCTGGATGTAGGTGAACTACAACTCCAAAACTCAAGTCAATCCCCACCAAACCCTTCCAGTATTTTCTGTTGGTCATGGGAGTTCTGTGTGCCAAGTTTAGTTCAATTCCATCGTTGGTGGAGTTCAGAATGCTCTTTGATTATAGGTGAACTATAAATGCCAGCAACTACAACTCCCAAATGACAAAATCAATCCCCACCCAACCCCACCAATATTCAAATGTGGGCGTATCATATATTTGTGCCAAATGTAGTCCAATGAATATATATCTTGCACATCAGATATTTACACTACAATTCATAACAGTAGCAAAATTACAGTTATGAAGTAGCAATGAAAATAATTTTATGTTTGGGGGTCACCACAACCTGAGGAACTGTATTAAAGGGGTTGCGGCATTAGGAAGGTTGAGAAACACTGATATAAGTTCATTCCCTTTGAGAAATATTGGAACAGATGGCATCACCACTTACATTTTTTACTGCAACATGTAAGGTGTACACTTTACGTTGAAGATGCTGCATTCTGGGACAATAGTTTTCTTTGAAAAGATTGTAAGATTAGCTAGAAATTAACCTATTTGTAATATGGAATGCCTAATAACCTGATTTGGGGGGAAACAACAAAGAACGTATCACTCATTTCAGGCTCTGGAGGTAGACAGTCTTACAATGCTAAGAACCAACATCTGGCAATAAGAAACATCACAGCAGAAACTTTACTAGGTCACTAATAAGTCACAGGACCCAAACTGAAATGAAATACCAAACCCACTTGCAAAGACTTACCTGCAATGCTTGCAAATATTTCACTGAAACCGATCAGAATGTATTGAGGGATCTGCCACCAGACGGACATATCAGCTGCATGATATACTGTTGTCCCGATCTTCTGATCAATCGTCTTTTCTTTCACAACCTTTAGCCTATCGCTTTCCAATATTCCTGCGAGGGGGGAAATGTACACTCTACGTTATTTTGCCTTTCATATTTTTTAAAAAAACACCTTCCTCCATTCAATTTGAGATTATGTATATTGCCCATGAACCTGCTAGGGTATCGTGTCAGCATAACTCCTGGGTATGCTTTAGGACAGAGGTGTCAAACCCATTTTTATCAAGGGCCACATCAAACTTATGGTTGCCCTCAAGGGCTGTTGAATCCATGGACGGAGAATCCCTGAATACAGAGGGCGGGCTATAATTTCTTTTACATAATGGCTGGTGCTATTTAGCTTTTGCCCAGTTTGGGTCCCAAGACGTCACTGAACGGCAACTCCCATCACTCCTGATGACCTGCCATGCAGACTGGGAAAATGGGAATTGCAACCCAACAGAATCTGTGGCTTCAAGGATGTTCCTGTATCCTAACTCTCATCAGCTATAGCCATGATGATGTCTAATGATGACGAATATAGGAGTTGGAGTCCAGCATCTGGAGGTCCACATAAAAGGACATGGAGGGGCAGATTTGGCCTTGGGTTTGACACATAATAATAATAATAATAATAATAATAATAATTTATTTATACCCGGCCACCATTTCCCCAAGGGGACTTGGGGCTGCTTACATGAGGCCAAGCCCAACAACAAATCAATAAAACAACAAGCAGTAAGCAAATAAAACAATACAATTAATATAACTCACATACAGGCAATAACACACAAAAATTTAAAACCTATGGCCAGGCAAGATGTAATTGATTAAAAAATCAAACACATATGATTTTAGAAGAAATTGTTCAGGTCAAAATTACGATCAAACTTGAGTTCTACTTGTTGGGGATGCTGGATGATCAACTAGAGAGAAAATGTGGAAGATTATTACTGAGTATCATTATAGCAATGAGAATCATCTATGTCCAGAGATGGAAAGACTCAGCTACTCCGATGCAAGAAGCTTGGCTTTCGAAGATATGTGAAGTTGTCAAGATGGACAAACTCATGAAATCCTTGATCAATTTCAAAAAAGACTCGGACTTATTTATTACTTGTTAATATCAAAGATGGGGACAAATCTCTACAATTGGTTTTCTGGTTTAGAAGAGTGTTTCTAAAAGTAGAATATTTATTATTTACTTTATTTGTACTCTACCTTTCTCATCCCACGGGGGACTCAAAGCAGCTTACAAACTTTAGCAAAAATTCAATGCCACATCATAAAACAATAATAAAACAAGCCATATCAAACTATAAACGGTTAAAACATATAAATAAATTAACATACATGAAAGCAATAAAACAAATTAAAACCAAAGCAGATTAAAAACATCACAAAGTGCAAAGTCTTGGTTTCCATACTTATTGATTTTCCCATGGTCATTATTCAAGCTGCTGAAGTCAATTCTACAATATCCTATTCTCCAAACACTTGTGTCCAGAGCCAGGTCTTCAGCCTTTTCTTGAAGATCAGGAAGGATGGGGCTAGCCTGATGTCACTGGGGAGGGAGTTCCACAACCGAGAGGCCACCATTGAGAAGGCCCTGTCTCGCGTCCCCACCAGTTGCACTTGTGAGGAAGGTGGGACCAAGAGCAGGGCCTCCCAAGCAGTATCTTAACGCTCTAGTAGGCTCATAAAGGGCAATATGTTCAGACAGGTTAAGTTGGACCAGAACCATTTAAGGCTTTATAGGCCAAAGCCAGTACTGTTGAACCTCAGCAGGGGTTCACTTTGCTCACAGCACTCACCAAGAAACCCAACGTGGTAATAAAGACTTTATCATTAAAATACATATAAAAAGGACCAAAAGGCACCTTAAGCATAGAGTAGGGTAAAAATCCAAGAATTAATAAAGGCAGCAAGTCCCAAAGGCAATAGGTAAATCCAGAAAACAATGATTAAAACATGAACATAATTCCAGGAAACAAAGAGCAGAACATGAGCATGAATCCATAGGTAAATCCATAAAACAAGGAGCTAAATTCGACTAGGAATCTTGGGTCTTGAACTAAGGCACGAACCAGGGACTAGATAGGAGTTTTTCACTCCAGTAGCAATGTTGCTCGATCTAAAATCTTAACAGCTCTCTCCCTAATTTAAGGACTGCAATACTCAAATGCATTCCTTTGATCTTGAGAGGCCTGCTTCTGTCTCTCTTTCTCATGGTCTTTCGGCTCCCTCAGAAGCAGCCTGGTATCTCTGTCTAAGCCAGCTGCTTCCTTGGATGAGCTAATGTTATCCTCCCCTCCTGGCCTGTTGGCTTCCAAAACAGTTTCACTCTCACACTATGTCTCAATAACAACATCTTGCTCCAAAACCCCCTCCATTACCTCAGTTGGAGAACCATCTTGCTGCAAAGGCCATGAACCCCCAAATCCCTCATCTTCATCTGGCTGAACCACAACAAGCACTTTTAATTGGGCCCAGTAGCAAACTGACAGCCAGGGCAGCTGACATAACGGGGGGGGGGGGGGGCATGCTCCCTGTACATCCCTTCAGTAAATCTGGCTGCTGCCCTTTGGACTACTTGGAACTTCCAGACAGTCTTCAAAGGCAGCCCCACGTAGAGCACGTTGTAGTAGTCTATATGAGATGTAACAGGAGCACAGACCACCGTGGCCAAGTCTGGCTTCTTAAGGTATGGGCACAGCTGGCGGACAAGTTTTAATTCTGCAAATACTCCCCGGTCACTGCCGAAACCTGGGGTTCTAGGCTCAGCGAAGCCTAGTGGTACAGAAAATTGAAACAGAAAAGTGAAAACATTAAAATCAACAGATGGAAAGTATGAGGCGTATGGGTGAGCTTTTACCACAATATGTGTAGTATGTGGGAAATGGATGGGTTATGGGAGATTGTAGTGGTTAGGATGATTGTTTTAGATTGAGTTCTGTTAGTTGTTGTAGGTTAGTTTTCATATTAAAAACATTTGTTTTTTTATGGGGGGGGGATATTGTCCTTTGGTTTTGTGCAATTTGTTTTTCTGTATAGGTAGGTCTTTGTTTGTATGCATGATTGTAGGTTTGCTTTCTTGAATAACAAATAATGTTGAAAAAACCCAAGGGTTTGGAAGTAAGGGAGCTGGTAGCCCCAAGCAGTCGGATCATTACTTCTCCACATTCAAGAGAGAATGAATGAATGAGGAGTTATCTGCTTTACAAGAGGATTACCTGAGCTAAGTAACCATTGCCTAAAGTAGATTTCCTCTTATTCACATGCAGAAATGCGACAAATGCACAAAGGGGGGCACAAAATAGAAAAACCCAAGAGTATTTTGAAAAACTCAGTTCTCTCTAGTATGGAATTTGGGAGTTGTTGGATCTTGCATTAACAGGAGTTACAGAAATCCATATCTCGTTCTGTGTGGATTAACTGAGAGCTACTGATGAGAAACAAACATTATTTCACAGAAAGGCAATCTCATTACAATAAACAGACCAAGTGCCCCCTTTTCCCCAATGCAAAGCTAGGACCGTGGCAGCAGACTCAGTGATACTTGGCAACAAAAAAGAGCCAGTGGTTGCTGGTTTGATGTCAACGCTGTGCTACAGTAAGCATTTCCGTTTTCTGTGCAGCTGGCATTGTGCCTGAAAAAAAGGTAATTTCACTTTTGAACTCTATGCTATCTATGAGAAATGGGAAGCGCCACTCACTCACACTTCCTCTTCCCTCTGAAAGCAGGTCTCTTGTGCCGTCCACACTCATTCCACCTGGCAGCTGTCAGGAGAGAAGTGGGAGAGCACTGGCCAAACTGGGATGAGCTGCCACTTGACTCTTTCATCCAAAAAGCAATGCTGCGGACAGCTCTCTTGCTATTTGGTGATTGGGAAAGTGAACTTATTCAAACACTTGATTCTGCCTATTTTGGTCCTTCTCACTCTCCTTGCATTGCCCTGTCTCTTCCATTCTTTCTGTAGCCCAAGAATGGAGTAACTCTTTTAGTCCGAAAGTGGTCAGGACTATTCCAGCAACTACAAGTTAGAAGAGGTGCCTCGATATTTTAGAACTGACACATATACCCAGCATTGCCCGGATGCTGGAGAGGCCACTGTCCACTTACTTTCTCCCTTCTCCAGCTCTGAGAAGGTAAGCCTTACAAAATCTCCATGACAACATGGCAATGGTGAGAAGGTTCTCTTTGTGGGTTTTTATCTTTACTTCCTCCATTTCCCTCATACAACTCTTTTCTCTTCATTTCTTTTCTTCGTCTCTTATTTTTCCTAATACACCTTCCCCCTCTTCTTTCTTTCCTTTCTCTCCTTTCTTTTTTTCTTTCTTCCCACTCTCCCTTCCTTAGTCCCTTTTTTCTTCCCA
Organism: Anolis sagrei; assembly: GCF_037176765.1. Taxonomy (NCBI): domain Eukaryota; kingdom Metazoa; phylum Chordata; class Lepidosauria; order Squamata; family Anolidae; genus Anolis; species Anolis sagrei. Next base: position 39,013,834 of record NC_090034.1, on the reverse strand, counting down.
TCCTTTTTATTCCCCTCCTTCCCTCTTTTTTTTGTCTTCTGCTTCCCTTCCCTTCCTTCCTTCCATTCCCTTCTTTTTCTTTTCTCCCTCCTTTCCTATCATACACATGTCACCTAGCAGTAGCCAAGCTGTTTCACTTTTTTTCCCAGCGAAATTATAGAATCATAGAATCACTGAGTTGGAAGAGACCTTGTGGGTCATCCAGTCCAAGCCCCTGCCAAGAAGCAGTAAAATTGCATTCAAAGTACACCCGACAGATGGCCATCCAGCCTCTGCTTAAAAGCTTCCAAAGGAGCCTCCACCACACTCAGGGGCAGAGAGTTCCAGTACTGAACGGCTCTCTCTCACACAGTCAGGAAGTTCTTCCTCATGTTCAGGTGGAATCTCCTTTCCTATAGTTTGAAGCCATTGTTCCACACCCTTGTCTCCAGGGCAGCAGAAAACAAACTTCCCCTCAGAGGGCCACTTCACAGCAACAGCCTATCTACTTTGCTCCTTTTGTTTTCCTCAGCTCTATCCCTGAAAGGGGTGGTTCTTTTAATCCAACCCCCTCAATTATTTTAAGTTAGATAATAAAGAGTCCGTGTACCAAGTTTGGTCCAGATCGATCAGGCCATTATGAACCTTTGAGGTAAAAATGGACATGCATGCATGCATACATACTCTGATGGACTGGATATAGTCAAGCAGATGTGAGAGTTGGTAATTAATAAAATTAATTAATTTATAATTATCTAAATGAAATAATGTTGGTCCCTGATATCCTTGCATACAATGAACTGTGGTCTTTAGACATTAATAATATATAATGAGAATGCTAATAGCAATTGTGCTTGCTCTTTGAAAGATGAGAGTTAGAAGAGCATGAGGTTTCAGGACCAGATCGAAGATGTTTCTTGTTATTTAAAGTTTGGGATTGAATCTTTGGCTATAATTGTTTTAAACTTCTATAAATGAAGTTGATTTTCCAGCTGAGTAACCCCCAATGCTGCTGGTAAGAACTGACAATAAAAGGCACAAAAGTAAGCGCGGGGGATGTTTGTTAAATCTAATCAGTCACATTAGTACACAATTTAGAAAGATATTTCAAAGATAATGGAAAGCCTCTAATAAGACACTCCAAATTGCATCGGAGTGCCTGCTGCACAACAGACAGGCAGGCACAAAACTGTAAACACAGAAATCACAGCATGTTCTGTTCAGAAACCAAGTGTTCCTGGACTGGTCTAAAATCAACCTGAAGTCAGTTACCAACTCAACCAAAAAAAACAAACAAACCCCAAAACGTGTTACGACTCGCCCATTTTCCAATTCGTAACTTTGTGCATGAAACAACCCACAACTAATAATATCTCTGGATTAGATTTCTGGAATGTGCTCCAAGGTGCTGCTGCCTCCAAAAAGCATTGAAAAAGAGAGAGAGAAAAACATATACAATATGAACACAACCCCCACCTCCATTTTTAAATAACTCCACAGGCTTCCGGTTTGTTTCTTAGCAGAATTCAGACTTCTTGTACAGGCCTATAAAGTCCTAAATAGCCTAGGATCACAGTATTTTAGAAGGCATCCAAAAAGTACAATTCCCATGCACCCCAAAATAAAAAGACTTCGGGGCCACTGTTAGCACAATGGGTTAAACCGCCAGCTGCAGAAAATCTTGCCAACCAGAAGGTTGGCAGTTCAAGCTGCGGTTGGGGTAAGCTCCCACCATCAGCCCTAGCTCTTCTGCTTACCTAGCTGTTCAAAAACAGCAATATGAGTAGATAAATAAGTACTGCTTTCGCAGGGAGGTAAAAGGCGCCACTTAAGACATGCCAACAAGATGTCCATGCACAACAGGTTCCTCAGGCATGGAAAAATGGAACTATAGCACCTTCCCATGGCTGAGTTGACTACAGCCTCCAGATGTTGGAAATTAAAAAAAAGAAGGAAGCCTTGCCTCTGTCTATGTACTGTTTGTATTTGTTAATTTGTGTAAATGGCATTGAATGTTTGCCATAAATGTATTTTGTAATCTACTCTGAGTCCCCTCGAGGAGATAGAGTATAATATAAATAAAGTATATTATTATTATTATTATTATTATTATTATTATTATTATTACCCGTAATTTCATGAACTGGACTCAGGGACAAACAATACCCAAAATACTGTGCATTTAGTAGGAAGCCTTGGCCCTGAACATGTTCAGATGCATTCTAGGGACGGAAATAGTATTCAAAAGTATTTGCAAAATGCCCAAAATACATGTTTTTCAAGCGCTGATGGGAAAAATCCTGGACTGACAATAATCTTAGTTCAGCATGTATTCTGTGCAAAATTCACACATTGCTGTTTGGAACAGAAAATAGCATTTTCTGCACACAAAAAACAGTAGAAATATTATTTTGGTGTAGAAAATACTATTCACTGCACTGAAAATGTTGCAATTTGCAATTTGTTCTGTGAAAAATTTCTATGTGGTTGATATGAATTAAAAAACATTTTCTGACTTGGAAATAAAATGTCTGTACAGAAATATTATCTGTCCTGAGTTGCCTAAGGACTGAAAAGGGCGGTATACAAATATAGTAAATAAATAAATAATATTAGAAAATGCTGTTTTCTATGCAAAACTGATGTGCATGAATTCTGTGCACAATAAATCCCAAATTACGAATTGGCTTCGAAAACAGAGTGACTTTTTAAGTCTTTCTCACAGCAGGCAGGAAAGTATTTAAACTATATGCTGCTTTCTACAAGAAAGAACTTAGTGAAAAATTACAAACCTACTTTTAACTGCAGTAAACTGCTTTATATATGAGTCTACGCTGAACATATAATGCAGTGTAAATGGGTCCTGAGAATTTTTAAGGTGACCTCAAGTATATAGGCATATAAAATAGGTATACAAATCCAACTATTTAAAAATATTGATGGTTAAATCCATGGACAAGGAACTGTACCACAGCAATAAAAATTAGCGCATGCAAAGCCCTAAGTATATAAAACTCAACCCCCTTGAGTATTTATTTATCATGTCAGAAGAGAATTGAGGATACAGTTATAATATATAAAAAAAACCACAAACAAAGTTAAAAACTTGGCATTATACTACATTTCCTTTGACCAGAAGCTGACAACTTGGAGTGCCTCTGGTGCTGCTGTAAGAAGATCCTCCGCTGTGCATGTGGCAGGGCTCAGACTATATTGTAGTAAATGGTTTGTGGTTGGCTATTCTCCACACTTGCATGTCATGAATTCCACTCATTTCTTAAGATTGGCTCTGCACCTCATGTTCCCAGAGCGCAGTCTGTTCAGCACCTTCCAATTCACCCAGTCTTTTGTATGCCCAGGGGGAAGTATCTCATCTAGTATCAGCCATTGACTGAGTTTCCAGGTTTTAGCCTGCCACTTTTGGACTCTCACTTGCTGAGGTGTTACTGTGCATATCTCTGTAACTGTTAGGAAGCCATTTCTTGATTTAAGATTGGTATGTTTGCTGATATCCGAACAAAGGATGGGCCGGAGATGTCAATGACTTGGTCCTTTCATTACTGGCTTGCAGAATGCAACCAACCCTTAAGTAAAATACAGTAATCCTCAGTATCCACTAAGGCTTGGTTCCAGGACTTATCACAGATATCAAAACCCATGGATGCTTATGTCCCATCATGTAAATTTTAACCTGGAACTTATTAGTGGTGGTCTTGTGTGTATGTATTTTGTAATATGTAGTTCAATAGTGTTGTGTCTGATTTAACCATGTTGTACCCTGCCTTGAGTTACAAGGAGAGGCAGGTAACTATTATTATTATTATTATTATTATTGGAGCTCCCAGTGGCACAATGGGTTAAACTCTTGTATTGGAAGGACTGCTGATCGAAAGGTTGGCAGTTTGAATCCAGGGAGCAGGATGAGCTCCCATCTGTCAGCTCCCATGCAGGGACATGAGAGAAGCCTCCCAGAGGATGGTAAAACATCCAGGCATTCCCTGGGCAATATCCTTGCAGACGGCCAATTCTCTCACACCAGAAGCAACTCGCAGTTTCTCAAGTCACTCCTGACACAGAAAAAAAAATGTTGTTGTTGGGGGTCCCATCCCACCAATTAAGAAGCTTTGGTTTAGACAAGTTGGAGTTCATAAGTCAGCAACAAACCCTGGCTTTTAGCTGACTAGCTAACAAGCTTGAAATATATATTCAAAGAATTCCATTGCTCTATCTGGATTACAGAAAGTTGGGTTTTCTTGGTTTGTAACTCTGACTTTAAAGGCCTTAAATGATAATAAATTAACAGCATAAAGGATCTGCAGTCCTGCAATACAGCATCTGAATTGACACAGAGAAAACCTGAAGAAATAATCTTACTTTTAAGTCCCAATGACCTTGCAGTAAGAACTCTGCTTGCCTACATATCAAAACGACCTTGTTCCTAATAAGGTAATTACCTCTATCATCGAAAGATGCCTTAATGGCCCTATAAAGTGTCCCTTTTTTGATATATTGGGGGGATTACAAGCCTGCAAGATTAATTTATTAAACACTGTAGCACTTTATCAATATGCCTGTGGTGGCAGGGTATCAGGAGAAGGCTTGGGAGTAACCCTTGATACACTGTGGGAAGCTTGCTCACAGCTCTACATCACCAGGGATGAGCAGGTGGAAATCCTTTTTCAAAAAGCTTGGAAAAAAGAGGGGCAAGCAAGGCACCAAGATGCCACTATAACTGCCAGGACTGCATCTTGTGCTTTCCCAGTCTTCGTATTCTAGCCAGGAGCCAGAGGAGTTCCTTGGCTGGTAATATTCAATGTCCCTCGCACAACTGCAAATCCCAGGTTTCGATAGGATGGAACCATGGCCGTCAAAGTGGAATCATAGTGCTACAACTGCACAGTCCAAATGAGCCTAATGTAGCAGGCAATGCAAAGGAAACGTACAAAGAATTCCCCCAGGCAAAAAGCAGCAGGCTTTGAAGCTGCAAGGCTATTCGATTCTAATCAAGGTGGCCAATTGCAACAGTCACACTTGCCTCCAACAGGCAAGAGTTCTTTCTCCCACCCTGAACATTCCACAGATATATAAACCTCACTTGCCTAGTCATAGTAGTAACCTAGAGTGGATAATATTTCAGGCTAAAATTCCTTACCCTTGTACATTATTATTATTATTATTATTATTATTATTATTATTATTGGGAGTTTAAAAACCTAAACATCTGGAAGGCCCAGCCTCTAAATTACACCTACACCTAGGATTCAGAGTGACTCAAGATAAATCAAAGCTAACCCTTAACTTCTCCTGATCAGGAAGACTTCTGGATTCCTCCAGAACTCTGTCCAGACAAAAATGTTATCTGCTCTGCATTGCTCCCCAACCTTTTCTGGGTTCCAGAAAAGTAGCATTGGATTTGTTCTTCCTCCAAGAAGCTCAGGACAGCAAATGTGGCTCTTCAGCATCGTGTGTCCTGACTTTATCCTTACACCAATCCAATGAAGTAAAGTTGGGCAAAGAGAAAGCAACTGAACCAAGGTACCCAAGTGGTCTCCTGACTGCGGCTCTGAATCAGTGGCCTGCTACTTAAATAGTCTACCCCATAGTGGACAACCGGTAGCTCATCATACATTGTAAAGATTATCTCTTATCAGCCTTAACCAACACAACCAATGGTGAGGGATACAAGCACCACAACCATGAAGCGGTCCATTTAGACCAGTGTTCCCAACCTGTGGTCCATGGCCCACCAGTGGTCTGCAAGAATGAAAATATGGTGTGCGACCTCACCATTACTACACCATTGTCTCGAAACTACATGGCAGCAAGAGCAACTGGTCTAATGAAACCCTCTTATAGTGCCGAGGCAATTGGGATATTGGGAGGGAAGAGGCTGACTACCCACAAAAGATGAACTACTACTACATCCGCTCCAGATTATTAAATATGGTTTTTGTACTAGATGGCATGTGTTCTGTATCAGAAACTAGAGTTGATGTGGTCTATCCAATGTAATTTTCTGAATCAGCACCCGAAATATCCAAACCGAATCTAAACTTGACCAAAATGGATTCGTAATCCTTTTGGTACTTATGTTGGAGAGTGGTCCCTGGTCAAAGTAGTCCCTGGTGAAGTGGTCCCTGGTCAAAAAAAGGTTGGGAACCACTGATTTAGAGCCTTCTGAATGTCTATGAATGGCAGCTCCCATCACACTATATGACTGGTTAGAACTGATAGGACCTGCAAGCCAACCCCGACTACCCATCCTTGTCTTTGCCACAGCACAAGTCACCCTAAAGGCTGGCTCAGAATGCTTTCCAGATAAGGTTCTGAATACTCCCCCCAGGCCCATTCTCTTGCCTGCAGCGAAGGCAGAACACATCACAAAGAACATCCCAACAGCAATTCTCTTCAGAGATGAGGGAAGGAGGCCGTTCCTTTTCAAGATGGGGTCAACCACTTTATCTTTCAAAGGGATGAGGATGAGGATTAGCACTGCATCAAACATGGTCAGCCAAGCAGCTGGGAACTGGAAAAAAAAAGATGAGATACAGGAAAGAGAAGTTAGTTAACATTCTGCTAAAATGGGATTCATAGACTCAAAGTTGAAAGAGACCACAAAGGCCATCTAAGAACAACAACAACAATTTGTTTGTTACTCACCTCTCCTCATGACTCAAAGTGGGATACAAAATAATTAAAACACACAGATAAAATATTATACCATTGACACCAACACTAATACAATATAAGGTTAAAATTCATGGTTTAAAATTGACTAGTGTCAACAGATCTTGGACAAGTAATGTGCTTGGATTATAATTCCCTAAAGCCTCAACTGGTTTATATCCCAGTAGGTTGTGCATATATTTAAAGTCCACAACATGACAGGATGAGTGTGTCCCTGCTGGTTCTCTTGGACCTCTCAGTAGCCTTTGATACCATAGACCACGGTATCCTTCTGGGACACCTCACGGGAATGGGACTTGGAGGCACTGTTCCACAGTAACTCTGGTCCTTCCTGGAGGATCACTCTCAGAAGGTGTTGGGGGACACCAGCTCGGCCCCACAGCTTGGGGGTCCCAAAGGGTTCAGTATTGTCCCCCATGTTGTTAACATCTACATGAAGCCACTGGGAGAGATCATCTGGAGTTTTGGAGTTTGATGTCATCCGTATGCAGATGATGCCCAACTATATCACTCTTTTCCACCTGCTGCTAAGGAAGCTGTTTAGGTCCTGAACCATGCTTGGTGGCTGTGTTTGTCTGGATGAGGGCGAACAAACGGAAATTGAATCCAGACAAGACAGAGGTACTCCTGGTCAGTCAAAAGGCTGAACAGGGTATAGGGTTACAGCCTGTGCTGGATGGTGTTACACTCCCCCTAAAGATATGGGTTCAGAACTTGGGAGCTCTGCTGGATTCATCACTGAGACTTGAATCCCAGGTCTCAGTGGTGGTCAGGGGAGCTTTTACACAATTAAAATTTGTGTGCCAGTTGTGCCCGTACCTTGAGAAGCCAGACTTGGCAATGGTGGTCCATGCTCTTGTTACATCTTGCATAGACTACTGCAACACACTCTACGTGGGGCTACCTTTGAAGACTGTTTAGAAGCTTCAAGTGGTCCAACACATGGCAGCCAGATTGCTAACTGAAGCGGTGTACAGGGAGCACACAACCCCCCCAGATACGCCAGCTCCACTGGCTGCCAGTCTGCTACCAAGCACAATTCAAAGTGCTGACTTTAGCCTATAAAGCCCTAAACCAGTGTTTCTCAACCTTTCTAATGCCAAAACCCTTTAATAATGCCAAAACCCTTTCATGTTGTGGTGACCCCCTGCTACTTCATAACTGTAATTTTGCTACTGTTATGAATCATCATATAAATATCTGATATGCAGGATGTATTTTCATTCACTGGATCAAATTTGGTACAAATACCCAATACACCCAAATTTGAATTCTGTTGGGGTTGGGAGGGATTGATTTTGTCATTTGGGAGTTGTAGTTGCTGGGATTTATAGTTCATCTACAATCAGAGAGCATTCTGAACTTCACCAACGATGAAATTGAACCAAACTTGGCACACAGAACTCCCATGACCAACAGAAAATACGAGAAGGGTTTGGTGGGTATTAACCGTGAGTTTTGGAGTTGTAGTTCACCTACATCCAGAGAGCACTGTGGACTCAAACAATGATGGATCTGAACCAAACTTGGCACAGATACACAATATGCCCAAATGTGAACACTGGTGGAGTTTGGGGACCTTGACATTTGGGAGTTCCTGGGATTTATAGTTCACCTACAATCAAAGAGCACTCTGAACCCAGCCCACAATGGATCTGCATACAACTTGGCACACTGTCTACATGGTCAACATTGAATACTGGTTTGGGGGGGGGGGGTGAAGGTTGAATTCTGGAAGTTGTAGTTCACCAGCACCAAAAAAGGAAGACAAGGGTTCCTAAAACCATTAGAAGTATGTGTTTTCTGATAGTCTTTGGTGAGCCCTCTGAACCCCCCCCCTTGTGACCCCCCTAGGAGTCCGCCCCCCAAGCTGAGAATCACTGCCCTAAATGGTTCTGGCACAGCTTACCTGTCCAAACGTATTTCTCTCCATGAACCACCTCAGTGGTTAAGATCTTCTGGGGAGGCCCTGCTCTCGGCCCCACCTCCTTCGCAGGTGCAGTTGGTGGGAATGTGAGACAGGGCCTTCTCGGTGGAGGCCCCTTGCCTGTGGAACTCCCTCCCCAGTGAAATCAGACCAGCTCCCTCCCTCCTGATCTTTAGAAAGAAATTGAAAACTTGGGTGTAGGACCAAACCTTTGCAGAGTAATGCAATGCAATAAGTGGATATGAAATAAGTGCAAGCACTATTGGAATGGCTCTTGGACTTTGACTCTGGATTTGTGTGGTTTTTAATCATTGTTTTTAATTATTTTTTCTTAACTTTTATGGTTCAATGTATATGCTTATTGTGTTCATATGTTTGTTCATATTACATTGAATTGTTGCCAATTTGGAAGCTGCTCGAGTCCCCTTTGGGGTGAGAAGGGCGGGGTATAACTATAGTAAATAAATAAATAAACACATCAAACCAGACAAAACACAAAATAAAGTTCTATTCCAACCCACTCCATCAAAATCTAGATGTCCTTTGTGACCTTTTCCACTTAGATTTTAACCATGTCAGGATTCAAACGAAATCAACATTAATTTGTTGACCTCCAAAAGGCAGGATACATAAGCTCTGCATGATCATTAGTAATATTCAAGGAGGCGATCATGCCTCTTTCCTGAACAGAGGACCAAAGGTCATTAAGGTCCTTGTAAGGCTTTTATTGCTCCGCTCATTCTGAAATCCTGTGAATAAAACACCATCATCTTGCAGTAGGCAGAGATTCCATTAAGTCCTATTAATTATGAAAGCACCTGTCTGCTGAATGATGGATGATGCCACTCATCGCTGATAAACAAAGACCTGTAAATTATTGAAATAAATACACACAAATATGGCATTTTAACAGCCATCAGAGCTAATATTAATGAGATGTGTGACACAAAGCAGTCGAAAGTCAATTATGAATTCCCCATTGCTCCCCCTAGCTTCAAAAACCACATGTTCCTCAACATGAATTTGCTCAACTGCTTCTCACTGCTAGAATGCTTCTCCCAAACCATGCAATCTGTTTTGCATCATCATCTTCCAAGCAGCTGTAATATTTGATAGTGTTGTTACTCGTGTCGCTATTATCATCATCATCATTCCAACTTCTCCCCACTCCCAACAAGGTGGTTTACAAGTGTCAAAATAGACAAAACTAAATATTCATATCATGCAAATGGTGAAATAATAACTGAACTATCAATATGATTAAAACGCAATTAAAAGTTTGCCCAAAGTAAATACAGATAACACAGCCTATTACTGAAGCTTTTTTCCCCAAGAGCAATCAGTCCTCAAAGATCTGCCAAGAAGAAGAAAAAAGTCTTCACCTGCTAGTAGAAAGATAGAAAAAAGAACAGCCATCTGGGTTCTCTCTAGGAAAGGAATACTAGACTCTGGAGGCATCCATTGAGAAGACTTTCAACCATGTTTCCAGGAAATGTATCTGTAAGGATGGTGGGTCAGAGAGGAAGGCCTCTACTAGATCTGGGAGAATGGAGATAACCTGAACCTATCCAGTCCAACCCCCTGCCATGCAGGAAAGGCACAATCAAAGCACCCCCGACAGATGGCCAACCAGCCTCTGTTTAAAAGCCTCCAAAAAAGGAGGAGTTCTGAGGCAGAGAATTCCACCATTGAACAGTCAGGAAGTTCAGGTGGAGTCTACTTTCCTGTAATTTGGTGTGTGTGTATATAATCGGGGATGGGAACCATGTCTTCCAGATGTTGGTGCACTACAAATTTCATGACCCTATTCAACACTGTCAGTCGTAAAAATTGAGCCCTGCAGTCTAACTGCACCTGAAGGCCAACTACGACAGATATACACATGCATATATGTGTAGGCCTGCAGATGACTAGATACTTATACAGCCCTGGGTATTTGTATTAGGATGTTTAACATGCCAAAGCTGAAGGATGTTGGGAACTGCAGTCCAGCAACATTGAGAGGGACATGCACTGTCCATACAACGTATGTATGAGTGTCTATAAAATTTATATACACACAAATAGTAAAATGTGGAAGTAAACCACATATGCTCAGAGGAATAAGGAATGTTGGCTGACTATTGAAGCAGGGAAATGGAAACAAAGATGAAAAGGACACAAAGGCAGAAAAAGAGATGGCTGACAGGAAGCATGAATATGAGGACTCTAATCGCAACGCTGTGTTGCACGTCTCATTTGTGTTCCTGTGTTTATTTTGAATAGTTAAACCAATTAGCGTCAATGACACTGGGAGTGGTATCGGATGCTCACTACACAGGTCTTTGCAAGTACTTTTGGCCGAGTAATGTGTCCCTAAAAACCACCAACAGTAACCAGCCGTGGCATGGAAGCCAAAGAAACCCAAAGAGCAGAGAAATTAGAAAGGCATTTCCCCCAAGGCTGTAAAGTAATTAAAGCAACATAACATGCCATCTGCACCAGCCTGGAGCATTTTAGCAGCAAACAATTTATGGCAGCATTAGCATATCATGGAAGATCAGATGTTTCCTTACATTTACAGAGGCCATGCACACATAATGTTTGTAATATAGATATTTACAGATACGTGTGCACACACATACGGGTATAGCCTTTCTATTCAACCCTGTTTCCTTGCATTTCGCATTTTAGAAAACCCTCAACAAAAGCAATCAACAGAAGCCATAAAATTCCTTCCCTGGAGAAAAAGGCAGAGGACATGTTTGTCATCGTTTTATACATTCACAACTTGGAAGACTGAGGTTGTCAACTTCTACAGAGAAAGACACAAGGTCTCTATAGCTACAGACCGGGTTCATGGATCCATGGGTGTTTTGTGTGGATGTGGTGGAAGTGACAGCATTGAATGTTTGCCACTGCCTGTTGTAAACCACCTTGAGTCCCCACAGGGAGATAGGATGGAATATAAATAAAAATTATTATTATTATTATTATTATTATTATTATTATTATTATTATTATGAGCTTGCATCTCTTGGGTCAAATCTCTCCAGTTCCAGAAAGTCATTTTGGAAGTTTTTTCAGCTAACGTTGTGGTGCCTTTTGGGGAAAAGCTATGTATCTGAGTTGAGTGGAGACTTGTTTGCTCTGGTGTGTTTAGCCCCATATCTCTGTCCGAACAACTGGTCTCAGGAGGGTTTGTTATACTGTGGAAAAAGGTGTGATCCCATGGTCAGGAAAACTATAAGAGAAAGGAGTTCAAGAGGGCTGGAAGTTTCTGATAAGCAAGATATTAGAAGCACAATTTCCAACAGTTCTAACAAGGAAGAAAACAGGAAGTGTTGAAAGAAACCGGAATAGATGTCTACAGAACTTTCAATTAAGCACATTTTTAAAAGGTGGCATGTAAAAGTAATGGAAAAATGGAGAAATTGCCAAAGAGGAATTCAAATGAATCGCTAACATGTGTGAGGAGGAAGTCAGGTTTGCTAGAGAGGTTAAAAACAATAACATTGGCTTTTTTCATTATGTCCATAGCAAAAGCAAGAACAAGGAAATAGTAGGGCAATGAGGAAGAGGGAAAGACATTGTTATTATTCTAATAATAATAGGGGCTGCGGTGGCGCAACGGGTTAAACTGTTGAGCTGCTGAGCTCCTGCCAACCTAGCAATTCAAAAACATGCAAATGTGAGTAGATCAAGAGGTACCACCTTGGTGGGAAGTTGAAGGGATGTCCCATGACATCATGCCGGTTATGTGACCAGGAGGTGTCTACGGACAATGCAAGCTCCTCGGCTTGGAAATGGAGATGAGCACTGCCTCCAGAGCCAGAAATGAAAGGAGAAGCCTTTCCCTGTGTATTTGTGTTTCATTGTGCTTCAAAGACATTGAATATTTGCATGTGTCTGTACCCGTTCCTTGGGAAGTCTGGCTTGTCCACAGTGGTCCACAGCCTTGTTACATCCCATATAGGTTACTGCAATGCGCTCTACGTGGGGTTGCCTTTGAAGACTGCTTGGAAGCTTCAACTTGTCCAGCGAGTGGCAGCCAGGTTGCTCACCGAAGTGGTGTTCTGGGAGCATGCAATCCCCATTATATCAGCTCCACTAGCTGCCAGTCTGCTACCGAGTGCAATTCAAAGTGCTGGCTTTAGCCTATAAAGCCCTAAACGGTTCCGGCCCAGTCTACCTGTCCAACTGTATCTTCCCCTACAAACCAGTTAAGAGTAAGTTCATCTGGAGAGGCCCTGCTCTCGGTTTCATCTTCCTCGCAAGTGCGATTGGTGGGGACGGGAGACGGGGTCTTCTCAGTGGTGGCCCCTCAGTTGTGGGACTCTTTCCCTAGTGACATCAGATTCAGGAGGAGAATCAAAACCTTGCTCTGGGAGCAGGCTTTCAAAAAATAAGGCAGTGCAGTAATCTTAATGTGGAATTATGTGGAATTGATCACGGAATGGCCTTAGACCTTGAACTCTGAATGGCATGTTTTTAACCTTGAACGTATTTTAATTATGTTTATTATGTTATAAGTTTAACCCAAAACAATTTTAGATGAATTTTGTATGTTTTAAGTCACTGTCTAGCTGCCATGTGTAAGCCGCCTTGAGTTCCCCTCTGGGGTAGAGAAAGAAGGGGTATAAATAAGGTAAATAAATAAATAATAATGGTGGAATCCACTTTGAGTCCCCTCAGGGAGATAGGGTTGTTATTATTATTATATTAGTACCATGAGCAGAGAGCCTCTTATGATCCACAGAATGCTTTTCCCCTTTTGAAAACATGTCCTCAATGGTCAAATTGTTCAAACAACAAAGGGGCATTGTAATAAAAAGTCCCCATTTCTTGCTTTCACAGCTCTAAACTCTTATGAGGGAATGTGATGACAGGCTTGATATAGACAAAAACATAACATCCAACACAGGGGACTCAGGCTGCAAAGAAATGTCTAGCAAAATTCTGGCAATATTTCTCAAGAAGTGGGTTTTTTCCCCCCCCCCACGCCTCTATTCCCCACTTACCGTATGGCTGGTCAAAGTGCTGTTAATGGAGGCATTTGAAAACTGTGGGATCCTCAAATGCAGGCTCTGGAGGACATACGTCGTCTGCATCTGATATTAAAAGAAAAAAATTAGTGCCACAAGAATACATTACTGCACTACTGCATAAGGACAGAGTCGCTGGCCCAGAAAGTGTGCACTCCATCTGCCAACATCAGCAAAGATGGCATATGCTTGTTTGTTTTGGAAATCAAGCACCATTTCTTTTTAGTAAGAAAGATGGATTTGCAAATGGATTCAGAAGTCGACAAATCATTCCCTGACTCACATCTGAAAAACTGGCTATTCTTTTCACCCATCTATTTCCACCCAGCCAGCATCTCAAGGCCAGGACTGAAGATATGATTATCCAGAAAAGAATATGGTTACTCACAACCATAGATGCAGGCAAAACGTCAGGAGAGAATGCTTCTAGAACATGGCCATATAGCCCGAAAGACCTACAACAACTTAATATGGTTATTTTCTCCTCCATAACCTGATGTTGACTTGATGCCTGCCAAAGATGCAGGTGAAACGTCAGGAGAGAATGCTTCTAGAACATGGCCATATAGCTCGAAAGACCTACAACCAGGCCCGTAGCCAGGATTTTGTTTCGGGGGGGGGGTGAGTTTGGTTCGGGGGGGCTGAGTCCGAGTGAAAGAGGGTCTACCCTAGCAAACCTTTTGTATCGTTACTCCAATACCCCCATGCATATGGGATATATTGAGCATGGTGATCAGATCATGATATGAATAAACATAACAGTTTAAATAATGTACCAGTAAGGCCTTCTCGCGGACCACCATGAGAATTTCGGGGGGGGGGGGGCTGCCCCTCCCCCCGAAATTCTCATGGTGGTCCGCGAGAAGGCCTTACTGGTACATGCCTGCCTACAACATGACTACAACAACTACATGCCTGCCTACAACAACTTAATATGGTTACTTTCCCCTCCATAACCTGATGTTGACTTGATGCCTGCCATAGATGCAGGCGAAACGTCAGGAGAGACTGCTTCTAGAACATGGCCATATAGCTTGAAAAACCTACAACAAGCCAATATGGTTCCTTTCCCCCCATAACCTGATGTTGACTTGATGACAATTAACAATAACAATTTGACCCTCCCGCCTTTTTTTCTGGACATAGGAGGAGATATGGGGAAAGTATTTATTGTCCACGTCACTGCTTCCTTCAGATCTCTTGTTAGTACTATACTTCTGATAAGTTTCCGGACCCAATTCAAAGTGCTGATTATCACCTATAAAGCCCTATACTGATACTAATATTGTGCTGTGCTAATAATATAATATATTGTATACAATATATTATTAATATTATAATGTAATACAATATAATACTAATAATACAATATAATAATTATATATGTATATTACATGTTATATTACTAATAGTACAGTATAGTGGTATAGTACAATGTAGTAACATATAATGCTAATATTGTGCAATGTACTGTATATACAAATAACTTGTAAGCCACTCTGAGTCCCCTTCGGGGTGAGAAAGGCGGGATATAAATGTCGTAAATAAATAAATAGATGTACTGATAAGAACAGATAGTACACTTGATCTTAGCCAAAAGGCCGAGAAGCAAGGATTTGCTTCATTATTTGTTTTCCTGCCCTCTGTATTCTAAGCCAAGAACTAAAATCTTGGGGCCTATTCTTCATCTCCTTCAAACCAACATTATGTCAGAAAATATTTTCTTAGCTGAAACTAACTCTGTGGTTACTCACAAATTGTCTCTTTTTGCCCTGGCAGCACAGAAAATTCAGGCAAGACTAATTTCTGATATTGCAGTCGACTGCGCTGGGGATGCGTTTAACTAATAGTGGCTGTTTATATATGTGTGTTCTCTGCTTAAGTTTGAATAATGGTGTATTTATTTGGCTTTACCTGGTTTGGAATTACACAGGTGCTAGTCCATGCAGTATTTAGGATTTTTGAGATAGTTTTTCAAATATGGAGAACGTATGCCATCTACTAGTCATCCATCTTAGTCAGGATAGCCGTGTCTAAGAAACTAGAGCTGATGTGGTCTATCCCGTGCAATTTACTGAATCAGACCCCAAAATATCCCCAGGAACAGGTCTAAAAACCAAGGCATGTGTGAGCTGAAATACAAAGCATCCAGAAGACCCCAGCTGAAAAACATTTTTCATCCAACAGCCTTCTCTGAATCACCTACAGATCTCACAGAGAAATAGGACTGCAAAAAATAGGGATCTAGTGCTCAGGGCCTAGCTAAATGGCTCCCAATAATAATAATAATAATAATAATAATAATAATAATAATAATAATAATAATAATGGTTCCCAGTCACCAACCTGAAAATAGACTGTCCAGTAAGGTATGAGAGCCAAGAAGACAGGAATGATTTTAACAAGTGCTTTGACATCTTCAACTTTGTCTTCCCTGAACGGTCCTCCACGGGAAGCTTTTGCCATCTCAAAGAGGCTTTGTTTGGGAGGCTGGTGCTGAAGTATACCCTGGCTATCCCTTTCAAAGAGAAAAAAGAAGAAGAGAAAGAGCAGAAGGGTTTAAAAATTCAACATCACTGGAAAAGTCCTATATATCATGAGTGAGAAACCTCAAGCCTTGGAATTGAATCTGGCCTTCCTCGGCTTCCGAGAAGGTCCTACCCCTCCCCATGACCCCATTTCTGGGTGGCTTCCCAGCTTCACATTATATGCTTTATTCTAAAACATTGAAATGCTTCTTTAAGGCATTTTTCCAAACTGTGTGTCATGATACATTAGTGTGTCAGTTGCGGTGTGTAGGTGTGTCACATAAACATAATGAGAAATGACAATAATCTTGGAAACGTATATTACAAATCATATACCTTGAGTCCCTGCAGGGGAAAAGGCAGGGTATGAATAAAGTTAATAATAATAATAGTAATAATAATAATGTAAGGTTTTAATGAGATATATTGTGTCCCCATACATTTTGCTATTACAATTTATGGATGTGTCGCTATCTCTTATAACAGGTTGGTTTAACCTCCAATTTGCTAGTAAAACTGAATTACTGTGTCACAAAATGATGCATGTCTAAAAAGTCTGTAACCAACATGAAATGTTTGGAAAGCTCTGCTCTAATGCTTTGTTATTAGGATTGAGAGCTTTGGCCGTTTCCGCCTCTCTCTTTTTCATTTGCTACCCAAGCCACTAGAATTCTACCCAGCCCCTAGTTTCTCTAAATTTGCATTTGGCCCTCAATCTGAAGGAGGATCCGCCACTTTGGTGTAAGGCACTTCTTAAACTGTGGGTCTCAACATTTTAAAAATCCTTGGCCGATATTTTAAAAATTCTAAATGCCACCTAGTGGCCGTTTTAGACATTGTCTTGCAGTGATTACAGTGGATTCTGCAGAAGATGCTTCAAATGTACTTCATAAAAAGGAAAATCAACCTGCTTAGCAAACCTTGCAAATGCTGATGTATTATCAGTAAATGTTTGAGTTTTATATCTATTTTATATAACTATATACATGGAGTCATGTAAACATTTCTTGGTGTGAAAGTGATCCCGAGTGGAATGGTTTAAGAAGTCCTGGTGTAAGGAATAAAGGAGTAATAAATCAAACTAGGCATGCATACTTAGGACCTCATCACACTAGAGCATTTATCCCAGTGGTTCTCAACCAGTGGGTCCCCAGGTGTTTTGACCTACAACTCCCAGAAATCCCACCCAGTTTAACAGCTGTTAAGATTTTTGGGAGTTGACCCACAGGTTGAGAATCGCTGATTTATCCACTTTAAATCCTGTGGCTACCTCCTGCTGAATTCTGGGGTTTGTAGCTTAGTGAGACTCAGGATCCCCTTGGCTGAGTAATTTAAAAGCCACTCCCTAAACGACAAACCCCAGAATTCTGCAGGAAGCAGTTACAGAATTTGGAGTGGATAGATGCTCTAGTGCAATGGCTCCCAACCTGTGGATCCACAGATGTTTTGGCCTTCAACTCCCAGAATCCTAACACTGGTAAACTGGCTGGGATTTCTGGGAGTTGTAGGCCAAAACACCTGGGGACCCACAGGTTGAGAACCACTGTTCTAGTGTGACGAGGTCTCAAGAGGGTACTGAGCTGGTGAAGACTGTATTGCACTATTAGCAAGGCTCTGAAGGGTTCCATACTGGGGACAAGGAAGGATGGTCTCTCTGAGTCTCACCTAGAAATGCCAGAGATTGAACTCAGGACAAACAGCATGTAAAACAGATGCTGGACCACTACACAATCCCACACACACTCCATACCTGTTCCTAGGGTATTCTTCAGACCTTTTCCGTGAACAGCAACAATAGGCTAGGATTTTAAACATGTCCGTGAAGGCACTGCCATCAGGGGGCTTTGTGATGAAGACACTTTGACTGCACAAAAACACGAAGAAGGACACTCCAATGCAAACAGCTGGGATGATGTAGCCTGTACGAAAATCCACATTCTGTTGGATATATGCAATGCCTCCTAAGGACAGGATGGCCCCCAAGTTAATACTCCAGTAAAACCAGTTAAAAAACCTCCGAGTGGCTTCAGGACCTCGATCCTTGACCTGCAAGAGATTAATTATGTTTAAAAAACACATATTTTGAAAAAAATTATCTCTTCCTCCCCTCCTTCCTAGGGTGAATCCAATTATCAGTTTAATCTACAGAAGGGCTGTTAAATTATTACAAGAGTAGATCTGCATTAGATAGCATGCCTCCCTTAGTATTCCTACATATATAACAATTAGTTACAATGCTCAACAGCACGATATCAGATCACAAAGCCACAGGCTGATGTCAACATGGGCCTGCCAACTACAGAGAGCATTTAAAAATCACCAAAAAGCATTTGTTTACACACTTCTGAGGACTCACTTAATAGGTAGCACGATATACTTAGAACCACAGAGTTAAAAGAGACCTCGTGGGCCATCCAATCCAACCCCCTGCCAAAAAGCAGGAAAATCACATGGATAGGAGACTACAACACATCTCAATTGCAAGGATGGGCATAAAACTCCAGCACCAACCTTTGAATACCAAATTGAATAGAAAAAATATGGTAGGGTTGCCAAAACTACCAACACATGTAGAAGTAAAATATTGAAATATAGACTAACACACACCATAAAATGTCTACTATATTTACTCAGGCCTAGAGCAGGTTTGGGGCCCAAATTATAGGTTTTGATATGATCCATGGATCAGTCGAGAGTAATTTCGTGGAGAGGGGTAAGCACAAATGCCAACTCTGGTCTCTGAAGTGATTTCCTCACTCAGGCATTCAAAAGTTCAGAATCAGCACCACATCAGAGAGAAAAGATTCTCTCTTAAATTGTGGGGCCCAGAACTGGACACAGTGTTATTCCAGGTGAGTTCTGATTTAAAAAGACTAGAGGTGCACCGTGATGTCCCTTGATCTAGACCAGAAGTACCCAAACGATAGCCTGTGGGCCAAATTCTACCTTCCAAGGTTGTTTTTCTGCCCCAAATGCTATTGCCACTCATGAGTGCACAAACACACAAGCACAGCCAACGGACACACACAATGGAGGTCAGTGCATGTGTGTGGCAGTGTGTTTTTGGTAGCTGCGGGGTGTGTGTGTGCACACCGGGTATGTGCCATGGCTGGCACACCCCCACACGACTAAAGTCTGGCCGCCCAACAGACTGTGAACTGACCCTCCACTTGAAAGGCTTGAGGACCCCTGAGCTAGACACTATACTACTCTTAATGAAGCCCAAAAATCCCATTGGCTTTTAAAGCTGGTTTATGTTCAACTTGTTGTCTACTAAGACTCCAAGATCCCTTTCACATGTAACTTTGTTTCCAAGCCAGGTGTCACCCATCCTGTATCTGTGCATTTTGTTTTTTCCGCCTGAGTGGAGTAACCTACAGTTCTCATTGTTGAAATTCATTTTGTTAGTTTTGGCCCAGCTCTCTAATCTGTTAAGGTCTGGTAAAATAAGGAAAAACCACATTAAATACCAGCAGCTGTAGCTTCTTCTAAGAGAATTCTGCATTACGTGTCAAAGTGATATGGCCTCATGCAGCATTTCTGTTTAAAGAGCTAAATGAATTTCCTTGGGAGAAGATAGTATTTGCTATAAGAATACCTCCACTGGGAAAACAAACATCTGAGAGACCCATTAAACACAGAGTGCAAAGCTTGTGATAAACTGAAGTTTTTGCTCAATCATTGTGGCCCAGCCACAAAGTAGAAAGTTGCCATCTTATGAAAAAAATAACACAACGCAACACAATTCATAGCTGTTTTTCTGCAGCAGCCCAGAAATGTTGCTGATTCATCACTAGGAACTATTTTGCTGAGTCTTTCAGTCTATTCCAGCCTCACAATCTAACACATCAACATAGTAAGTCACCCTGGTCCACATGCCACCATGAGGACACAACTTGTTTTTAAGTGGATGCAAGTGTCCAGCTTCCTCTAGTTTTGGATTAGTTCCAATATGGCAGAGCACTGAGTAAACTCCTTGCAACAGTTTTGGTTTCTACCATTGGTGAGTGTGTGCACATAAACAGCTTCCCACTGGTTTGGAAATCACCTATCAGACAGATGGCAAGCTCTTTAACCTCAGCAGGCTGAAAGCTAAAAGTAAGGACACAACTTCTGTTATACAATTCCAGTATGCTGATGATAATGCAGTGTGTGCTCATTCAGAGGATGACCTACAAGTCACTTTAAACACCTTTGCAGAGGTATATGAAAAGCTTGGCCTCTCACTGAACACTGAGAAAACCAACGATGCAAATGGACATGGATTTAAACCTGGAAGTCGTCAATTTTTAGTTTTAAATTGTTTTGATATGGATTTTATTATGTGATTTAACTTGTTTTAAACAATGTATTTGTGTGTTCAGCACCTAATTGTTGCCAGTCTGTACGCCACCCTAAGTCGCCTTCAGGCTGAAAAGGGCAGAATAAAAGTGTGGTAAATAAATAAATAAATAAACAAACAAACAAACGTGCTCTCCCAGCAAAAGGCACCAAGTAATCCCTCTGCAATGCCAGCAATACAGCTTATTGGTGTAACAATAGAACATGTTGACCATTTCTATCACCTAGGCAGCCACCTCTCCACAAACATCAACGCTGAAATACAACACCATATGAGCTCTGCTTTTTTTAATGAAGCAGAGTGTTTGAGAATCGGAACATTCGTAGAGATACCAAGATGCCTGTTTAAGTGTTTACAAAACTATTGGGTCCTTCCAACTCTGCTATATGCCTGTGAAACATGGTCCATCGAGAAACATCACTCTCAACTTCTGGAAAGGGGAAAATGTGCCAAGAGGAAGGCACATTTGGCCTCTCATTGGACATCGAGAAAACCAAAGTGCTCTCCCAGCAAAAGGCACCAAGTCATCCCTCTGCAATGCCAGCAATACAGCTTAATGGTGTAACAATAGAACATGTTGACCATTTCCATCACCTAGGCAGCCACCTCTCCACAAACATGAACACTGAAATACAACACCATATGAGTTCTGCATTTTTTCAAAATGAAGCAGAGAGTGTTTGAGAATTGGAACATTCGTGGGGATACCAAGATGCCTGTTTAAGTGTTTATAAAACTATTGGGTTCTTCCAACTCTGCTATATGCCTGCGAAAAATGGTCTACCTACAAATGTCACTCTCAACTTCTGGAAACGAGAAAATGTGCCAAGAGGAAGGCGTGTCAAGGAAACCCTTGTCAGAAGCACCTTCCATCTGGAAATCTATGCCCTCATTGTGAAAGGCCATGCGGATCCAGAAGTTTCCACAGTCATTTGTAGCTCCATCGCAAAGACTCTACCTCTGGAAGACAATAATACTTGACCATGAGTGATCACCTATGATGGTGACACATTTCAAGTACTATTCACAGAGAAAGAACCCTTTGTGAGCTGGATGCTTCAATCCAGTTTTACCTGCTTCTTGTTTCCTATCACAGCTCCCTTAGATATTGCTTTCCTTAGATATTACATAGCTTGATAAGATAAGGATGGAGAGAGATATGGATTGTTTGTTAGAGTATATCGAGAATCAGAATCATGCAACCCACACACATCCCATTGGATTGCAATTCCCATCAGCCCCAGCCGGCACAGCCAATGTATTCTGAGGCCAGGGACAGTGTGACCCTCAAGGTATCAGCTTCCAGCAGCCCAAAATTTTGGGGCTCCTGGGAGTTGAAGTCTAAACATATCTAGAGGGTCACACCTTTCTCATCCTCAGAATACAATGAAGAGGCAGAAAAGGTGGGGGGGACCAAAACAAACTGAAATTTTGTGGCGGCAGATTTTCAACTATATCCTAAGACACTCCTGACATTCCTCAAAGGTTTATCCAGAGTCCTTCCAGGAATAAATCCATAAAGGCACAATTGTCAGCCATTAAACTCACGGCTCATAAAAACTAATAGGGCAAACTTGTCTATAAACATCTACTTGGAAGCAAGCCCTATTAGGTTTAATAGGATTTGCTACTTTAAAATGCTGAGAATTCAATGTATGCAACTTGCAGGTTCAAGGGTTTTTGGGGGGAGCGAAGGAAGAGGAGTGAGATAGGAAAGGAAAAGGAAGATGGCAATGAGATTGTGTGTGTGTGTGTGTTCAAGTTGCCTGTCAACTTATGACAATCTCATGAATTTCACAGGGTTTTCTTTGGCAAGAAATACTCAGACATGGTTTTGACAGTTCCCATCTCTCAAATATAGCCAGAGTACATGATTTTAATTGATGATCATACTAATCAGGACTAACCCTGCTTAGGTTCCAAGATCAGATAGCATCTGGTACCTTCAGGGCATTTAGGCCCTTAAGTTTACCTCAGTGGTTCCCAACATTTTTTGACCAGGGACCACTTTGACCAGGGACCACTCTCCAACATTAGTACCGAAAGGGTTATGAATCAGTTCCCATTTAATCAGCTTTAGATTCGGTTACTTGAGGTGCTGATTCAGAAAACTGCATTGAACAGACCACATCAGCTCAAGTTTCTGATTCAGAACATATGCCATCCCGTAGTCGCCATCTGCTCGCCCACAGAAAACCATATTTAATAAGCCTCGGCACTCTAAGAATGTTTTGTGAGACCAGTTGCTCTCGTTGCAATGGTGGAGTGACAGTGGGGCCGTGGACCATATTTTAGTTCTTGCAGATCACTGGTGGTCCATGGACCACAGGTTTGTTTGACTCCTGGTGTGAGAGAATTGGCCGTCTGCAAGGACGTTGCCCAGGGGACACCTGGATGATTTGATGTTTTTATCATCCTTGTGGGAGGCTTCTCTCATGTCCCCACATGAGGAGCTGGAGCTGATAGAGGGAGCTCATCCGCCTCTCCCCAGATTCGAACCTGCGACCTGTCGGTCTTCAGTCCTGCTGGCACAGGGGTTTAAACCCACTGCGCCACCGGGGGCTCCACAGGTTGAGAACCACTGGTTTACCTAGTTAAGGTAGCAAGAGAAAAGTTAAGAATGAGAGGAGAAGAGGAAGACAAAATGCAGCCTTTAGAATCTGGGAGAGAAGAAAAAAAACATGACAAAGAGGGAATAAAAATAAGGATTTGGAAATATGAGCAAAACCAAGTGTTGTGGGGAGGGAGGAAGACAAATTGGGAGAAGATGAAGGAAATGAGAGGGTATTTGGCCCAGAGTTGTTAATCCAGATGCTATGGGAGGGCAGGCAAATATTCTTAAAGGTAGAATTATTCAGCTGGAGTCTGTCATTAACATCTTTTTAAAGATTCGGCTCCTATATTTGCCAAGACTCAAGACAACTATTGGCCAATTCTGACTAGACTAGATTTGTAAAATCAACTGCTGATTGTGAGTCCACATACAACTAAATTCTGCTCTCCTGGCAGAAATAATCACTGCCAGGAATGCAGCTCAGCTCCCGACATTATGGTGGGCTTATCCAGTTGTGATAAGGGTTCCAGTCAGTCGGAGCACAACATACAGAAAGCAGAAAATTCCAATGGAAAGATAGCAATCTTCGTAATCTTTGCAATGCATGGACAAGGTCTACAGTATTTTCATTCTGTATTTTCAATTTAGTGGGCTGCATCCACATCATCTTTAGAAGTGGAAAAAACACCTCAAGCCAAAAACCAGAAGGAAAAGCTCACCCCTATCTCAGCTCAAGCATGCTCACCCTAAACACTTCTGCAAAAAGGGTTTTATTCTATGGGATTCTCCAAGGAGCTGAGCACAAGTTCTAGCAAGCTACACTTCACCCGTCCTTGGTCTAACGCAGTGTTTCTCAACCTACCTAATGCTGTGACTCCTGAATACAGTTCTTCATGTTGTGCTGACCCCCAACCATAAAATTATTTTCATTGCTACTGTAATTTTGCTACTGTTATGAATCATAATGTAAACAAGGTGGTCAGTTGAAAAGATTCACACCTAGCCCAACTTACAAAAGCCTTTTGTCTCACCCTGGTCAGTCCACAGATATATAAACCCCTTTTTCCCAGCTCCAGCAGACCTCTGAGGAAGCCTGCCATAGATGCAGGCGAAACGTCAGGAGAAATGCCTCTAGAACATGGCCATATAGCCCGAAAAAACCCACAAGAACTGAATAATGTAAACATCTGATATGCAGGGTGTATTTTCATTCATTGGACCAAATTTGACACAAATACTCTATACATCCCAATTGATTGCTGATGGGGTTGTGGGGAATTATTTTATCATTTGGGAGTTGTAGTTGCTGGGATTTATAGTTCACCTACAATCAAAGAGGATTCTGAACTCCACCAATAAGGGAATTGAACCAAACTTGGCGCACGGAACTCCCATGGCCAACAGAAAATACAAGGGTTTGGTGGGCATTGACCTTGAGTCTTGGAGTTGTAGTTCACCTGCATCCAGAGAGCACTGTGGACTCAAACAATGATAGCTCTGGACCAAACTTGGCACGAATATTCAATATGCCCTAATGTGAACACTGGTGGAGTTTGGGGAAAATAGGCCTTAACATTTGGGAGTTGTAGTTGCTGGGATTTATAGTTCACCTACAATCAAAGAACATTCTGAACCCCACCAAACGATAGAATTGGGCCAAACTTCCCACACAAAATCTCCATGTCGTAAAGGGACTTGCTGGTGTAAGCCTCTCCCCAGCCTCGCATGCTCTCCCTCACCCGCACATGCGCACCATGTTGCCATGTACTAAGCATGACTGCTCGCCCCTCTGCGCTTGGATTCTCAGAAACAGCCCTCCCCTTGGCTGAGAGGATAATCACAGCCGAAGAGGGCTTTTGGTGGAAAGATTAGCCATGTATTTCTAAAAAGGAATAGAAGGTCAGGATGAGAAATCTTCAGCCTCCTCTGCCAAAGGGGTTCCTAAGACCACCAGAAATATATCTGATGACTCCTCTGAAACCCCCTCATGACCCCCCAGAGGTCCTGACCCTCAGGTTGAGAAACAGTGGTCTAATGCATGTTCAGGAGCCCCTATGGCCCCACAACTGACCAGAACGAACTGAGAAGGGCATGAAGCAGCAGAAATCGGACTATGCACACTCCGCTAAAAAATGAATTGGATGCAATCAGAGTCATTTCAATACTGCTTGAAGAGAAAAACTGCTTACTGGATTAACAATAAAGCAATATATTTTCAGAAAGCTGGTTTCATTTTCTTCGACCTTAAGAGGATACAATAAGAAATGAAAGAGGCAAAAGAAAAAAAATAAATCAGAACGTGTGACACAAGAACAGGAAGCAGCCATAGCTCAATGTTACACAAAAGAGGAACTAGAAGACGACAGGGGGAAAACATGTGAACTCCTGTTTTTGAGAACAGCAGAAGTTCAAATTGAAAGAATGCAGTGCTTTGAATCTACATTTCTGGGTGATGGGAAAGGAAAAGACAGAAATCACAAAACCACCGTATTAGATCTGAGACACATGCATGAATCCAGAGCTAAGGAAAGCACCTAACAGAAACTCCAAGGCAACACATCCAGACTGGGGGATTCTGGGAACTGCTGTCCAAAAATTGAACTTTAAAGCTCTGGGTTTGCACTTCCATTTGGTTATGAGAGAAATCTACTGTGTAACATGTCGAAGAAGGAGAAGAAGGAGAAGGAGAAGACGAATCCGACGTGTGATCCAATACAACAGGCAGCAGAGTGATCTTGTCTGCTGTGGACTGATCTTGTTGTGTTTCAAATAATAATAATAAAACTTTATTTATAGATCGCCCTCTCTTTTTGAGGGGACTCGGGGTGGTTTACACACAAAAGAGATCAAACATTCAATGCCCATAAGCAAATACAGACACCTCAAAATCATGCCAAATAATACAAAATAACTGTAAACTTATCACAAAAGAGCAATTAACATCAAAATGAAAAACAGAATACAAGTCATCAAATAAACATAATTAACAATTAAGACATATTGGTCATTCTAGTACGGGCACGGCCCAACTTTCTAACTTGGGGGCTGCATGGCAGGCCAGAGCAGGGTGGGCAGACTAGGAGGGAGGGGGTTCTCCCCAAGCCCCCTCCCTGCCAGGAAAACTGTCTGCCCAGAGAGGAAGACAGGATTTCTCTCCTGTCGCACCCACCTCTCACTTTCACTCTCTTTCTTTCTCTCCACAACACACCAATATGCACATGCCTCTCCCCTTGGAGGCTCAGTCTTTACACAAAAAGGGGTGTAGGGGAAGGGAAGGGGGTCCATTTGGGAGAAATGGGGGAGATAGCTGAGAGGCAGCTGAAGAGAGGAGATCTCCCTTCCCCTTCCCCTTCCCTTTTGGAGGCAGAACGTGAAGGGAAGACCCAAAACGTTTGGATCCCAAAAGGGTTTGCCTTGGACAGGATGAGGTAGTGGATGGGAGAAAGAAGTGTATCCATTAGACCCTGTATTGCCTACTCCTGATATAGAATCCTAGAATCCTAGCGCTGGAAGAGCCATCCAGTCCAACCCCCTGCCATGCAGGAAGGCACAATCAAACCACTCCCAACAGACAGCCCCTGCGGAAAAGCCTCCAGAGAAGGAGACTCCACCACACTCCCAGGCAGCCTATGCCACTCTCCAAGAGGTTTTTCCGTATCTTTTCAGTTGAATCTCTTTCCCTGCCATTTCAAACTCTTGCCCCCTTAAGCCCTGGTCTCTAGAGCAGCAGAAAGTCAGTTTTCCCCCTCCCTCCTCCCCACCCTTTGAAATCTTGAAACCTCATGTTCCCTCTCAACCATCTCTTCTCCCAGCTAAACATCCCCCAGGAGGAAAGGAGGAAGGAAAAAGAGAAGGAAGGAAGGGAAGGAGGGAGGGAGGAAAGAGAGATGGAAGAAAAGACAAAGAGGGAGGGAAGAGGGAAGGAAGGACAAAAGGATGGAAGGAGAAAGAGGGGGGTAAGGAAGGATAAAAGGAGGAAGGCAAAGATGGTGTGAGAGAGGAGGGCCTGAGAAAAGAGCACATGGGACTGCATCCGGCTGCTGGGCTTGGGTTTGCCCATACCTGTTCTAGTAGAATATTATCATCTTCATAGCTGGTCAACATCGAGCCATCAAGATGTGCTTGGCCAATGGGGAGGAATGACGGGAGATGCAGACAAAGCCTACCTAGAGGACCACATCTTTTCCCAAGCTTGGTCTACTTGCAGATAACCTGAGAACTTAGAGAAATACTCCAGGAACTTTGGCACAGAAGGCTGTATTACCATCCATTAATACCTGTCTGTTGAACTGGGAGAGGATGGGGATAAAACACAGGACCTTCTGTCAGCAAAGTTTCCTAGCCTCAAGAAGGAAAGGGGGTGGGGGGGGGAGAGAAAAACCTTTACTACTCAGCAGTACCTCTAACTGTGTAGCGGATAGCTATACTGGCCAACACATATGAAATTATTACCAGTTGAATTACCATTGGTTCATCTAGCCCTCTACCAACATTCTTAGAGATAGAACTGGCCCACACACGTTTTGATAGCTCAAATGTTAACCCTGTTTCTAGGTATATTTGACCTGCAGAATCCAAAAATGGCACCAGTCTATCCCTATCAGCTCTAGTTTTTGAGATGCAGAACATATGGCACCTACTAGTCACCATCTACTTGCACATAGAAAACCAGGATAACCATATCTAGTAAAATAGCGCTGATGCAGTCTTTACACTGCCACTTTCTGAATCAGTGCCCCAAATAATCCCAGGGACAAGCCTAAAAACCAAGACACCAGGAACATTGTTTGGTTGGGCTGTGTAATCAATGGACATGATAGAACACAGTCAACGGTCAACACTACAAAGCAAGGAAACCATACTGAACAGTTGCATGTAAGATGGGAAATGCCAATTCATGTAAACCAGATATGTAAATCACAACACATTTCAACCAGAATCAGGTACTGTTAGAGCATCTGATCAGTACAATTCTACTCTTGTTAAGGAATTACAATAATTACTCCATTAAGAAGAACCACTTATTCATTTGCCTCCACTGCTTTTTCCACTATCACAGTGTTTCTCAACCTTCCTAATGCCGTGACCCCTTAATACAAGGTCCTCATGTTGCAGTGACCCCCAACCATAATATTATTTTCCTTGCTACTTCATAACTGTAATTTTGCTACTGTAATGAATCATAATGTAAATATCTGATATGCAGGATGTATTTTCATTCACTGGATCAAATTGGGCACAAATACACCCAAATCTGAATCCTGGTGGGGTTGGGGAAAGTGATTGATTTTGTCATTTGGGGGTTGCAGTTGCTGGAATTTATAGTTCACTTACAATCACAGAGCATTCTGAACTCCACCAACAATGGAACTGAACCAAACTTGGCACACAGAATTCCCATGACCAACAGAAAATACTGGAATGGTTTGGTGGGTATTGACCTTGAGTCTTGGGGTTGTAGTTCACCTACATCCAGAGAACACTGTGGACTCAAACAATGATAGATCTGGACCAAACTTGGCACGAATATTCGATATGCCCAAATGTGAACACTGGTGGATTTTGGGGGAAACAGACCTTGACATTTGGAAGTTGTAGTTGCTGGGATTTATAGTTCACCTACAATCAAAGAGCATTCTGAACTCCGCCAACGATAGAATTGGACCAAACTTCCCCCACAAAACCCCCATGTCCTAAAGGGACTCACTGGTGCGAGCCTCCCTCCAGCCTCAAATGCTCTTCCTTGCCTGTACATGATGGGAGGATTCAACGTCTGTTTTTTAAAAAGAAGAGAATGATAGGCAGAGTGATCTTCAGCCTTCTCTGCCAAAGGGGTACCTAAGACCATCAGAAATATGTGTTTTCTTTCTTTTTAAAATTAATTTTTATTGGTTTATGGTGCAGAAATATGTGTTTTCTGATGGTCTTCGGCGACCCCTTTGAAACCCCTCACAACCCCCACAGGGGCCCTGACCCCCAGGTTGAGAAACACTTCCCTATCACCAGAGGAGATAGACTTGCATAGGAACCAGAAGAGAGGCTGGGCTACCTTTTTAAAAAATATATAACAAATTGTCTGCAAATTGCACATGTTTCACTGCTAATAAAAAAGGTTCTTCTGCAATATCTTTATCAGGATCACTAAAATGTTGCACATATGGCAAGCTTTGGGAGATTTTTCCAGAAACTGCAGGCTGAATGGTACCGAATTTAGGGGACGGGGGAGAAAAACAAAGGGAATCATTGTCTCTCCTCATACTGGGAAATTTTATTTCACGGAACTCTCTGGAGGACTAAGGACAGGCCACAGTTGGCTACACTTTGTCCTCTTCCAGTCTCCAAAATATTCAAAAAATTCTGAACTTCAATTTTAATAACTGACCAAACAGAATGGAGAATTCCAGTGGTTTTTTCCTGCCAAAAATGCAAGAAGCTCTTTCTTAGCACTCAGGAGGCAAAGCCTTATTCAAGAGGCAAGTACTCCATTTCAGTTTGTACTGACATGAGGGCAAACTTCTATAGTTTGGAAGTAGAAACGCTATCCCAAAATTCATGCGGTGTGAAACAACTTTAATGGGTCAATGCTACGAAGTCCTGGGATTTGTAGTTTGGCTTGACTCCAGCATCTCTTGCAGAAAAGGCTGTAATGACGACTCCGTTGATTCTAGTATTGAACTATGGCTCTTGAAGAGGTTTCAAACTTCATTATTTCCACAGTGCAGATAAATCATAGGTTGTTTTGCCTGCCAAAGAGTCCCATGTGTCTCAAATGTCTTATGACTTCTTTGCCGGAGCATCTCAATCCACACAGAGGCCACAGAGGAAATGACCCAATACCATTGTTTGGCTGACTCACTCAAGAAGCAAGCTTTGATTTATGCAGAGCTCTGCTTTCAGAAATAGATGATTAAAAGAGGAAGAAAAAAAGAAAAGACTGGTTAATCAAACTGATCTTGACCATTCCTTATTGAGTCTTCCAAACTGACAAACGCTGCCGTTAATTATATTATAGACTAGCTTGGGAACTGGCGTTGCCTGGGTTATTAGAAGTCATTTTTAAAAAAAAAAAAAAAAAACAAATGCACAGGGTTATGGGTAGACTACAACTCACATCATGCCAGGTTGACCCCCTGAAACTCCATCAATTCTGAAAGTTTGTCATGTTGGGCAAATTTGCTCTAGATGCATCAGCAGTGGGGTTCAGTATACTCTTCTGCCGCAGGATGAATTAGTTCAGTGTGTTCTCTGGCTGCAGGATGAATTTCAACTCCCATCATGGTGGCTCAGTCCCATCAAATCTCTCCAGTATGTTGAGTTGGTCATGGGGGTTCTGTGTGCGATACTCCACTTAGGCAGAAAAAATGAAACGCGGACATACAAACTGGGGGATGCATGGCTCGAGAGCAGTACATGTGAAAATGATCTTGGAGTCCTTGTGGACAACAAGTTAAACATGAGTCAACAATGTGATGCAACGGCAAAAAAAGCCAATGGGATTTTGGCCTGCATCAATAGGAGCATAGTGTCTAGATCCAGGGAAGTCATGCTACCCCTTTGTTCTGCCTTGGTTAGACAACACCTGGTATATTGTGTCCAATTCTGGGCACCACGATTGAAGAGAGATATTGACAAGCTGGAATGTGTCCAGAGGAGGGCAACCAAAATGATCAGGGGTCTAGAGAACAAGTCCTATGAGGAGCGGCTTAAAGAGCTGGGCATATTTAGACTGAAGAAGAGACGTGACAGCCACGTATAAATATGTGAGAGGAAGTCATAGGGAGGAGGGAGCAAGCTTGTTTTCTGCTGCCCTGGAGACTAGGACACAGAACAATGGCTTCAAACTACAAAAAAGGAGATTCCATCTGAACATGAGGAAGAACTTCCTGACTGTAAGAGCTGTTCAGCAGTGGAACTCTCTGCCCCGGAGTGTGGTGGCGGCGCCTTCTTTGGAAGCTTTTAAACAGAGGCTGGATGGCCATCTGTCGGGGGCGATTTTTTCCTGCTTCTCGGCAGGGCGTTGGACTGGATGTCCCATGAGGTCTCTTCCAACTTTATGATTCTATTCTAGGTCCAGGTTTATCATCATCAGTGGGGTCCGGAGTGCTCTTTGACTGCAGGTGAACTATAAATCCTAGTACCTACAACAAACAAATGTCAAGGCCAAGTCTACCCTAAATGCACCAGGATTCAAATTTGGGCATATTGGCTACGCATGCCAAATTTGGTGCAGATCCATTGTTGTTTGTGTTCACAGTGCTCTCTGGATGTAGGTGAACTATAATTCCTATAAATCAAGGTAAATTTTCCCCAAAGCCCCCCTGCATTTTTGTTGGTCATGGGAGTTCTGTGTACCAAGTGAGGTCAAGGGCCATTGTTGTTGGGGTCCAGAGTGCTCTTTGATTGCAGATGAACTATAATTCCCAGTACCTACAACAGCTATAAATTGATGTGAATTCCCCCCAAAACTCTCCAGTATTTTTCTTTGGTCATGGGGTTTCTGTGTGCCAAATGTGGTCCAGGTCCATTGTCCATGGTGGTCACAGTGCTCTGACTTGATGCAGGGTGGACTACAACTTCCGTCATGTGGAGTCAATACCCCAAACTCCTCCACTATGTTTAGTTGCTGATCAGTTCTGCTCTGTTTGTTGTGCAGACAGAGAGTAGGAAAGGGTTGTGGGAGGGATCGTGCAAATTCCACATCAATGGAAAGAGTAAGAAACACTGGGATGTTTTGCAGTGGAAGAAACAGATTTTCTGGTTTGCTGCAATTTCTTGAAACAAATATATTTTTAAATAAATGGAAAGTATGCAAATATGTGAACAGTCGGGACAATATCAAACTGATCACAGTCCATCCTTTTTTCTGTTCATCACCTAAAAGTGAAAAAGGTTCTGTGTAAAATTAAATGACAATCTTTGACTGAAAGAGAAGATCAATATCTCGGACAGCTAACGTACTTAATATTGATCTGCTTGCTATGAACCATGCTTCAAGGAATCCTGGAGTCAGGAATGAAGGGAGAGGGGAGGAAGAAAGAAGTTGTTTTGGAACCTGGACTTGGAAAATCCAGGTTCATATCTTCACTGAGCAAAGAAGTTCACTGGGACACAGCCAAGCTCTCTCCATTTGACCTATCTCACAAGGCTTTTGTGTAGATGTATTGCTGAGCTCACTGAATGAAAGGTAGGCACTAAAAGCAACTAATACATCAAAATATAAGCAAAGGAGAGTTCTGATGAATCAATATAAATGCCTCTTTAGCCCTGCCAGTGCTCATGCTGAATGGGCGATTCGGAGAGTAATAGACTTTAATTGATACGCTTCTCCAAATTAATTTGTATTACAATGCACATGTCAATAAGACCTGCTGGAGTCTGTGGGAGTTGCTACTCAGTAGACATGATTATAATTAAGCTCTTAGACAATGGCTATCACCATACTCTCTGTATTCTAGCCACTTCTCTTGAATGAATCCAAGTTCTAAGATTATTTGGATTTGTTGTCATAGGCTTTCATGGCTGGAATCACTGGGTTGATGTGTTTACCAGGCTGTATAGTCATGTTCCAGAAGCATTCTCCTGACGTTTCTCCCCACATCTATGACAGGCATTCATAGCATTGAATGGAATGGCCTTGCAGATTCAAAGCCTGGCTGCTTCCTGCCTGGGGGAATCCTTTGTTGGGAGGTGTTACCTGGCCCTGATTGTTTCATGTCTGGAATTCCCCCATTTTCTGAGTGTTGTTCTTTATTTACTGTCCTGATTTTAGAGAGGGTTTTTTTTTTTTTGACAGGACAAACAAGAGTTCTTTCTCCCACCGTGGACATTATTCCACAGATATATAAACCCCACTTGCTTAGTTTCCAACAAACCTCAAAACCTCTGAGGATGCCTGCTGTAGATATCGGCGAAACGTCAGGAGAGAATGCTTCTCGAACATGGCCATACAGTGTGGAAAATTCACAGCAACTCATTATTTGGACTGTTTCTCTGCATAAGGAGTGCACAATTTACACTATGCCCCAAAGGTCTAAATAAGCACCGCATGTAAATGAGTTAAATAAGCCCCAATTCTTTGTGTGTGTGCCATGTGCAGGTACGGAGACATGCAATTTTTAAATGTTAAAATAGCAAAAGCAAACCGTTCGTTGGACATAATGTGGAAGATAAAATGTTAAATATATAAAGAAACCAACAAAAGAGAAACTGGAAACCACTATTAAAACTAATTTATGTATATCTTGGTAGTTTTCATGTTACAGGTAGAACTGAGATAGATGGTTGCAAAGTAATTGTTGTCTAAGTATGCCTATGTTTATGTATTCATAAATATTGTGACTTTTCCTTTTGTTTAATTTAAGATATTGGAAAATAATAATAATAATAATAATAATAATAATAATTCTAACCTACCTCTGATCAAATTCCCGCCCCGTTTTCTAGTAGTAAGGGCAAAGTAAACTACATCAGGATTGATGGAGACAACATGAACAATTCCTCCATTCCATCTCCCAGAGAATCTAACATCTACTCTAGTGAGAGCTTGGAAAGAGGACTTTTTTGGACGAATATTCCCCAAGTCTGATTGCCCATGCTAGCTGCTGGAAAAGTCTGGGAGTTGTGATCCAAAAAAGGAATTTTCTTCAGTTCTGTTTTTTCTGGGCAGGAGAACAATTAGGACAGAAGACTACTCACTCACTCTCGGTGTTTTAACCATGTTGTACCCTGTCTCAAGCCGCAAGGAGAGGCAAGATTAATAAATAATAATAATAATAATAATAATAATAATAATAATAATAATAACTTCCATGTCAGAAGTGACTTGAGAAACTGCAAGTTGTTTCTGGTGTGAGAGAATTGGCCATCTGCAAGGATGTTGCATAGGGAACTGGAGCTGTCAGATGGAGCTTATCTATGCTCTCCCCAGATTCAAACCTCCAGCCTGTCAGTCTTCAGTCCTGCCAGCACAAGAGTTTAATCCATTTTGCCGCCAGGGGCTCCAATAATAATAATAATAATAATAATAATAATAATAATAATAATAAACAAATTGGATTGTAATAACCCTTCTCCATTCCAGCATCCCATGGAGCCTTGGGAGCCAAAAAGCTTGCAACCCCAGTGAGACACTGGGCTGAAGCCTGGCTACCAGGGGTGCATCTAGACCTGTAGTTCCCAACCATTTTTTGATCAGGGACCACTCTCCAACATTAGTACCAAAAGGGTTACAAATCGGTTTTTGGTCAACTTTAGATTTAGTTTGGTTATTTGTTGTGCTGATTCAGAAAATTGCATTGGATAGACCACATCAGGTCTGATACAGAACATACACCATCCAGTAGTCGCCATCTGTTTGCCCACAGAAAACCGTATTTAGCAATCTAGAGCTGATGTGGTCTACTCAATGCAATTTTCTGAATCAGCATCCCAAATAACTCCAGAAAGAGGCCTAAAAATGAAGACACCAAGGTGCCACCGCTTCCAGGCACCACATGGAACCGCTCTGCTCAGAGGGAGGAGGAGAAGCAGCAGTTAGGAGGCTTGTTGTCGTGCCTTTGGTGGGTAGTCAACCTCTCCCCTCCTGACATCTCTGTTGCCTTGGCACTATAAGAGAGTTTCACGAGACCACTCACTCTCATTGCGACAGTGTAGTAATGGTGAGGCCACGGATCATATTTTAGTTTTTGAGGACCACTGGTGGTCCACGGACCACAGGTTGGGAACCACTGATCTACACTGCAGAATGAATGCTGCCTTACACTACTTTTAAGTACCATGGCTCAAAGCTATGGAACAATGACAGTTGTAGTTTGACAAGGTATTTTGACTTCTTCTCCAAAATGTGTTGGTGCCTCAACAAACTACAATTCTCAGGATTCCATAGTATGGAGTCCAGGCAGTTGAAGTGGTGTCAAACTGCATTAATACTACAACCTATATGCACCCTGGCCATAGCAATTCTGAATACAATAACAGCATAGAATACGTGCAATCTGCCTAAATAGAGGCAATGTCTGCCCTCGTGAGATCAGAGATCATGGTACTACAAAGTCATCACAATACAAAGAGCCAGCAGATCAAAGCATAGTAAGCCTATGCTTTGCACATTTTTTTAGAATCAAGAGTCGGGGTGGTCTTTTCGCCATAGAGTCAAGCTTCCTCCTGTTCAATGTAGTAAATGCAGAGCTACAACACACCCAACAAAGGATGATCCAGTTTCTGCTTTGAGGACCCCCACTACTCTAGCATCATCCTTGTCATCTACTGTTAAAGCATGGTGTAATACAGTCTATTATTTATTTATTTATCGTGCCAGTATCAACCAGACAATTGTATTACATTTTTAACAATTTTTTAACAAACAGACAAAACAGTTTTCAGGCTTGGTACTTTGAAAACACAACAGAAGCTGCATTATACCAAGCCATGGCCATCGCTCTAGTGTCATTTGTACCAGGAGTGAAAAACTATTGGGTTTCCAGATGCTGTGGCATACAATTCCAAAATCAATAAACATCTGGAGGGCCAAACGTTCCCCACTTTTCTACATTGAGTAGGAAGAGGATTTAAGACAGGAGTTTCAGGCCCCTTCCACACAGCTGAATAAAATCCCACATTTTCTGCTTTGAACTGAAATTTCTGGCAGTGTGGACTCGGATAACGCAGTTCAAAGCAGATATTGTGAGATTTTCTGCCTTGATATTCTGGGTTATATGGCTGTGTGAAAGGCTGGATCTACACTGCCCTATATCCCAGAATCTGGTCCCAGATTATCTGCTTTGAACTGGATTATTTGAGTCTACACTGCCAGATAATCAGGGATTATACTACTGAGCTGCAACCATTCCCATAGAGGCCCAAGATCTTGAAAGCTCACAAGGCAGAGCTAACCATTCTGATGGATCTATGGCAGAGCTTTCCAAACTGTGTGTTGAGACACATTAGATAAGTTTTAACAATAATTTTAATTGTATTTGTTGTATTTTAACTTTATATCCACACACTATTTATGTATTTGTTTGTTTTGTTTTAAATTATTAGATTGTGTGGTGCTTAGCTGTCTTGAGTCCCTACGTGGAGAAAGGGGGGACATAAATACAGTTAATAATAATAATAATAATAATAATTAGTATGTTGGCTGCAGTGCATAGGTGTGTTGCGTGACCATAATGAGAAACCAATAAGTATGTGTGAATTGAGCAATAAATCATTTATATATATATGAGATAACAAATGAAAGGTTTTCAAGAGATACATTGTGTTTCCATTCATCATTACAATGTATAAATATGTAAGAGGAAGTCACAGGGAGGAGGGAGCAAGCTTGTTCTCTGCTTCCCTGGAGACTGGGACACAGGACAATGGCTTCAAACTACAAGAAAGGATATTCTATCTGAACATGAGGAAGAACTTCCTGACTGTGAGAGCCGTTCAGCAGTGGAACTCTCTGCCCCGGAGTGTGGTGGAGGCTGCTTCTTTGGAAGCTTTTAAACAGAGGCTGGATGGCCATCTGTCAGGGGTGCTGACAGATGGCCATCCAGCTTTTTGGCAGGGGGTTGGACTGGATGGCCCATGAGGTCTCTTCCAACTCTATGATTCTATGTATGTCTGTGTCTGTATCTTTCATAAGGAATTGGTTTAGCCTCCAGAGAAGCAGATGGCGGAAACAGAAGAACGGCCTGCCTCAGGGGAGCGTGCTCGCTCCATCCATGTTCAACATCTACACAAATGACCAGCCACTGCCAGAAGGGACGGAGAGTTTCATCTATGCTGATGATCGTGCCATTACCGCTCAAGCAGGGAACTTTGAGATGGTTGAACAGAAGCTCTCCGAAGCTCTAGGTGCTCTAACTGCCTATTACAGGGAAAACCAACTGATCCCTAATCCATCTAAAACACAGACATGTGCCTTTCACCTTAAGAACAGACAAGCATCGCGAGCTCTGAGGATTACCTGGGAAGGAATCCCACTGGAGCATTGCAGTGCACCCAAATACCTGGGAGTCACTCTGGACCGTTCTCTGACCTACAAGAAGCACTGCCTGAATATCAAACAAAAAGTGGGTGCTAGAAACAATATCATACGAAAGCTGACTGGCACAACCTGGGGATCACAACCAGATACAGTGAAGACATCTACCCTTGCGCTATGTTACTCTGCTGCATGCCCAGTGTGGAACACATTTCACCACACTAAAACAGTGGATGTGGCTCTTAATGAGACATGCCGCATTATCACAGGGTGTCT
Source organism: Anolis sagrei (assembly GCF_037176765.1). Classification (NCBI taxonomy): domain Eukaryota; kingdom Metazoa; phylum Chordata; class Lepidosauria; order Squamata; family Anolidae; genus Anolis; species Anolis sagrei. The sequence goes on along the minus strand of NC_090034.1, from coordinate 38,976,545 downwards.
GCACCCTACACCACTGGAGAAATTACACTGCTTAGCTGGTATTGCACCACCTGACATCCACCGGGAAGTTGTAGCCAATAGTGAAAGGACCAAGGCAGAGACATCTCCAGCTCATCCCCTGTTTGGGTATCAGCCAGCACGTCAATGACGTAAATCAAGAAATAGTTTTCTTAGATCTACAGAGACACTCGCTGGAACACCTCAGCAAGCGAGAGTTCAAAAGTGGCAGGCTCAAACCCAGCACCTCAATCCATGGGTGATACCAAATGAGAGACTCCCCCCTGGGAACATAGAAGACTGGGCGACTTGGAAGGCACTGAACAGACTGCACTCTGGCACCACGAGATGCAGAGCCAATCTTAAGAAATGGGGCTACGAAGTTGAATCCACGACATGTGAATGTGGAGAAGAGCAAACCACTGACCACCTGCTGCAATGCAACCTGAGCCCTGCCACATGCATGATGGAGGACCTTCTTGCGGCAACACCAGAGGCACTCCAAGTGGCCAGATATTGGTCAAAGGACATTTAATCAGCTACCAAGTTTGCAAAATTTGTGGGTTTTTTTAAATCTGTTTGTTTGTTTTTGTTCTGTTAGAAATGTAATACAACGTTCTGGTTGCGGATGACACGATAAATAAATAAATAGCCTCCAGTTTGCTAGCAAGACTAAATGACTGTGGCCCCTTCCACACAGCTGAATAAAACCCCACATTATCTGTTTTGAACTGGGATATATGGCATTGTGGACTCAGATAACCCAGTTCAAAGCAGATATTGTGGGTTATTCTACCTTGCTATTCTGGGTTATATGGCTGTGTGGAAGGGCCCTGTGTCAACAAATGATGCTTTTCGTTATTACAATTTATGTATGCGTTTCTGTCGCGACATCATGAATGTCTAACAAGTGTGTCACCAACAGGAAATGTTTGGAAAGCTTTGATCTATGACATGTTTATCCAATTTCATCAATCCAAGTGACAGTCAGGAAATCCGTCTGCTTGACTGGTTCCCACAGCAACGTGCAATCTCATTCGAAGGGCCCTTCCAAACAGCCCTATATCCCAGAATATCAAGGCAGAAAATCCCACATTATTTGAGTGTGGGCTCAGATAACTCAGTGCAAAGCAGATATTGTGGGATTTTCCGCCTTGATATTCTGGGTTATATGGCTGTGTGGAAGGGCCCTAAGAGCAAGGCAGTGGGGGTAATACCCTATTTACTCAAATCTAATGCTCACCTTTTCGACTAAATTACCTTCCCAAATTAGAGTGTGCATTAGGTCATCATAGGGCCCTTCCACACAGCCGTACAACCCAGAACATCAAGGCAGAAAATCCCACAAGTTCTTTTTTGAATTGGGTTATCTGAGTCCACACTGCCATATATTCCAGTTCAAAGCAGAAAATGTGAGATTTTATTCAGCTGTGTGGAAGGGGCCTTAGTGCTGAGCCAATGCAAAAGGGGAAGCAGCTTCAGGAACTGCACCCAGAGCTCTTATTTGGGGAATATTATCTCTAATTTATTTGCCATGCCTCAATGTTATGTAATCCTGGGATGTGTAGTTTGGTGAGGCATTGGTCTTCTTTGGCAGAAAAGGCTCAAGACCTTGTAGAACTTCAGCTCCATGATTCCATAGCACTGAACCAGGGCAATTACAGTGGATTCTTTCCATACCATCGATGCAGCCTGAGGTTTTCTTTTCCATTTTTAGAAGTTTTGGCGTTCTAACACTTCTGTTTTTATAGAAGGAATCCTAATCAGGCAGCAACTACAACGGCCAAATGACAAAGGCCCCTTCCACACAGCTGAATAAAATCCCACATTTTCTGCTTTGAAGTGGAATATATGACAGTGTGGACTCAGGGCCCTTCCACACAGCCCTATATCCCAGAATATCAAGGCAGAAAATCCCACATTATCTGAGTGTGGACTTAGATAACCCAGTTCAAAGCAGATATTGTGGGATTTTCTATCATGATATTCTGGGATATAGAGCTGTGCGGAAGGGCCCTGGGTTATCTGAGTCCACACTGCCATATATTCTAGTTCAAAGCAGATATTGTGGGTGTTTTCTGCCTTGATATTCTGGGGGCTCTCCCACACAGCCCTATATCCCAGGATATCAGGGCAGAAAATCGCACAATATCTGCTTTGAACTGGGATATCGGAGTCCACACTCAGATGTGGGATTTTCTGCCTTTGATATTCTGGGATACAGGGCTGTGTGGAAGGGCCCTCAGACAACACACTTCAAAGAAGATATTATGGGATTTTCAGCCTTGATATTCTGGGTTATTTGGCTGTGTGGAACGGCCCAAAGACTGCACATTACATTCAGCTACAAATACTTTTTTTGGTTTCGGGGTTTCGAAAATGAAGGTGCGCATTAGATTCGATGGCGCATGAGACTTGTGGAATTGTGGTACTCAACCTGATCGGCTCCGAAGGGTGTGATGTTGGCCTTGACCGACCCGACGCTGATGCCCACAAGCACCAGGCCAATGAAGGTGGCAGCGAGGCAATAGCGGGTGGCTCCCTCCAGCTGGCACGGCGGCGATGTCACGTTGGTGTCCAGAGGTGCAGAGCAGTTCTCCACGGGCCATGGGTGCATTTCGCCGCAGAGCCACTGCCGGGTGGTGGGGAAGGCCATGGCCGGGAAGGCCAGCATCCCCAGCAGGTACAAGGCCATGCTGACCAAGATGGTGGGGAATTTGCCTAGCAGGGCATCTGCCAGCCAGCCCCCAAAGGGAGACACGAGGTAGGTGATGCCCATGAAGAGCAGCAAAGCCTGGCTGGCCTGGGCCCCCTCCCAGTTGTACGGGGTGCCATTGAGGAAGAGCACCAGGTTGCACGTGATGCCGTAGAAGGCCACCCTCTCCAGCAGCTCAGCCAGGAGCACCGCCGCACACGCCAAGCGCCGCCCGTGGAACACGGAAGAGGACCCCACAGGTGAGCGGGCCTGCTCTCCAAGGAGGGGGCTCCGCTCACTCGCCTGGGCCTCTTCCATGGGGATGATGGGTGATGAAACCCTCAAGGCTTGGCCCGGCTTCAAGGTCAAGGCGACTGAGTTACAACAACTTCCAGAAAGTATTCGAACAGACCTCCAACTTTGAGTCTCTCCTGCTGTGTCCCCAAGACCCTACTGCCCACTGTCTTGAGGGTTCTAGGAGTCAGCAACCTCCCCTTTGGCCAATCTCTGACCTTTCTCCCTCCCAGTCCACTCAACACAGATCAAACTCGTTTAGGGGTTCCAAGGCTGCCCCTTCTTAGAGTCCCAGCCCCTCCCAATGCCTCCGGGCCTCCAAACTCAGCCCAATTTTAGCTGCCCCGCCCGGGATTCGAACTCGCGGAAAAGCTGGTGGGAATCTGAATCTTCCGGGCCCTTCCTACGCGCGCGCCCCCTCCCCCTGATCTAAGTGAATCCCCGCTTTGCCTGCCGTTCCCTAGACCCTCGCTTCCTCCCTCGGGGGCAGCGGCGACGAACTTCTCTCTCTCTCTCTCTCCGCGCTTGGAATGCCCAGGTTCCCTGGAGAGCCCGCCTCCTCCGAAGCGCGGCTCCGCTCTCTGATTGGCCGCTCCGCGCGTCTTTCAAGCCCGGGAGGCTCTTCCAGGTCCAGGCCTCACGTGGTGAACAGCTGCGAAAGAGGTCCTTTGTGGAGGGGGCTGGGGAAGGGGCCAGGGCCCAAAGGGCTGCCATCACCAGCCACGGCGACCGGCCTGCTCGAGGGACACCAAACGTAGGAGGAAACTATGACTGGGAGGGCACTATATCTTCTCCTACGTTTTCTGTCCAACTACCAGGCCGGTTGCAGTGGCTTGTTTTTCCAGACAGGCCCTTTTATCCCAGGCCCCTTCCACACAGCTGAATCAAATCCCACATTAATTGCTTTGGACTGGAATATCTGGCAGTGTGGACTCCGATAACTCAGTTCAAAGCAGACATTGTGGGATTTTCTCCCTGGATAGTCTGGGTTATATGGCTTCGTGGAAGGACCCTGAAGCAGCATCTATTTATTTATGTATTTATTTACTATACTTGTATACAGCCTCTCTCAGCCCGGAGGCAACTCGAGACGGTTTACATTTGGCAATCAATGCCCCACAAGATAAAATACAGTAAAAAACAATTACATATAGTATAAACCATATAAAAAAAATTAACAATTAAAACCATAAAATACAGTTCTCAGCGTCTCATCATTAGAATCATTTTCCGTTGCATCGTCCTGTCGTTCCATGAGTCTCAATCAGTTATACTTTGTCTGCAAATGCCTGCTCAAACAGCCAGGTCTTAACTCTCTTTTGAAATGTCGGGAGGGAGGAGGCCAATCTAATGTCCCTAGGGAGGGCTTCCCATAGTCGGGGGGCCACCACTGAGAAGGCCCTTTCTCTCGTTCCCACCAATCAGATCTGCGAAGAAGGCGAGACCAAGAGCAGGGCCTCTCCAGATGATCTTAAACACCTAGATGGTTCATAGGAAGAGATGTGTTCAGACAGGTAAACTGGGCCAGAACCTTTTAGGGCTTTAAAGGCTAAAGCCAGCACTTTGAATTGTGCCTGGTAGCAAACTGGCAGCCATTGGAGTTGTGCGCTCCCTGAGTGCCGCTCCTGTTAACAACCTGGCTGCTGTCCGTTGGACCAACTGAAGCTTCTGAACAGTCTTCAAAGGCAGCCCCACCTAGAGAGCATTGCAGTAGTCTATACAGGATGTAACGAGAGCATGGACTACCATGGCCAATTCAGACTTCCCAAGGTATGGGCGCAGCTGGTGCACAAGTTTTACTGTGTGAATGCTCCCCTGATCACCGCCAAAACCTGGGGTTCCAAGCTCAGCGATGAGTCCAGGATCACATCCAAGCTGCAAACCTGCATCTTCAGGGGGAGTGTAACCCCATCCAACATAGGCATCTATTCTATATTTCAGCAGTTGTCCAGTATCTTATGCCTTTCTTCTCACCTCCTTCCTGATAGTATTTACTTGGAAATGTCAGGGATCAAACCCAGGTCTACCTGCCTCCAAATCAAGTTCTCTACCTGGGGTGGAACTTGTGACTTCCAGAAGTTTCACACGTTAGTCCCAGAAGCCCCACCCAATGGTGTGGGATGGCGGGGGTGTTGTCCAAAGGATCCAGAGGACAAAATGGTCCACAGTTCCCTTACTGATTATTCAGTTCCCTGTGATCAATTGCCGCTCCACTTTCTCTGCCATTGATGTCCCTCCATGTCAATAATATTGCCCAACATGGGTCTCCACCCCATCCGTGTGAGATTACTCATATTCTGACATGTGAAAAGACAAGGCTACAACCTCAGCAGTTATTTTTCTATGTTCACAGAGTTGTTTTTGAACCCCATCTGAAGCTGGAATGGTTTAACCAAGCGCCCTTCCACACAGCCCTGTATGCCAGAATATCAAGGCAGAAAATCCCACATTATCTGCTTTGAACTGGAATATATGGCACTGTGGACTCAGATAACCCAGGGCTGGTTGGTTAGAGTCGGAACGACCTTTCCTGGGCTTTGTTTCAGCGGGGAGGCGGCTGGCGGGTTGGACGACAGCGTCCGTGGTTGCCATGGCTGCAGACGCGGCGCCCTACCCACAACCCTTTGAGCCGACAGGTGGCTTCCGGCGCCGCTGAAAAGGGGGAAAGAAGGTCACGCGACGCCGCCCGGAAGTAGGGCAAGAGGTGCAGGGACAGAGCTATGCGCGTGTTACTCCTGGCCAGTTTGCGAGCCCGGACGGGGAATGGCACCACCGCTCAGAGGATCCAGTAAGTGCCATCCTGGCTGAAGGCAGCGGTTCTCCGTTCAGCTCAGCAGCCTAAGTCCCATCTCAAAGTCCTAGCGTTGGAGGAGACCCCAAAGGGCCATACAGTCCATCCCCTTCTGCCAGGCAGGAAAAGCACAATCCAAGCACCGACAGGTGGCCATCCAGCTTCTGCTTAATCACATCCAAAGAAGGACTCCGAGGCAGAGAGTTCCACTGTTGAACAGCTCTTCTCACAGTCAGGATGTTCTTCCTAATGTTCACGTGGAATCTCCTTCACTGTCGTTGGAACTCTCGGCTCCATTGAGTCCTAGGGCCCTTCCACACAACCCTATATCCCAGAATATCAAGGCAGAAAATCCCACAATATATGCTTTGAACTGGGTTATCTGAGTCCACACTCAGATAATGTGGGATTTTCTGCTTTGATATGCTGGGATATAGGGCTGTGTAGAAGGGCCCTAGGGCCCTGTCCACACAACCAAAGGTAAAGTTAAAGGTTTTCCCCTGACATTAAGACCATGTCCAACTGGGGTTTGGTGCTCATCTCCATTTCTAAGCCGAAGAGCTGATGTTGTCCGTAGACACCCCCAAGATCATGTGGCCGGCATGACTGCATGGCATGCCGTTACCTTCCTGCTGGAGCAGTACCTATTGATCTCACATTTGCATGTTTTCGAACTGCTAGGCTGGCAGAAGTTGGGGCTAACAGTGGGAGCTCACGCTGCCTCTTGAATTCGAACCTGCGACCTTTTGGTCAGCAAGTTCAGCAGCTGAGCGCTTTAACCCATTGCTCCACCGGGGGCTCCTCCACACAGCCATATAACCAAAAATATCAAAGCAGAAAATGCCATAATATCTGCTTTGAACCGGAATATATGGCAGTGTGGGCTCAGATAACCCAGTTCAAAGCAGACATTGTGAGATTTTATACAGCTCTGTGGAAGGTGCCATAGGGGCAGTGTGGAAGGGTCCAGTGTGGAATCAGGGCCCTTCCATAACAACAACAACAACAATTTTTATACCCCGCTTCCATCTCCCTGAAGGGACTCAGGGTGGCATACATAGGGACAATCCCAGAAAAACATAGGTTAAAACATGACGCAATAAAATAAAATAAAAAATAAAATCAAAATAAACCAAAATAAAATAAACACTTCATCTCCCAGAAATCCTAACAGCTGGTAAACTGGCTGGAATTTCTGAGAGTTGTACGCCAAAACACCTTGGGACCCACAGGTTGAGAACTCCTGGTCTAGATCAAGGGAAGTCATGGTGCCCCTCTCTTCTGCTTTGGTCAGATCTCACCTGGAATAACAACCCAATTCTGTGTGAAGCAATTCAGGAAGGATATGGACAAGATGGAATGTAATTCTTTGAGTTTAAGACTCGGGGGGGGGGGGGTGTTCTTATAATGAAGGTTCCATTAATTCCGACCAGAAAGAAAGTAAAGTTTACTTTTCTCTCCATCTGTTGCCCTTGTATAAGATGGTTTTGCATGTTTAGTCCTTAATATTTGATAAGATTATGAGAGCTCTTCAACAGTGGAACTCTTTGCCTCAGAGTCTGGCGGAGGCTCCTTCTTTAGAGACTTTTAAGCAGAAGCTGGATAGCTGTCTGTTGGGGGTGCTTTGATAGTGCTTTTACTGGATAGCAGGGAGCTGGTCTAGATAGCCCATGTGGTCTCTTCCAACTCTATGATTCTAAAAGGAGTCCTTAAATGTACTCCTGTGAGGAGGAATTTGAGGAAGTTACTACTGAAAGGTCTCACTCTTATCTTAAGAGTGGGTTTGCATGCAGATCTTTGTAGCAAGCCCATACAAGAGCAGGAAGTGTTTTAAATAGCTTGGTTACAAAGTATTTAATGCAGTTAATACTTGCAGAAAGTATTTAAAACAGCCTAGTTACAAAGTCAAGAATGATTGACAACTGGAAAATAGAGGGAGAAAATGTGGAGGCCGTGACAGACTTTGTATTTCTAGGTGCAAAGATTACTGCAGATGCAGACTGTGGCCAGGAAATCAGAAGACACTTACTTCTTGGGAGGAGAGCAATGTCCAATCTCGATAAAATAGTAAAGAGTAGAGACATCACACTGGCAACAAAGATCCGCCTAGTCAAAGCCATGGCATTCCCTGTAGTAACCTACGGATGTGAGAGCTGGACCTTAGGGAAGGCTGAGCGAAGGAAGATAGATGCTTTTGAACTGTGGTGTTGGAGGAAAGTTCTGAGAGTGCCTTGGAATGCGAGAAGATCCAACCAGTCCATCCTCCAGGAAATAAAGCCCGACTGCTCATTGGAGGGAAGGATACTAGAGACAAAGTTGAAGTACTTTGGCCACATCATGAGGAGACAGCAAAACCTAGAGAAGACAATTATGCTGGGGAAAGTGGAAGGTAAAAGGAAGAGAGGCCGACCAAGGGCAAGATGGATGGATGGCATCCTTGAAGTGACTGGACTGACCTTGAAGGAGCTGGGGGTGGTGACGGCCGCCAGGGAGCTCTGGCGTGGGCTGGTCCATGAGGTCACGAAGAGTCGGAGACGACTGAACGAATGAACAACAACAAACAAGTTACAAAGTATTTATGGCATCAAAGTAACTATTTTGTAACCAAACTGCTTAAAATGTTTTCTGTAAAGTATGAAGCACCAGTGTCATCCTGGAAATTCTGCAGCCTCGCTTCCCAACATGTGATACAGAACAAGCCCTGTGTCCACAGGACCAGTATTCATGGTTTCATATACATACTCGTCCAAAAATATGTTCTTTGGGCATTTTCTGGGTCTTCCAGTGCAAGACTATGGTCTTACTGGGGCAGAACGTCTTCAGTTTCAAGAGGTTTGCTAGTATCTGTGGTTTCGTATATCCCTGCCAATTCCAGAAACATATCCTCCTCAGAAATAGGGTGCATATATATAACAAAGAATATTCTAAAACAAAGCTGGGCAGTGTATGACTCTGGGACCACGTTTGGCTCCCCAGAACTGTTTTTCTAGTATTATTATTATTATTATTATTATTATTATTATTATTACCCAGCTTTACCTCCCCAAAGGGGACTCAAAGTGGCTTGATATACAAACATTAGTATACAATTTAAAATATACAAATATGTAATCATTAAAACAGAATTAAACACAAACAGCACTAAAAAAAAATCATAATTAAAATCCATCAAACATATTCAAAGTTAAAAACCTGGATCCTTCCAAAGTCCCAAAATGGCAAATTGTTTTAATATCAAGTCATTTTCTACATGAATTGCAGAACCACCCTGTTTCATATTTTATAGTGTTCCACCCATTTCGTCTTTTTATAGAACATTAGCAGTCCATGCATCGCTTGGATAGTTCCAGGGGCCTTACATTTCTTGCCTGGATGTTCATAAAGAACCAACAGCCAGTGGCTTAGGCACTAGCATTGTTCCAGAGACTAAATAGCACCTATCTATTCTATCTTTCAGCAGTTGTCCAGTATCTTATGCCTTTCTTCTCACCTCCTTCCTGATAGTATTAACTTGGAAATGTCAGGGCTCAAACCCAGGTCTACCTGCCTCCAAATCAAGTTCTCTACCTGGGGTGGAACTTGTGACTTTCCAAAAGTTTCACACCGTAAGTCCCAGAAGCCCCACCCAACATGGACAATGGTGTGGGGTGGCGGGGGTGTTGTCCAAAGGATCCAGAAGACAAAATGGTCCACAGTTCCCTTACTGATTATTCAGTTCCCTGTGATCAATTGCCACTGCACTTTCTCTGCCATTGATGTCCCTCCATGTCAATAATATCACCCAACATAGGTCTCCATCCCATCCGTGTGAGATTACTCATACTCTGGCATGTGAAAAGACAAGGCTACAACCTCAGCAGTTATTTTTCTATGTTTACAGGCTTGTTTTTGTTGGGGAGCTTTCAAACAAGAATCCCATCTGAAGCTGGAATGGTTTACCAAGCGCCCTTCCACACAGCCCTGTATGCCAGAATATCAAGGCAGAAAATCCCACATTATCTGCTTTGAACCGGAAGATATGGCACTGTGGACTCAGATTACCCAGTTCAAAGCAGATATTGTGGGATTTTCTTCCTTGATATTCTGGAATATATTGCCGTATGGAAGGGCCCCTAGAAAAGGGTTTATTAGGTGTGGTGTGGGAAGCCTTCATAGTATGATAGAGTTGGGTGAGACCACATGAGCTATCAAGTCCAACCCTCTGCCATGAAGAAAAGGCACAACCAAAACACCCCTGACAGATTGCCATTCAGCCTGTTTAGAAACCTCCAGAGAAGGAGACACCACCTTCATTTTACGTAACATTGTAGACAACTTTCAACAAATATTAATATTTTTCCATTTTATTTTTTAAAACCTCTTCCTGTGCCCAAAGGGAACATCTGGAAGCTGCCGGCCACGTGTGTTTCCTCAAGGATACGTTTAGCTGTGACTCCTCATTGGTGGTCTCAAAGCTCATCTCCTCAGAGAACTTTGATGCAGCTCTGGCCATTCATCTTTATAAAGCAGGCAGACTCCTGCAAGGTACTAGATTTTATGTTGTGGTTCTTTCTCTCTCTTTCTCTCAGAAAAAACAGAATCATTTTTTTCAAAGTGTACTCTCAGATTACTTTGCACAGTTGTATGTGAGCCCAAGGAAAGGAGCATGGAGTGTCAGCCCCTTACTAATTGAAACATTACAAACTAATGAAAAACAAATTCCAAAACACAGGCCAGCTGCACAAAGAGCTGGTGTACATTGTAGTTTTATCCACAGCACACTGTCTGTGTAGCTTGTCTGGTACTGTCTACACTAGCTTTGTCCAACACATGGCCCTCCAGTTGTGTTAGATTAAAACATCCATCTTCCCGAACCAGCATGCCAAACTGTGCTTGTGGGATATGATAAAAGTTGGTGCTAGGAGGGCTGCTTTTAAAGTGGTTGCAGGGGAATGTTGTTGGATAGCAGCAATCCATAATCTCTCATTATGGAATGTACTGGCTAGAGCTAGAACTGATGGGAGTTATGAGCCAACATAGCCCGGAGGGCAACACATTCTCCAGAGTGGAAAGTGCAAAATCATCATTGTAACAACCAAAGTTTTGAAAACGTACCCATTTATTTATGTGTGAAATCACTCAGACTCCCCCAGCTATCATGGCTACTGCTCCTGGGAGGGAAGATTCTAGGAGTTTTGGGCCAAAAAAAGCAGTGAACCTGCATGATTGACAATCACACATGTTCATATAGGGTGGGGATGGATTGGAGGATTTTACCTGGCTGTGTCAATATAACATTTCACCCTGTTAATAAGTAACATGTATTTCATTTTGTGTTAGACTTCAGCAGCTCCAACCACTTTCTGACAGGTACCTTATTAATTGTAACAAACCACTTTATTCCACAATTTAAAAGCAGTTATGTTGCTAATTACCAGCCATCACCGTTGCCATTTGTTAACTTAATGAGGTATAAAACTGTCCAGTTAATTGTTCTTCCTCAACACACACACATGCAGCCAGCTCATACCTTTTCAGTAATGTCTTGCTTAGTGTGATTGGTTCTAAGAAAGGAGTGCCAGTTATCACATCCTGCCATTGGCTGTAGGAAGTACTGGTCTGGAAAAGTCAACTGTCCTCCTCTGTGTGAACAGGAAGACACCCAAGATCATGGAACAGGTTTGACTGGTGAGGTGGGGCTATATTTGGTTCGGATTAGGGAACTACTTTCAGTGCTTACTTCAGTGGCTTGTATAGTGACTATACTTCTACACATAAATATATTTGGGAGTAAATCCAGTTGAAATCAGTGGAATTTAATTTCTGAGTCTGATCAAAATACTTTTATGGTAAAACAACACAGGTCATTCTCCACTTCCTCTATGAATGACAATGGTAGTTTAAGCCAGGAGTGTCAAACTCATTTTCATCAAGGGCCACCTCAGCCTCATGGTTGTTTTCAGAGGCCACTGAATCCATGGAGGGCCAACTACACATTTTTACATAGTGATTGTTGCACTTTAGTTTTTACCCAATTTGGATCCCCAGATGTTGTAGAACAACAACTGCCATCACTTTTGATTATCTGCCATGTGGAGTGGGGATAGTGGGAATGGCAACCCAACAGCCCCTGTGGCTTTGAGATTGGGAAAAGCTTAAAGGGCATTTTAACATCAGACATCATACCTACAAGCCTTGGATCTAAATCTAAACCTCACTCTCTTGACTGACCAGAACAAACTGCAACCATCCAGATGTCACTCCCATCAACTCTATTCATGAGGTCTAAAGGTGAGAATATAGGAGTTGTAGTCTAGCATTTGGAGGGCTACATAAAATGACATGAAGGAGAGGATTTGGCTCATGGGCCTTGAGTTTGATGCATATTGTTTATGCAAACTACTCCTTCACCTCCACTGTACAGATCTACGTTAATAGGGTTGTTACAAGCATGGCAGCCAGTCAGTATAGTTTTGCCAGGAGGAGGAAGCAGTACTGTCTTCTTTCAGTACAGTGCTGGCTATTTTTTACTCATAAGTAAATCCCATGGAGTTTAGTGGTTCCTACTTCAATTTCTAGTATGTGATTGCCATTTTTTATGGATGTTGAAAATCTTCTGCATCCAAAGAAACTTGGGACAATAGATGCAGCTCTTGATTAGGGATATTAATGCTATGTTGACAACTAGATTTTTAACTTTTTGCATATTGCAGGCAGCAGAATTCCTTTTGGTGTCATCTTTGGAGGCACAGACATCAATGAAGATGCCAAATGTGAAGAGAAGGTCCAGGTTATGGAGAAAGTGTTGAATGAAGCCAGGTAAGGTCGCAGTTTTCACAGTTTCTCCCTCACCCCAGTAGTGGTAATTCCTGTCATTGGAGTGATATGTTGTAGTCCTAATTAAAAGGAGCTACCCATAGTACATTCTTGTTCCTGCCTTATTGTGGATAGGACTCAATTAAGACCCTAGAGCAGATTATCTGTTTGCTGACTCAGAACCCATCACCACTGTCACACTTGAGAATTGCCAGGAATCTCACCTGACCGTTTAGTAAATTTGTTCTTTTCTACAAATCATAGCACAAGCAGGCTGTAACCCTGGCCACTGAGATGAGTACTGCCAACTTCAAATGTTTTGGGGAAAGAATAATTAGGAGATGGCATGAGAACTATGTTATAAATATTACAAGCCCTGAGTCAAAATGACCTTGCTGTCCATAACTGAATTGGAGAAGAAGTACTGTGCCATAAGCTGCTCAGTTACTTTCAAGAAACTTTCTTGACATCTTTGAGTAGCTAGGCCAGTGGGGCCAAAGATATGAGATGTACTTGCTTTTCGTTTTGGCAGGGACCTTTCTTTTTGCTATTAATCTATAATTTGAAAGTGTGATTGAATTAAAAATTCTTTAAAAAGGACAGCACTGCCACTGAAATGGCCTTTTCACAGCTGCTAGTCCATCGCAGAAAGGGGGCAGCCTACCCTTCTTTGAGAAGAAATTCCACAGTCTCAGAGTAGCCACTGAGAAGGTTGTGTTGCTAATACCCTTCGACTTGAGAAAAATACTAGCAAGTGCCACGGTATAAAGTCAATCCCTTGGTCCCTCTAGTCCTCTGCTGTCAACACTACCTGGCAACATCTTTCTTAGAACCACAAACAATGGTATTTTCTCATTGGTGAAATTTACATGTGGGATCTTCTGTGTTTAACATAGGTGATCTCTCATTGGGCTCTGGGATTTCCCTTCTCTAGCTCCTCCTCTCCCCCCCCCCCCCAAAAAAAAAACAAACCCTCAAAACAATTGGAAATGCTGAAGAGAATGTCCTGTAAAAACACAGATTTGTTCTACCAAATTGTTGATAGGTCTAGCTTTTATAAAGTAATCTTATCATTTTATTTTATTTTTTATTGGACTTGTCTTGAATGGCAGATATGCTCCTTAAGAGTATGCTGCTCAATTTGATAGCTCATGGCTCAGTTTGATAGTCCTTGCTCTCCTGCTCAATAACGTGATTGGAAATATCATTTGCAGTAAAGGTCATTGGAACTGGAGGGATTTGGGGAGAAAGTCTTTTGTTTATCTTCCTTCAATTTCTGATACACCTTAAAGCTGTCAGGTTTGGACACATATAGAACCTGTTGTGACAATTAAATTCCAGTTAGGGAAATATGCAATTAAAGAAGAGTCTTGTTTATGTAAGAATAACTGCCTCTAAAAGTATGCAATTGGGAATTGTAGTTTGGTTCAGGCTGGAAGAATTCTGCTCTCTTTATAACCTGATGCCCAGCATCTCTCCTCCATTCTCCTGAAACATCTGCTGCACTGACATCTTCTTTCAACATGGTGTTTCCCACCTACAAATCTCTATTGTTTTGCTCAATTCTGTCCCTCATTCAGGGAAGGGATATAGAGCATCTCCCTGTGCAGGGGTGGGTGGTTTGTAGCCACAGCCAAAGATTGTGGATAACGGAGGCTTGTCTGCAACACTTAGAGAGAACTACTGCTTACCATTGCAGTAGAATCAATTGTTTTTCAAATTATATTTAGTAGCGGAAGTGTGCCAGCGCAACCCAGGTCCATAGCTAATACAGTTGGTCCTTGGTTTTTGTGGGAGTTATGGACACAGCCCCCACCCCATGAAATTGGAAGAACTATGAAGATCTCTGGGAGTCTTTTGAGGTCGGGTAGAAGCAGCACTGCTGCAGCAACTCCCAAAGGACTCCCTTGCTACCCTGCTGTTTTCTCCGCTCCCCTCCTCACCCCCTGTTTTTAATTAGACCTCTCACTTCCCTTACCTTCCTCCATTTGCTTGATCCTTGCCTTTCTCTGCTTGCTCACCCCTGCCTATTTCTCCTGCGACCATGGCACATGTGGAGAGGTGCAGGTCGCAGCAGAAGGAAGGAGCCTGGGAAGTCAGCTGGGGTGAAAAGCACAACTGTGCCTTCCCCACATGGAAATGGATGTGAAGGTTGATGGTGCTCCACTGGGGGTTCTTCTTTGTAGGAGGGGGCACCAGAGTCCAGCTAATGCTACTGCTGCACCCTGGAGCTGCGTCCCTCTGTCCTCTACTACTGCCTCTTCTCCTTCCTGTGTTTAAGTGGAGGCTCCAGCTGGAGGCGAATTCCATGAAGGTGACAGCAGAGAGCCTTATTTGCACTAGCTGGGAACGTCAACAGCATTGTTCAGGTGAAACAGACACATGAAACACATAGTATTAGGAGGAGGAAGAGGAGAAAAAGCAGGTCCTACATGCTTCAACCATCTCAGCTGCCTGCCAAACCCTGTTCTGAAGAGGTCTGTTCCTCCTCCTGTTGGTATGTGTTGCCTATGCTTGTTTTGCCCAGGCCGCACCAACTGGGGCATAGGAGGTAGCAGTCTTCATGACCTGAGTAGCAGGTGAGGGTAGATGGGGGAAGGCAGGGGAGGGTTGCAGCATCCCACTGCTTGCCATGTTTGTCCTCCATTCACATTAGCCATGGGATAAAGAGGTGGAGGGTGAACAAGTGAGCAGAAAAAAGCAGGGAAGGAATGGGTGAGAGAAGAAAGCAAGTGTGTGGGTGGAGAAAGGTAGTGAGAAACTGGACATCCCTTCCGTTCTCTGCCTGCCTGCTTTCACCTAACCTCTCCACCCAGGTGCCCAGTTTTTCCCTGCATTTCTGTGCTTGCTGGCTTGTTTGCTTCCTTTCTCCACAAGGCACTAAGAAGGGCATCAGACACATGAGCAGTGTGTCTGATGCCCACCTTTACTTTCTTTGCCTTCACCACTTCCTTGCTTCATTCCTCCACCTGGGCACCCAGTTCTTCCTCTTCTTGTCCACTGCCTCCCTCCCTCTGAGAAATGAGAACGGCACTATGCAAGCAGGCAGGGAGAAAAAAGCCGGGAGCAAATGGGTAGGTGGTCAGAGAAAGCTGGGTTAGAAGCAGGTGGGTGGAGAAATATAGGAAGAAAGCCGGCAGGCAGTGGCAGAACTCCTTGCAGGGTGCCTGACTGAATGGTGGGTGCTGCTGCAAGCTGTGTGTGTGCTTGTTTCACTGGTGGCAGCATGCCACCCCTATACTTCAGTTTTCTCCATGCCTCAGTATCCCCCTCACTCATAGGAATATTCAAGCCATGTTGCACTTTCACAGCTTCCCTCAGTTTCATGAGGCTTGAAGTCCCTATTTTAAAAGGCATAGGCAGCAGCAGAGGCAGCAGCAAATAATCTGCCAGTAATCATGTTCACAAAAGTGAAACATACAAAAGGGGAGAGCCAACTGTACTCCCAAAGGAACCTATAAGGCCTTCTTTTTTTGTCTCTTTTTATTTAAGCTGAGATATCTTACCAGCAGTATCTCAGAAGGCCCTATCTGTTTTCTATCAATATGGCCATTTAGCAGAAGCTGGCAATATTTTACACTAAAGTGGAAAAAAAACACCCAGAACAGTGCAACAAATGCATAGTTCTAAAGTGAAAAATCAGTTTTCAGCCCATACCTTTACGGTCAAGATGTAATTGACAGCAGCCTCATAAACTTTCTTGTCACAGGTTAACACCTTTTTATTCACCAAGGCATTTGAAGTATCCGTCTGCTAGCTGCTCTGGTATTTTGAATGCTGTTGGCATTTGTGTATTTATTTTGGCTTCTGTTCTTGTTCTGGGTTTTTTTTTAGTAGGGTGAGTCATGGGCATCATTTTTATAGGTATTTAGTATCTATAAAAATTTAAGGCTAGCTAGAATATATTTCAAACAAGAACACATTTGTAACTTGATGAGAATGTGATTTTTGAGTAAATATGACATGTATGATACAGACCCTTTCTTTTCATTGCCACTAGGTTTGCCGTGTCTTTCACTGAGGCAATGAGAGAAAAAGCCATATCAAATTGGGTATGTAACGCCACTGCTTCTGGTAGTCCTGTCTGTAGCAGTGTACCATAAGATTGTAGTGAATGTTGTGCTGTTCTCAGAAAAGCTCAGGTGCCTACCTCCTTTAACTGTTTTGCTATGATTGTTTTTCTTATTAATTATTATCACTAACACTTGGAAAATGTACTTTTTTGGAGTGCAACTCTGAGAATCCCCCATCCAGTCTGGTCATTGGCTGGTGATTTCTAAGAGCTGCA
The DNA here is from genome assembly GCF_037176765.1 of Anolis sagrei. NCBI lineage: Eukaryota > Metazoa > Chordata > Lepidosauria > Squamata > Anolidae > Anolis > Anolis sagrei. The sequence goes on along the minus strand of NC_090034.1, from coordinate 38,959,685 downwards.
AGCCAGAAAAGAAACTTCTCTGAGTTGTAATTATCGTGTTGTTTATGTACAAGTCTTTTACAAAAACATGTAAATGGACTCTGTGTCTAATAATAAAACCAAGTTAGAGATTCCTCCCTCAAAGGGCTTGCATTATGCAGGTGAAAATTCCTGCCCCATACCATCTTGCTCCATGCCATTTGCATTTTCAAGGTTTAAAAAAGAGAAGCATCTTCTCCATTGCTTTGATATGTGGTTCTTCTAGCTGGAGTAGTCTGGACTTGAACCTAGGATGTATACACTCCAAAGAGGTGTTCTCTCACTTGCATTACCATGGGAGAGGAAAAAGGGGGAAATATGGCTGTTAGGGGAAACTACCCTAAAATATAGCAGAGCATCCAAAAACAAACAGGATAGTAAAAGTTGAGAATCAGTTCACAGCTAGCAACGCATGAAGTGCCGTGTGATATGGCTGTAAAGAATTCAGAGCTTCGGCAGGCAAAGATGCAAAGTACAATCTTAAAAATCACAAAAGGTTTATTTACAACTAGCTGTACTCGCCACACGTTGTGTGGCAAACGTTCCCTCCCTCTTTCTCTCCTTTCTTTCTCTCCTTCCTTCCCTCCCCGTTTCCTTCCTTCCCTCTTTTTCTTCCCCTTCTTCTTTCTTCCTTCTCTACCTGTTTCTTTCTTGCTTTCTTTGCTCTTTGGTTCCAGCCTTCCTTGTCTCTTTCCTTCCTTCCCTCCCTCCCTCTTTCTCTCTTTCGTTCCTTCGCTCCTTCCTTCCCTCTTTCACTTTTTTATTTCCTCTCCTTCCTTCTCTACCTTTCTTTCCTTCCTTCTCTCCTTCCCTCCTTCTTTTCCTTTCTCTCCCTCCTTTTCTCCTACCTTCCTCCCCCCTGTGTGTTTTGTGTGTGCATATATGTGTGTATATATTTTTGTATCTATTTGTGTATATGTGTATATATGTGGTTTTGCACATGCGTTGTAATGAATATTTGTTTGTGTGGCTTTGTTTGTTTTTTGCTTTTTAAGTCCCTTCTGCTGTATTTTTCAGTGGTTTTATGAGTGATGGTCACTTGTTGGCCTGATAGGTGTCTTGTGTCCAAATTTGGTGTCAATTTGCCCAGTGGTTTTGAGTAATGTTAATCCCACAAACGAACATTACATTTTTATTTATATAGATAATAAACAATAACTACGTTTCTTAATAGTAAAGAACTGGGTCTGAGCTACTCTTAACACCCATCTCTTCTAAGGTTTCAAGAGAGGGGAAAACACCAATCATTACATCTCTCTGACACACATGCAGAGAGAGATCTCAAAACACACAGCACATTCTCCCATGTAAGAAACAGAAGTCAGATTTAAAAAGGCTTGCAGTAGAAAAGTATCCATTCTACACAACCAATCAGAATGAGAGTAGAAACAGGGAGGAGAGAAGAAATACATGCAATACCAACTGTCATACAAGAGCAATGGGGGAAGGGAAACCCTTAGTCTGTACTAAACTAACAAACTGCTCCTTATTGAGGACTTGAGACTTGGCGAGTGTGGGTTGAATTCCACTATTTTTTTTTATTCCAGCTAAGAACGGGATTTCATTATATGATGGCAGACTGTACCTTCACTATCTTTTTCCTGTTACTTTCCCCAACATTTCTCCTCCCCTCCATTTCTTCCTGAGAAGGCATTAAATCTTCCTCCCTGCTTTTGCCCAACAAACTACTTTTTGATGCATATGAGAAAATGCCACCAACATTAATTCGAGGATACATATTTTAAAATTTGCTTTTCAGCTAATTTGATAATTGTGTCAAATTACTAAATTGGTTGATGTTTAACATAAACATGGAATAAAGCTCATTTCAGACCACTGGCCCCAATCTACTTCTGACATTGCTAAATGCTTCCTAGTTTAGTTGAAAATCAAAATCCATTTGAAATGTTCTCAGCCATATTTCTGCATATGGTAAAAGCCTTTGTTGTAACACTTTGCTTGCATGGGTACTTCATGCAATGGCCTTATGATTCCTGCAATCCCTGGCGGCCTCTTTCTTGGGAATTGAAAGGTATCTTGAGTGTTTGCAATCTGCAGGCCAGATTTTAGTTAGAATTAGACTATATTCTGTATGTATAGCTTGAAGCAACTCTTTTGGTATAGCATCTATACCTGGTGATTTCTTTCTTCTAAGTGGTCTGAATGCTGTGCTTTTTCGTTCTAATATTGGAGGTTTGTCTTCATTTGGTTTTTCTTCAAAGGAATCTTTAATTCTCTTATATAGTTGTTCCTTGTATTGTTTCAATCATCTTTTCTCCTAGCTGGTCATGTGTTCCCCTGCTGGTCATAGAACATAAATTTCCCAGGGTATCTCAGATCTTGCTGAAGTTCTTCCTTATTTAATCAATACAGAACACTTGCATCCAAATTTCTGACTTTCCTTCACTTCTGTCATTGATTTCTTGAAGAGTTTTATCTGTCTACTGCGGCATCTCTTTCCTTTCCTTTTTTGGCTATAGATCTGTGATTCCCAACCTTTTTTTTTTTTTTTTTTGACCAGGGACCACTCTTCAACATTAGTACCAGAAGGGTTACAAATCAGTTTTTGGTCAACTTTAGATTCAGTTTGGTTATTTGGCGTGCTGATTCAGAAAATTGTATTGGATAGACCACATCAGCACTAGTTTCTGAAACAGAACATGTGCCATCCAGTAGACGCCATCTGCTCACCCACAGAAAACCATATTTAATAATTTAGAGGTGATGTGGTAGTAGTAATCTTTCGCCCCTCCTCTCCCGACATCCCCGTTGCTTCAGCACTATAAGAGGGTTTCACGAGACCAGTCACTCTAATTTCCTCGTGGTTGTAAGGCAACGGTGTAGTAATGGTGAGGCCGTGGACCATATTTTTGTTCTTGTGGACCACTGGTAGTCCACAGACCACTGGTTGGGAACCACTACTATAGACAGTGTCTTTCTGCATTCCTCCCTGACAATGTCCCTGACTTCAGTCCAGATTTCATCTGGATCCCAATCAGTTCGATGTTCTTCTAGTTGTATTTCAGAATGATGATAGGTTTAGTGTTCTACTTTAGCTTTATTCTGACTTTTGCTATTAGTACAGTGGTTCTCAACCTGTGGGTCCCCAGGTGTTTTGGCCTACAACTCCCAGAAATCCCAGCCAGTTTACCAGCTGTTAGGATTTCTGGGAGTTGAAGGCCAAAAACATCTGGGGACCCCAGGTTGAGAACCACTGTATTAGTAGTTCATGATCTGGGCCACAATCTGGTCTTGTTTTTGCAAAGATAATGGACCTTCTCCACTTTCTGCTTCCAATTATGTAGTCTGTTTCATTTCTATATTAGTTGTCAGATCATGTCCATGTCCACAGTACCTTCTTGGGTTGTTTGAATTATGTATTTGCAAAAAGCTCATTAAAAATTACTGGAGAAGAGGAGTTTTAGGATTGCCAGATGTTATAATGTATTTTGTTGCTTACTGTCTGACATGTAAAATATTGGATTATGTTGAGAGATGAAAAGCTGTTAGAAAGGCACAATGTGAAATTTGGCTGGCATATATATTTATGGTATGACAAAGCTGAAATAAATGCACATTTTGCAAACCGTTACATCAGCAAAGTTTTGTTGAGAATTTGAAATCAATGCAAATCCAGATTATGGCCAAACCTCCACTATCAGTTTCACTAAAAGAAGCATTTTACAGAATTGAGAAACAATGATAATGAAAGGTTAATATATCAATATTTATTGAAATTGGGAAACAGCCAACTTAAATTCAAAGCAAAGGGGGAGCTTATGCCAGAAGGATGAAATATGAACTGGTACTGGTACAGACAGTTGCGGGAAAGATATAAAAATGGATTTAAAACTGTTTGGCTTTGTACAAAATAGAAGTGAATTTGCGATACAATTACATGTTAATGACGACCCTTTAATTGGTATTGAGTCTTTGTTTGAGTCTTTATTGAAAATAGAAATGAAAAAAGATGTAACTAAAACGGGGGCAGAATTTGGACTATAATATAGAATTAGAGAAATGGGGAAAATGGCAGAAGGGACTGACATTTACATCGTCAAGTAATCTGAAAAGAGAATTTCTATAAACCACAAGTGACATGATGTGTTCTCGAAGAGCTGTTGCCTCCCTGGAGTTGGGAAGAATGGGGCTGAAATAAGGCTCCCGCCTCCTTTGCTGTTCTCCATTCCTGCTTTAGCAGAAACACAGAGGAACGCCTTTTCCTGCATGACCATCAAATGGGCCTCAGCAGGTAGTGCTATTCTCAAGAGGCCTCTCTGAAAACCTTCGGACAAGTTGTTATTTAAAAACCCCTCAGTTTCCCAGAGGCTAAATTATGTGCCTGTTCCAGAGCCATTTTTGCAGAGGACTCCCACTCCCACTCCCAAAAAAACTGTTTTTTTCCCCCTTCTGAATCACTGCATTGTGGTTGAGGAAGCTTAGTTCTGGGCTTTTTTTTTGGTAGGATACAAATGGCTTGGTGCACATTTTTTTGAGAAGCATAGAATCATAGAATTGGAAAAGACCCCAAGGGTCATCCAGACTGTTATGGCCAGGAAGTTCTTCCTAATGTTCAGGTGGAGTCTCCTTTTCCTGTGGCGACAAATGAAGTGGTTCCAATTGATTCATATTGGAGAGCTGAAAGAAAAGGTGAAGAGCATTTTACAGAATTTCACATCTTACAGCTTAGTTTCTTATCTCCCTCTGCACAACGTTTATGGGCAGCAATCTTAGGGACAGAATTGTTATTCCTGACTTCCCCTTGCTTTGCACAATTACATTGACTGTTATTGTTGTTTTCCCCCTAATGTCTTCATTTTCAAGCCTCACACCAGAAACAAAATATATGTCCAGGCTCAAGGTAAGGAAAGTTCTTGTTTCTTCAGTGACAAATTAAACTTGGAGAGGGCATTTGTACCACATGACCTTTTTTTTTAAAGCATAACAGAGTAGATAAGATTCTGGAGTAGACAAAGTTAGATCTCTTGGTCACTTTGAGTCTCCTTTTTGGAGAGATAAAACACAATACAAATTATTATTATTTTACTGACACAAAAACACAGTATGTCACAGCAAACGAGATCTATATGCTACATTTCATATCATAAAAGCACAAGTCAAACACTTCCCAAGTGCCTAGGACTGTGTGATGTATTTTCGAATAATAATAATAATAATAATAATTATTATTATTATTATTATTATTATTATTATTATTATTATTATTGGTGGCCAGAATGATAGCTTGAAATGCTTTGCATTGAATCATCTTTATTCCATGTAATCCAGTATGGTTGATCCTAACTGGCAACAGCACCATTCTAGGTCTTCTAGCAGGATCCTTTCCTAGCCCTACATAGGGATCCATGGTATTCTGTGAATGTCTCCCATCCAATACTAACCAGACTTGGCTGTACTTAGTTTCTTAATTCACATGAGACTGGATGTGTTGAGTGTGGTGTATTGCCCTTCCTCATAGGTACCTGGCTAACTATTGTTGGTAGGCAGCATGCTAAGTGGAGGAACCTAGCTAAGTCGTAGCACAAAAGTCACAGATTCAATCATGGCTTCAACTAGTCTGCAATTAGTATAGAATCTGGGCACATGCCTTTATTCCCTTAGTTTTTAGGCCTGTTCTTTGGCACACTGATTCAGAAAATGGCATTGGGTAAACTGCATCAGCTCAAGTTTCTTAGAGTTGTCTTAATTTTCTATGAGCGAGCAGAGGGTGACTGGTAGATGCCATATGTTCTGTATCTCAAAAACTAGAGCTCATAGGGGGAAACTGGTACCATTTTTTGAATCGGTTAGTTTAATATACCCAGAAACAGAGCTAACATTTGAGGCACCAAAATGTGTGTTGCCCAGTGTAGGAGTTGAAATCCACCAATTTCTGGAGAGCAATAGGTTGTCTATTCTGGTAAATGAGATTTGCATCAGCTCTTTGAATAAGACCCAAAAGTAAAATGATCTCCATAAAAAAAATGATAGCACAGATTGTTTCTTTCAGATTGTGGAATATTGTTTTTTTCTCAGAGTGTGGCCCTTTTGATGTGCCATCAGCTTTAGCCATCATAGCCAATTATGAAGGATAATGTGATAACTGCACGTTCCTGGTTTAATGCAGGGACATTAGACTGAATCTGTCATGATCTTTTATCACTGCCTATATTGCCTAGTGCTGATGGGTCTTGCAGTCAAGCAACTAGACAAATACCCATCATTATGATCCACAGGAGTTTACATGTTCCCCAGCCCTGCTTCAATGCATGAGCACAATATAGATTTTGATTGTGGTGGTGATGGTACTGTTCTTTCATTGTTACTTTCTCATTAATAACAATACTAATTTTGGTGTTTTTTAAAGGAATTGTGACTGCCCCCAACATTTCTTTTAACTGGAAGAAATGTCTGCAGAGTGCAGGTAAAAACATGCATGCCCACCTACAAAATATATTAAATATTTGTGGGATTTCTCAATAAAATGTTTTCCACTCACACATTTCTGTCCCTGGTTCTGTTCAACGAATCCGTTTCTTGCTGAGAGACAACTACAAAAAGCTGGATCTGGTGTGAATAGAGAAATATCCATCATTATGACCTGCAGGGAATGTGTGGTATGAATGTTTGCATATTGCAAAACTTAGTTTTGAAATGGAGAGTATTTTAAAAGACTTCCCATGTCAAATGATACATCTGGGGGGGGGGGGGGGAAACTGAGGCTCTTTGATAGGACAAGTAGATTCTTAATGTGATTGCACCGAGTTCCAGACAACAGGATTTGGATTTGGTTCTGCAATAATGTCCATGTTAACTGGCCAAATTAATCTAATATCCATTTTTAATTATCTTTTCAGACTTCTAGTTGAAATCCCCTCCTTCCTTTTTGGGAAGTTTTTACAGTTAATGTCCATAACATTCACTTAAGCATCGTAACACAGACTCCTTTTTCAGAGCCCAAATTAAAAGCAAAACAGAGACTGTCTCTTTTGAGTTTGTTTCTAGTTACTGCAAAAATTGATTTTCTCCCTCTTAATCAAACCAAACACAGTGTCATGAGGGAAGGAGAGGAGACAATGGCCTGCTTTTTATCTGGGAACAGGAAATTTCGTAAATAACATAGCATTTAAAGAAACACATCACCAGCATCAGAATATGCAGACATATCCTGGATCCTACATCTGGCGGCATCTTACAGCTGCCTTTTCCGCATGATAAAAGGAACTGGCAGCAGATAGAGACTAAAGTGTGGTAGAGAAAAGACTGGAATAATGCAGATTTAGACCCGAATCCTATTAGTAGTCTTGAATCCTATTAGTAGTTTTCCTGTGCCCAAAATGGCCTGGGAGGAAATGTGGAGAAATTGTTCCAATCTTTATTTGAGGCAAAACATTAAAAAAAATCTGGAAAAAAAGTATTTTTTTTTAATGGAAGGAGGTGTGGATCTGCTAATGGGTTTACTATGGCATCTGAGAATGGCCTTACTTTAGTGGCAGAACACACACTTCACATGCAGAATGTCCCAGATTCAGATCTGACATCTCAGGTAGGATAGGCTAGACTTGTTTTGAACCCTGTAATTTTCAGTCCTTTCCTGCTCTATTAATGTAGTTCTTTGGTAATAAACAGTGCAACTGTATTTGTAAAGTCCATATATGACTTTGGTCTGAGCTATTTGAAGGACACTCTCTATGAACGTCCTATATGAGATCATTGGGCTCTTATGTCTTCTGGAAAGGCTTCTCAGCATTTTTAGTAGGAACAAGATAGAAGTCCTTCTCAGTAGCTGCTCCCAGACTTTGAAACTTTCTCCTTGGGAATGTTAGGATGGCTTCCTATTTGTTTTCCTTCCACCTGCAGTAGAAACATCCTATTCTGTCAGACTTTTAGAAATTAACCTTTATAGGCTATGCTGTCCTGTTTAGGTGATTTCTAAGTATAGTTTTTAATAAATTTGAAATTGTTTCAGTTCAATTGTTTTTTTAAAAAAATAACATATGTAAGGGTGTTATTGAAAGTTTTTAATATGTCATCTTGAATCTCATTATTGGGAAAAGGAAATTATAAATCAGTTGTTGTAGTGTGTCTTCAAGTCATTTATGACTTATTGCAGCCTTTAGGTGACCCTGTCACAGGAATTTCTTGGCAAAATTTGTTTAGACTAGAGCAGTGGTTCCCATCCTTTGGTCCTGCAGATGTTTTGAACTTCAGCTCCCACAATTTCTAACAGCTGGTAAACTGGCTGAGATTTTTGGCAGTTAAAGTCCAAAACACTTGGAGGACCAAAGGTTGGGAACCACTGGACTAAAGGAAGTTTGTCTTTGCCTTCCTCTATGGCTGAGAGTGTGTGACTTGCTCAAATATTTTAATATAATAAAAAAGGCTGAGAGAGTGTGACTTGTGTTAATACTATAATATATTGTATACACGTGTAATATTGATAATATTATAATGTAATACAATATATTAATAATACAATGTAATTTTATATTTCATATTACATGTAATATTACTAATAATATTATATTATAGTGGAATAGTACAATATACTACTATATGGTACTAATATTGTGCTATGCTAATAATATAATATGCTGTATGTACATATAACTTGTAAGTCTCTCTGAGTCTCCTTCGGGTGAGAAAGGCAGCACATACATTTTGTAAATAAATAAATAAAGTCATCCAGTGGCTTTCCATGATTTGAGTAGGGACTTGAACCAAGATAATGCAATAACTCCATCCCTTATCTGCTGGAAATGAACATATCACATGTAGGTAAGACCAATGTTCTGTTTTGTACTATTCCGAATAGATTTCACTGGAGAGATAACCAATGCTTTCTCTTGCTATAAAGCAGGTCATGTTTTCATGAACAGGTGCAGATTGAGTATCCCTCATCTGGAATGGTCCACATGGGATGGTTGAGATCATGGCACCTTTCTGATGATTCAGCGTACACCGACTTTGTTTCATGCACAATTTTATTAAAAACGTATAAAATTATTCTCAGGCTATGTGTATAAAGTGTGTATCAAACATAAATTAATGTCATGTTTAAACCTGGTTCCCAGCTCCAAGATATCTCAACTTGTATGTATACGCAAATACAGGCATTCCAAAATCCAAAACTCTTCTAGTCCTACGCATATTTGATAAGGGATACTCAAATTACAACATTTCAAGCAGCCCTGTTCAGTAGAATCCGAAGGGCCCAACAATCCATGAAAGTACAACTCTTCCAGTACCTGAAGGAAGAACCTAAGTTTTCAAGTTCTTATGGAAAGTGATCAAAAGACTTATTTTGGTGCTGGGGAATCTTTCCAAGACTGAAAACACCAGAACATAAAACAACCGTTGTGGGCTGAGGGGTGAAATCTCAGTGCGGTGCCCCGCTTTTGCTTTTTGTAGGAGATCAGTTAGCACTTTGAAATGTTTAGAGGAGAGATGAAAGAGGTGCGTTCTTCAAGAGGGAATAAAAAAAGCCAGATGGTTCAAAGGGAATGGAAAGCTGGGATCAGAAAGGTAACCCCTGCCATCAGGTTTGAGCGTAGGCACAGCTTCTGAAGCAGTGAAAGGTTGGGCAGGAGGATGTTCTGAAATGTTTCAGACCTAATATGGGAACCTGTAATAAGGGCACCAATTTTCTAGAATACTTCTGAAGACAACAGCATGGAATTAAAGGGTTGTTGGTGATCCTGTGGTCTCAGATTGCATTCTCAGCATTACCGGGTGATAAGATGAACACGTTCCTTCAAAGTCAATTGAATTTGTCTGTGTGGATTCATTGACTCAACAATATTTTTTTAAAGTATGAATAAAACCAATAACAAGAACAAACAACAAAACAACACACTGTACTACTAAATAGATATGTAATAATAACAAAAAAACAAAACAAAGAAGTATACAACTTGCCACAATTACCTACTACATATCTAAACTACCTAAATTTATAACAAACATTGTGGCAAATATAGGAGCCCCCGGTGGCGCAGTGGGTTAAATTGCTGAGCTGCTGAAATTGCTGACCAAAAGGTCACAGGTACAAATCTGGGGAACAATGGGAGCTCCTTCTGTTAGCCCCAGCTTCTGCCAACCTAGTAGTTCGAAAACATGCAAATGTGAGTAGATTCATAGGTACCGCTCCAGCAGGAAGGTAATGGCGCTCCATGCAGTCATGCTGGCCACATGGCCTTGGAGATGTCTATGGACAACGCCGGCTCTTTGGCTTAGAAATGGAGATGAGCACCAACCCCCAGAGTTGGACATGAGTGGACTTAATGTCAGGGGAAAACCTTTACCTTTACCTTTCAGCAAAAAAGATAAAGAAAGAGAAAAGATGGCTTCCATTTTTTTCCGTGTAGTTGTATTAACTCTTTTATATTCCCAGCTCTCTCTATCTAGAAATTTCACTACATCTATATGTTTAACTCATGTTCACACAAAAAACCCAGCAATCATCAGATCACATTAAAAAGTCAATTGAGGGTTTCTGGTCTTTCAAAACTGTTACTTTTCTTTAATCAAAATAGACAATTTATCCATTTAGACTTGTTTCCATTCAGATGTATTAGACCAGGGCTTGTTAAATTTTTCCACTTGGGTCTCCTTTCAACCTGGCAAATATTTATGTGACCCTGGTTATATAGGTATATAAAATAAGTGTAAGAGTCAAACATTTACTAAAAATAAATCAGCATTTGCCAGGGTTGTGAAACAAGCTGATTTTCCTTTTTATGAAGTAGAGCAGAAGCATGTTCTGCAGAGTCCACCATAAAACTTGGACAACAGATTTGTGTAAATATCTAAAACTATCTGAATTCATATCCCTCTATGAACCTTCCCAGAGATTAAGATCTTCTGGGAAGGCCCTGCTCTTGGTCCCACCTCCTTCACAGGCGTGATTGGTGGGGACGAGAGACAGGGCCTCCTCAGTGGTGGCCCCTCAGCTGTGGAACTCCCCCCCCCCCCCAGTGACATCAGATTAGTTCCCTCCCTCCCTCCCGACCTTTAGGAAAAAAACTGAAAACTTGGATGTGGGACCAAGCATTTGGATAATTGATTCGTGCAATATGTGAACATGGAATGGTGCAACAATAACTGGAACAGCCTGGGATCAGATCCTGGGATAAAAGGCCTGTCTAGAAGGGCCCTGTGTGTCTTCTTAAGAGGCTAGACAGCTACCTGTCGATGGAGATGTTGTAACTGGAGTTCCTACATTGTGATCTGTGTCCCTGGCTATGCTTAACTCTCATGGCTCTCCGTCAAGATGGAAATCTGTTTCAAAGGACCAGGTGGTGAGATGCCTATGGAAGGATTGAAGCCGTCTTCAACCTCTTATGTTCTCCCTGCCTCCCGGCCACATTTAACATAACCACTATACTGGCTTTGTACATAGACACTCCATTGTGTATGGAAAATCAGGAGCATCTTGACCTGGGGTGACAGGGTTTTTTATCAGCTAATTGCATGGCAGAGTGTTTGTATAGGAGGCTAGTGATGTGCAGCAATTCTAAGAAATGTTGAGTGTTCTCTTATCAGAGAGCATAGTAAATGGGGAAAATATATCAATATATATGTGTGAGTAAAAAGTCACATCACTTGAGATAAGATCCCCCCCCCCCCCCCCGGCGGAAGCTTCCCTTTGCTTCCTGTGAGTTTTTCTTTAATATTGTGGAGTTCCATAGTAGCCTATAGGCCTGTGATAAAATTCAAGATCTGCAAGTTCTTGAATAGTCAGGCTTATTAATTCTTTGACAGGCACTCTGAGATGGCAATTAAGTAAATGCTATCCCAAAACCCTTTTAAAGGGACGCTTCTTGTGTTTTTCTTTGCCCCTTATAGCTTGTTAAGTTGGGTAGTATTTTTAAATGAGTTTTATTGGCAGTTCTTGAAAAGTTTTTTATTGCATTTACAAAGCTCAGAGAGGGATTATATGCCCAGGGAAAGTCAACGTGGAAATAGAAAAAGTGCAGTGAACACTGCATAACATAATTTGAACGAATACAGAAAAAAATCAAGTAGGACTCCATGGTCATCATAGATAAGCCAAAAAAAGTCTTGGCATTGTGATCCTAATTACACGCTGCCCCATTTAAAGGACCTTTTCAAATTGTTGAGCAAGTCTTCTGGTTGACCTGTTTGCAATTATAATGTGAATTAGGGATAATACTCTGATATTTGTATATGTAACATACTCTGATTATTCCATTCCATTCCGTTGTCTAAAAGTTTGCACTAAAGAACTGCAAAATCAAATTACAACAAAAATTATTTTAATATTTTTGAATAAATGTATGGTTTTGTGTTGATCTGCATTCATAGGCATCCCGGGCCACACACGGTCCTTTTTTGGACCTCTTGTGCAGTGGGAAAGAACCTATCTGAGTCATTGCAACCACTGAGTAGTATGTATCTTGTCCTGAGTAGATAACAGCTATTTATTTCTTTATTTATTTTTGATATTTTTATCCCACCTTTCTCAAGCCCAAAGGCGACTCAAGGCGGCTTACAAATTGGCAGCAATTAGATGCCATAACAGTCCACAATATACAATTAAAACATTTTAAAGAACATTATAAAACAATATAAAAACCATTAAAACATATAATAACGAATGTCTTCCTGTTAATCTCATTTTCCAGTAGCATTGTCTAAGCTTAAATAATTCCGTGTTTGTCTATTGTACTGCATTTCCAAAGACTTGTTCAAAGAGCCAGGTTTTTACTTTTTTCGGTAGGTCAGGAGGGAGGAGGCCATTCTAATATCCCTAGGGAGGGAGTTCCACAGCCAAGGGGCCACCACTGAGAAGGCCCTGTCTCTCGTCCCCGCCAGACACACCTGCAAAAAAGGTGGGATCAAGAGCAGGGCCTTCCCAGACTATCTTAAATTCCTAGATGGTTCGTAGGGAGAGATATGTTCGGACAGGCAAGCTGAGCCAAAATCCTTTAGGGCTTTATAGGCTAAAGCCAGTACTTTGAATTGTGTCCTGTAGCAAACTGGCAGCCAGTGGAGCAGGTGCAAACAGAGGAGTTGTATGCTCCCTGAGCGCTTCTCCAGCTAGCAACCTGGCTGCTGCCCATTGGACCATTTGAAACTTCCGAACAGTCTTCAAAGGCAACCCTGCATATAGCTTGTTGCAGTAGTCTATATGTGATGTAACCAGAGTGTGGACTACCATGGCCAAGTCAGACTTCACAAGGTACAGGCGCAGCTGGCACCCAAGTTTTAACTGTGTGAATGCTTCCCTGGTCACCGCTATGTTTGGGCACCTAATAATCATAAGAACATAAGAACCATTCCATACATACCAAGGAACTATTTAGTCCAGCATTCTGTTTCCAAAGTGGCCAAGCAGTGGCCTGTGGGAAGCCCACAGGCACAACATGGTTCAAGTGCAGTCACCTCTGTCTCATGTTCCTCAGCTGCATATTGTATTTAGTACTGGATACAACTTATACCCATCCTGTCTTGTAGCTGCCAAGGGGGCTGATCCACCATACATTTGTTCAGTTCCTTTTCAGACCTGTTGAGTTGGCATCAATTGCAGTATCTTGTGTTAAGAGAACTCCAACTATTCCAAATTCAGCTATGTGCCGTGTGAAGTAGTGCTTAATGGAGGCCTGTGGATATGCTACAACCTGGTACAGGACAGGGGGTGGCAGGTAGGTGGGAGAGTGGGGACTGAAAGCTGTTGCCTGTCAAGAGGAATTCAGCAAACAGAGAGCCAAGAGGTGTTTTTGTTCAAACTGAATGCCAGTGGCATATGTATAATTAAAATTTCAGCAGAACGCTTGAGCACGAGGCCCCAGATGACCCTTTTTTTCTCAGGCAATTTCCTATCTGCAAAACTGGATCACAGTTCATTTGAGAGTGAAGCACTGGGAGATAGATGAGTGTTAAATGTTACAGAGGACTGTGACTGTTGCTGCAACTGAGAGCTGGGCTTTGGGGATGTTTGAGCACAGCAGTGTTCCCCAGAGTATAAAAGATGTTGGGAATGGCGCAATTACCACATGGACAAACTGGGATGTTTTAGTTGGGCAATTGATACTGGTTTACACATAGCCAAAGCATTAACAATGCTTTCCAGTTGTTGATTCCAATTTCTGTTGTTTCCAATCGATCAGGATACTGGCAGCAGTACAAATAGTGTAGAACCTGGCTCAGAGTTTGAAAGCAGTTAATTACAAATGACAGATTACTTGTAATTACTTCATTTCTCCAGTTAAGAATAGTTATGACAGCAATATGATTATTACTTGATGAGAGAGCTTTATTCCTTTTGCAGTTAGCTTTATAGCTATCAAGGTATGGCCCTACTTGATGCGGGGAGAAGAACTACCAGATGGTGCAATTGTTGTGAAAAAGGATATATCATATACTAGCAGTCCCCTGCCATGCGTTGCTGTGGCCCAGTCTATGTATATGTGTTTTGTGTGTATATATATTTGTGCATATACGTATATATGTGTGTTTGCATAGATATATGTGGTTTTGCACATGACTTGTAATGTATTTTTTGTTTTCTGGCGTTGTAAGTCTCTTCTTCTGTGTTTTTCAGTGTTTTATGAGTGGTGGTCACTCGTTGGCCTGATTGGTGTATTGTGTCCAAATTTGGTGTCAATCCCACAAACCAACATTACGTTTTTATTTATATAGATACTTGAGTATAAGCTGAGTTTTTCAGTCCTTTTTTAGGGCTGTGAAAGCCCGCCCCAGCTTATACTCGAGTGAGGGTCTTGGCGGGAAGATGTGGGGTTGAAAGAAGCCCTTCTTTCAGCCCCACAACCTTCACATCTCTTTACAGCAAACCAGCTCTATCCTTTCTGTCGTGCTTTCTTCCTCTCCCCCTCTCTCACGTACTTGCCTTCCTTCTCCTCTCTAAGAGCTCTCTCACCTCTCCTTTTCTTCCTCTCCTCTCTCTCTGGGTGGCCCTGGCCCCTGAGGTGGGAAAGAAAGGGGCACATCGCTGCCGCCGCTGCCCTTCTCCTTTGCATAGGCAGCAGCTCCTTAGAAGTGGTGTCTCCCTATTATTATTATTATTATTATTATTATTATTATTATTATTAATGATAATAATAATAATACTTTATTTATATTCCGGTCTTCTCACCCCTAAGGGATCATAGTACACATACACGGTAAACATTCAGTGCCGCTTTGTATAAACAATACACAGACAGACAGAACAGAAGGAGGTGCCATGGAAGGTTGGGCTCGAGTCCAGGGGGTGCTGTTGCTCTATCCTCTATGACAAAGAGCCGCCAGGACTTCCTTCTTCCTTTTGGTCGCCCAGCATTTTCTGATCTTCTTTTTTATGGCATTGTAAAACACACTCCCCCCCCCTCTTTTAGCAGTACCTAATTTCTCTAATCACAGCTAAAGCTGTTTTCAAATTGCTTAGGTAAACAATGAGCTAAGCTGACAGCTGGCAGCTCACACCAATCCGGGGCTTTGAACTTGCAACCTTTTGGTTGATAGATCTTATAATTGCTGATGATTTACCAGCTGTGCTAAACCTCCAGAGAATGATGTATAGAGCGTTGGTGGTAGAAGGGGAGAAAGAAGGAAGGAATGAGAGAATGAAGGAAAAGAGCATGGGGGAAGGAGCGAGAAAAGGGAGGAAAGGAGGTTCGAGGAAAAGGAAAGATGGGAAAGAAGGAATGACGAGAAGGGGGAAAAGGAAAAAAGAAAGAGGGAAAGAAAGAACAGGTGCCTTGGCTTATATTCGGGTCGACTCATACTTTTTTTTAAAAAATAATTTTTATTGACATTTTCCAATTAGGTAAAACAGGGAAAGGGGGAGGGAAGTTAGGGATGTGGTTGGGGGGGTGGGGGTACTGCATGAGGCGTGGGGAAGTGGGGATAGGGAGAAGGAGCGAGGGAAGGCTAGAGATGGGGAAAATTGGTAGTCTTTGGTAGACTTGAAAAAAGAAAGTAAATTGTCCTTTATTTCTTGTTGTTATTATTTACTCAGTTCCAAAGTCTAACTCTTTCTCTTCTTTCAAGATGTTTCTTTATTTCTCTCCATTTCATTTCATAGTTGTTTTTCATTAGTTGCAAGTTGGACACTGTTATGTTAATCACTAAGTATCTGATTTTGTTAGTAATTTGTATTCCTGAGAGTTCTTTCAAAGCTTCTTGTCTCTATTTGGTCATGTTTTTTGTAAATATTATTGTTTTCTTCTTGTTCATTTTAAAACCCAAAAGTCTTCTGAATTCCTCTATTTTATTTAGCCATTTTTGGATATTTTCCAGTAGGTCTTCAATTATACATATAAGATCATCAGCAAAAGCACGTGTTTTAAAAAGTTATTTTTTACTTTTGTTCCTTTCCAGTTTTTGTCTTCTCAAATATCTCTCAATAGAATTTCCATTACCAGTATAAACAATAAAAGGGACAATGGGCAGCCTTGCCTTGTTCCTCTATTATTTTTTTAAAAAATAGTTGAATTTCCATTAATTGTTATCTTCGCATCTTGTTGGATATATATTGATCTGATTGTGTTAGTAAAGCAAAATCTCATATCCAGCTCTGCTATTAGTAGTGTAAAGAAATCCCAGTTTAATCTATCAAATGCTTTTTCTGTGTCTAATGCCAATAATGCCAATTCTTTATGGTTATTTTCATAATAAAACTCAATTAGATTTATTATTGTTCTGACAATTTCTTTAATGTGCCGCTGAGACAAAAAGCCTGTTTGGTCTTCATGTATCCAATCTTTTAGAAAGACTTTTAGGCACTCTGCTAAAATATTCATAAATAATTTGTAATCTATATTTAGTAATCTGTGATTTAGCAATTGCACTTGCGATGGGGATTATAACAATTTTCTTGGTGGCGGCCCCTCGACTCTGGAACTCACTTCCTAAGGACATCAGGCATGCCCCAACTCTGGCAGTATTTAGGAGGAGCTTGAAAACGTGGTTGTTCCAGTGTGCCTTCCCAGAATAATGAACCCTTAGCACTTTGTCCTCCAAAAGCACTTTATATTGATTTAGGACTGCTTGTATGTTCCCACTAACGCCCCACCTCCTTTATCTTGTCCATACCCAGCATTATTTTTAAACTTTAATTACATTGGCCTAGCCACAGATTTTAAATGTGTATTGTGCTATTCTTAATGTTTATGCTACTCTGTGTATGAGATTTATTTTAATTGCTTTGTATTGTTGTTGTTATTGCATGTATTGTTGTATTGTGGGCTCAGACTCATGGTAGCGGGGTATAAATAAAGTTATTATTATTATTATTATTAAAATGTGAGTGGTCAGCTGTTCTGCTGCATTCCCTGCCGGAAACACAGCTCACACTTTTGCCACCCACTGTACTCTTTGGGTGGCTGTCTGAGCAATTGAGAGGGTCGCTCTTGAGGAGTGGGTCTCTACTGTGCCATCGGATGCCTCCCTGCAAGTTTTGCTGTCCCCTACTGCCTCTGTCCACATCTGGGGAGGGAGCCAGTGGCTCTACCCAGTTGCGTAAGGGCTGGCTCTCAGGGAGCTCTCAAAGAGTCACTCCAGTTGCCATTACCTCACACTGGAAGTTGGCTTATACTTGAGTTGTTGTTGTTCATTCGTTCAGTCGTCTCCGACTCTTCGTGACCTCACGGACCAGCCCACGCCATAGCTCCCTGTCGGCCGTCACCACCCCCAGCTCCTTCAAGGTCAGTCCAGTCACTTCAAGGATGCCATCCATCCTTCTTGCCCTTGGTCGGCCCCTCTTCCTTTTGCCTTCCACTTTCCCCAGCATCATTGTCTTCTCTAGGCTTTGCTGTCTCCTCATGATGTGGCCAAAGTACTTCAGCTTTGTCTCTAGTATCCTTCCCTCCAATGAGCAGTCGGGCTTTATTTCCTGGAGGATGGACTGGTTGGATCTTCTCGCAGTCCAAGGCACTCTCAGAACTTTCCTCCAACACCACAGTTTAAAAGCATCAATCTTCCTTCGCTCAGCCTTCCCTATGGTCCAGCTCTCATATATGGTAATTATGTTTGAGAAAGTAGAAACCAGTGAGTTTTTTTTTTACAATTTGTACTTAATGATAACGAATTACTTTGGTGGCCTTGGGACTATATGCTACATCAATTTTTATTTTGAGTAGACCAAGCCCGTTTAAATAAATGAGACTATAAGTGTTGACTAACACATTCCATTCATCTCAGTGGGTCTACCCACATTGATACAACAATTGGACTTAGTCCAAACACAGCACCAAGAATGCAGTTCAGTCTAGTAGGCTGCAAAAACCTATCATGGTAGAAAGCAGGAAAAGAAAAGGATGGCAACAGTGAAATACTTAGATATGTCTCCTTGGATTAACTGCATGCTCTGTACACATCTTGTAGGCACAGATACTGTCAGTGATAAACAATGTATTAAAGATGAATTTGACAGTGGCTCCTAAATGAGGGGATAATAGAAGATCCCTTATGGAATTAGATGTGCATACCAGCATACCTGAAGAGTTATTTCGAGGAATAAAGAAAAACTACATTGCATATGTTAGAAGATTTCAAAATTACCCACTGCTATATATTGCATGGGGACAATGGGATGAGGAGAGGAATAGAAGCGTGTCAGCACTGAAAGAGAGGTTATTAAAAATTATGGGATTGAGCCATTACGAGCAAAATAACAAGTTATCTCTGCATAAAATGAGAATGGGGAAAATCATTTGGGATTAAAATTGAAGCCGTTTAGATCTCATTGGAACGTTAAACAGTGGTATTAAAGATAACTTCCTCCCCACCTTTACTATAAAGTAATATATATTTAAGCAATGTACATCTAAATGTTAGAGGGATTAGGACTATTTTGATTACAAATCTTTCATTTTCCCCTTATCTTACCTTACCATTTTGTCAACATTTTGTATTTGACCTCCATTTCAAGACTTTATATATATTTTAAAAGAAAGCAATAAAAAATAAAATAAATGGTTTCCATAGATCATCCTGCATACCAGCCTCTGTTGTCTAGAGCCTTAAACCAGAGCATTGCCTATTCAAATGGAAGCTAAATGATGCATTTGAGAATTTCTATGAAAATGAAAGTGTTTTTAAATCTCCAGGCAGGTTTTTAATTTTAAAAAGCAATATCACTAAAATGTGCCACCAGCAATCAATCCTTGGTGACATTTAGGGATATAAACATCTAGGTAGATAGTTGATTGCCCTGTGTTGTATATCAGTCTCAGAAAAGAACAGAGAAAAATTTGCAAAATACAGCCAGAGAAGATGAAACCCTGACAGTACTGCTTTCCTATGTTCTTAAAATATGGATGGGAAACTTGTGGTGCTCCAGATGTTGCTCATATCAGGTTCTTTGTAACCAAAAAAGCACTTTTCATTGGATTTAGCCTGGGTAGCAAACACCTGCATTCATTCTGTGCTTTCCATTTCTTGTACATGTCCCTTATAAATCTTAGCCCAGTTGTCAGTTCCTTAAACATCTATTCTGGTTATGTAAGACACCTATTTTTCCTCCTCGTGGGAACTATTTGAAATTCTGTCTTCAATATTTGACTTTTTAGAAACTCCCAGCCGTCATGAACTTCCTTCTCTTTTAGTATTCCAGGTCATGACATCACACCCAGTATTTCCCTAAGTTTACTGCAGTTTGAGTTGTTGACGCCTAGACTTGACTTCTTCTTTCCGCTGTATAGCAAACTCTAGAAGAACACGGTCATTCCCACCTAAGAAACCTGCCACTTCCACTCCATTTGTGAGGTCATTATTGTTGGTTAGGATCATATCTCAAATAACTGATACCCTTGGAAGAATTTGTTGGTCCTTATATTCTTGACAGAATTTGACTTCCAACCAATAACAAGATAGTCAAAATCTTCCATTACTACTTCATCTTTGAGAGAAGGCATTGTTCCAGTATTCAGCCTGGTTTGGCGGTCTGTAGTAGACCCCCATAATAGTGTCCCTGTTGTTTCTTTTCCCCATAAATCTTTATCCTGATTCTCTCAACCTGGCTTCCAGGATTTAAGTCATGTGTTTGGGAGCTGACTGTCTCCTCAAAGATGTCCTCTGTATGTTCCCCCTCCAGGGCAGTCTGCTTTGTTGTGTCCAAAAAAAACTTCATGCTCTCCAATTTGCTGGTAGATACACAGATTTCAAGATGCTTGTTCTGGGGCAAGAACACAAAACATACCACAGCTGTTGCTGGTGACTGCAGCAGCTCCTTCACCATCAATTTGTAGTAATCTTAAGTATGCACTGAGTAAGAATTCCATGCCTCCCCCTCAAAACTCTCCCACTTAACACCCACACAAAACACCTTCATTGGCTTCTCTCCTTTATGCCTTGGACTTATTGGAGGAAAGGCCAGAGATCATTCTAGATAATAACTAAAGAAAATATGCACTATTAGGCAGAGTGAGATGGCTATCTCTGACAGCTGGTTGATTGTAAAAAAAATTAATTTGTTGTACTTTCAGTGCCAGAAAAAGGAGTGATATCGTTCAGAATTTTCTTCCCCAAGTGCCAAACAATTTTGGCTGGTTCCGGGTAGAGATGCAAATTGACAACTGTTGCATCTTTGTATGCAAGAATGAATCATCCTTGTAGTTGTCTCTCCACCACAGGAGTAATAAATATTTCTGCAAATACAATTAAATTGAGAGGGCTTCAATGGGTAACTTTTGTCACAGCTTGTGAAGGATGAAAATTCCCAGAATGTTCCAGCCAGTGTGGTCACAGGTGATTCTGCTTGGGGGAACCCGGGAATTGTTGTCCAAAGAAAATCCCTTTCACAGGCTCTGGCTTTTATGGAATTGAGTTAATTTTCTCCCTGTGGCTCCAAATGGGTATTTATCACCGTGGTAATGGTTTTAACTGTGAGATGGATCTGGATTTGCCTTTTCCTTGAGCAGATTCATTGAAATCAACCAAAATAGATTCATTACAAATAATTTAAGTCCTTTTCGTCCTATTTCAGTTGTTAATATATTCTAGAGTGGACCTTTAATTTCATTGGGTATGCTCTAACTGAAACTAATGTGAATCCAACCCCACGCAATTGGCAAGTGATCATGCAAAGCTAGTTTGGCATAGGTTATTTGGATGTTTAGAAGTTCTTCACATACACTGTGCCTGATCTAGAACCACTGTTTTCTAAGCATATTTTAAGATTTATTGGCAATGTTTTGTTAACAGGGATTCCCCATGACTGCAACAGTTTATGCTTCTTCCTCCTAATATGCGGTCTAAGAAGAGTCAAGGATCCACTCTATTTAGCAGATGCTTTTTCAGGTAAGTACCCCCTGTTTTTCACTTCCCATCTTGAGCGTGTTGTTTGATTCTTAGTCATACCATTTGAAGCCAATGGGACTTGCTTTCTTCTATTTTTAGTGCATTGCAAACGGTTTTGATTATTCTGCAGTCATAGATTTTAGTTTTCAGCTGGTCCTTCCTGTTCTTAGACTTGTAGACTTGTGCTGTACTTCCTAAAATCCTCGTGGGGTATTAGTTTCTATGTTTTAATTTGAATTTGAAAGGAACTGTCCAAGGTACTGAATTCACTTTGCGATCAGGCTCAATGCCTTAAAGCAGTGGTTCTCAACCTGTGGGTCCCCAGATGTTTTGGCCTTCAACTCCCAGAAATCCTAACAGCTGGTAAACTGGCTGGGATTTCTGGGAGTTGTAGGCCAAAACACGTGGGAACCCATAGGTTGAGAACCATTGCCTTAAAGAATTCTATTAATGTTCAAATAAAGACGGAACTGGAATCTATACCCTACTGACATGAAAACCACCACCTGCTACTGGGAAAGGCATGTTCAGAGGGACTCACCTTTGGTCAAAGAAACCAAAACAGAAAAGTAACACGTTCTTGGAACTAGTCCTCATCGTTGGATCATTGACCAAATTATTGCTTGAATCACAAGACTGATCCAATATCTGTTTTGAAATATAGCTGATTATGCTTTTATCTTAAAGTAGTTTACCAAATGAATGAAGGAATGCAACACTGTCACCTGATTAAGCAATTGTGTTTAATAGCTCCACAATTTAGCCACTGCAGGACGGCTCGGAACATACACCAACCTAAGTGGTCAATGATGCACCTTATCTCCCTTCCTTCCTTCCTTTTTTTGTACTTTCTGACACTCCTCATCCTCACCACAATTCACCATGCCCAGCCTGTTTGGAGACTGCATTTATATTTCCCCTCCTCCATCCCTTTTTCTCTCTTTCTCATTCTCTTCCTTCCTCTACTGTACCCTATTTTTCTTTGCTAGACCCATCTTCCTCTCACTTTCTCCTTTCTTGTCTCTTCAAGCCTTTTCTTTTTTCACCTTGTCCCCAAAGAAAACCTTAAATTATGATTGGGGTGTGTTCCTTTCTCAGGATCTTAACGTTATAAGACTCATTAAACTCAGTAGATCTTACTTTTGAATAGACATGCATAGATAGGATTGATCTCTTGGTTTCCATTGCCCCACTGATGTTTTCTTATTCTTATTTTAATGCTATTATTAATATTAGCATTTTGGACAACTACCTTACTCTTCCCTAAAATATTTGCTGATTATGCTGGCTAACACACATTTTGGTGCCTCAAGTATTAGCCTTGTTTCTGGGTATATTTGACTTGCTGATTCCAAAAATGGCACCGGTTTTCCTCTACTAGTTCTTGTTTTTGAGATACAGAACATAGGCCACTTACCATACATAAGGGGCACAGTAGCACAGGGTTAAAACCACTAGCTGCAGGAAAAGCTGCTGACTGGAGGGTTAGCAGTTCGAAGCCATGAGTTGGAGTGAGCTCCTGACTGTCTGTCCTAGCTTCTGCCAACCTAGCAGTTTGAAAGCATGCAATGCGAGTAGATCAATAGGTACGGGAAAGAGAGACCTTTAATCCGGCCTAGGGAACGTAGAACAACATTAGTAATCCCAAATCGGTCTCCTGATACGGTAAGTTGGTGTAACCGGGTTGGCGGTCCCTCGGGATTGAAAGTGGTGCTGTTGAACGCCAGATCTGTCAATGGTAAAACAACTTTCATCCAAGATTTAATCCTGGATGAACGGGCAGATCTGGCATGCATCACAGAGACCTGGCTGGACGAAGCGGGAGGTGTAAATTTGACCCAGCTTTGTCCACCCGGGTTCTCTGTGCAGCACCAACCGAGATCCGGAGGGCGGGGAGGCGGGGTTGCAGTAGTCTACAGAGATTCCATTCTTCTGACCAGGACCCCCATCCCGCAGTCAACAAATTTTGAATGCGTCCACCTGAGGGTGGGTGACCGGGACAGATTAGGGATTCTGCTAGTGTACCGTCCACCTCGCTGCACTACAGTCTCCCTACCTGAGCTAGCGGGGGTGGTCTCGGACCTGGCACTGGAGTCCCAACGGCTGCTTGTGCTGGGGGACTTCAATGTCCACGCCGAGGCTGCCCTAACGGGAGCGGCTCAGGACTTCATGTCTACCATGGCGACCATGGGGCTGTCCCAACAAGTATCTGGCCCCACCCACAGTGCTGGACATACATTGGACTTGGTTTTCTGTCAGGGATGGGAGGAAGGCGGCGGTGTTGAGGAGTTATCCATCTCTCCGTTGCCATGGACCGACCACCACCTGGTCAGCTTTAGACTTACTGCACCCCCTAACCTCCGCAGAGGTGGAGGACCTATTAAATTGGTCCGCCCCAGCAGGCTTATGGATCCGGAGGGATTCCTGATGGCTCTTGGGGAATTCCCCGCCACCTCGGTTGGTGATCCTGTTGATGCCCTGGTCGCTCTCTGGAATGGGGAGATGACTAGGGCAATAGACACGATCGCTCCAGAACGTCCCCTCTCAAGTAGCCGAACTAAACCAGCCCCTTGGTTTACTGAGGAGCTGGCAGCGTTGAAGCGAAAGAAGAGGGAACTAGAGGGCATGTGGCGTTCGGATCCGAGCGAGCCAAATCGAACACGGTTTGTGTCCTTTTTAAGGTCATATGCCGCGGCAATAAGAGCCGCAAAGAAAACTTTCTTTGCGGCCACTATTGCGTCTGCAAAGAACCGTTCGGCTGAACTGTTCCGAGTTGTCAGAGGCCTGTTAAAACCAACCATTCAGGATGGGTGCCCTGATGACTCGGCAGCTCGCTGTGAAGCCTTTGCTCAGTTCTTTGCAGACAAAGTCGCTTTGATCCGCTCTGGACTGGATACCATATTAACGGCAGTCTCTGAGGATGTAACACGAGCATCTGCTTGTCCAATTTTGATGGATTCATTTCAATTAGTTCAAACCGAGGATGTGGACAAGGTGCTTGGAGGAATGAGAGCTACCACATGCATCCTAGACCCCTGCCCATCCTGGCTTCTAAAGGAGGCCAGAGGGGGATTGGCCGAGTGGGTTAAGGTGGTGGTTAATGCCTCCCTTCGGGAAGGCATATTTCCAGCCAGCTTAAAGCAAGCTGTGATAAAACCGCTGTTGAAGAAACCATCACTGGACCCCACTCAATTCGTCAACTATCGGCCTGTTTCCAATCTCCCCTTTTTGGGCAAAGTCATGGAACATGTGGTGGCCTCACAACTCCAGGCATTCTTGGTAGACACGGATTATCTGGATCCGGCACAGTCTGGCTTTAGGCCGGGGCATGGTACCGAGACAGCCTTGGTCGCCTTAGTGGATGATCTCCGTCGGGAGCTCGACAGGGGGAGTGTGTCCCTGTTGGTGCTACTCGACCTCTCAGCGGCCTTCGATACCGTCGACCACGGTATCCTTCTGGGACGCCTCGCGGGAATGGGTCTCGGAGGTACTGCTTTGCAGTGGCTCCGGTCATTCCTCGAGGGTCGGTCTCAGAAGGTGTTACTGGGGGACTCCTGTTCTACCCCACAACCTTTGTTTTGTGGGGTTCCTCAGGGTTCAATACTGTCCCCCATGTTGTTTAACATCTACATGAAGCCGCTGGGCGAGATCATCCGGAGTTTCGGGGTGCGGTGTCATCTGTACGCAGATGATGTCCAACTCTGTCACTCCTTCCCACCTGCTACTAAGGAGGCTGTCGAGGTCCTGAACCGGTGCTTGGCCGCTGTGACGGTCTGGATGGGGGAGAACAAATTGAAATTGAATCCAGACAAGACAGAGGTACTCCTGGTCAGTCGCAGGGCCGAACAGGGTATAGGGTTATAGCCTGTGTTAGACGGGGTCGCACTCCCCCTGAAGACACAGGTTCGCAGTTTGGGTGTGATCCTGGACTCATCGCTGAGCCTGGATCCCCAGGTTTCGGCGGTGACCAGGGGAGCATTCGCACAGTTAAGACTCGTGCGCCAACTGCGACCGTACCTTGGGAAGTCTGACTTGGCCACGGTAGTCCACGCTCTGGTTACATCCCGCCTTGATTACTGCAACGCTCTCTACGTGGGGTTGCCTTTGAAGACGGCTCGGAAGCTCCAACTAGTCCAACGGGCGGCAGCCATGGTACTAACAGGAGCAGGGCGCAGGGAGCATACAACTCCTCTGCTGTACCAGCTCCACTGGCTGCCGATTAGCTACCGGGCCCAATTCAAAGTGCTGGCATTGGCCTTTAAAGCCCTAAACGGTTCTGGCCCAACATATCTATCCGAACGTATCTCGGCCTATCAGCCCACCAGGACCCTAAGATCTTCGGGAGAGGCCCTTCTCTCCATCCCGCCTGCTTCACAGGTGCGGCTGGCGGGAACGAGAGACAGGGCCTTTTCTGTGGCGGCCCCGCGGCTTTGGAATGCCCTCCCTATAGAGATAAGATCAGCCTCCTCGCTGATAGTATTTCGGAAAAAACTCAAGACATGGATGTTTGAGCAAGCATTCGGCTAATCCGATGCGATGAAATCTCTGATCAAGGACTGGCAATCACAGACAACGAAATTGGATTATGATTTTAATTTAAGAGATGCATTGGTCTGTATTGGTGGCCCAATACTGTGTATTGTATATGTATGTGTTTTATATTTTTAATTGGAATATTGTTGTTTTTAAATGTTGTAAACCACAATGAGTCGCCGTTTTAGGCTGAGATATTAGCGGTATACAAGTGTACTAAATAAATAAATAAATAAATAAATACCACCTTGGTGGGAAAGTAAAAGGGTGCCCTATGCAGACATGCAGGCAAAACGATTGGAGATGTCTACAGACAGTAGGCTCCTTGGCATGGAAAATGGAACAAGAATACCTCTCCTTGGCCAGAGTTGAGCATAGCCTCTAGAAGCCAGAGATGAAAAAGGGGAAGGCTTTTACCTTATCTCTGTATTGTATGTCGTTGTTGTGTAAAAGGCATTGAATGTTTGCCTTATATGAATACTGTAATCCTCTCTGAGTCCCTCCAGGGAGATAAAGTAGAATATAAAGTTTATTGTTATTATTAGTATTATTATATTACCAGTGGTTGTCCATATATCGGTCACCCATAAATAATCATAATAACAATGTCTAAGAAATTATAGCTGATGACATCTATCCAATGCAGTTTTCCAAACTGGCACCCAAACAACTCCAAGAACAGGCTTAAAAACCAAGACGCCAAGAATTTTGTTTTTGTTGGGCTATATTATTAGAATCATAGAGTTGGAAGAGACCTTGTGGGCCATCCAGTCCAAACCCTTTCTGCCAAGAAGCAGGAAAATTGCATTCAAAGTACCCCCAACAGATGGCCATCCACCCTCTGTTTTAAAGCCTCCAAAGAAGGAGCCTCCATCACACTCCGTGGTGGGATTATTGTGATTATTCAGATGATACCAAAACCTAGCTATAACAAAAGAAAAGAAAAGAAACGAGGCACATTAGTTAATGTGAGCACCCCATTAAAAGCAGTTTTGAAAATGTTTTTCTTCTTAGAGAAGTTCTTATTTTTTTCTATTCAAAGCAGAACATGGAAAACTTACTTGATGGAGGATCCTTAAAAGTAATGTTTGCAAAAGTGTTAAAACAGAGCTGGGAAGAGGAATTTCCCTCTTTTTGTTTGAAACAGAGATTAAACATCTAAGCAAACAATTTTATCCTTCCTTCAACTTTTCCTATGTGGTTTTTCTAAAAAAATTTTTTTTATTTATTTACCTTATTTATATCCCTCCTTTGTCTACCCTGAGGGGGATTCAAGGCGGCTTACATATGGCACCTACACAGTGCCTCAAAACATAAAATATTCACTTAAATACAATTTAGATTAAAATTACTAACATAATAAACATGATTAAATACATTGAAGGTAAAAAAAAACACACCATCCAGGGATCGAAGTCTGAGGCCATCCTGTAATCAATTGTCAGCATTCCACATTAAAATTACTGCACTCTTCTATTTTTTGAAGGCCTCCTCCTAGAGCCATGTTTTTACTCTCCTCCTAAAGGCTAGAAGGGAGGGGACTGATCTGTTGTCATTAGAGAGGGAGTTCCACAATGGAGGGGCCATCACTAAGAAGGCCCTGTCTCTCGTCCTCACCAGGCGTGCTTGTGATGAAGGTGGGACCGAGAGCAGGGCCTCCCCAGACGATCTTAGTATCTGAGCTGGTTTGTAGGGGGAGATAGGTTTGGACAGGTAAACTGGGCCAGAACCATTTAGGGCTTTATAGGCTAAAGCCAGCACTTTGAATTGTGTTCGGTAGCAGACTGGCAGCCAGTGGAGCTGATGTAGCAGGGGGCTTGTGTGCTCCCTGAATGTCGCTCCGGTAAGCAACCTGGCTGCCGCTTGTTGGACCAATTGAAGCTTCCGAACAGTCTTCAGAGGCAGCCCCACATAGAGCACATTGCAGTAATCTATACGGGATGTAACCATAGCATGGATCACTGTGCCAAGTCTGACCTCCTAAGGTGCGGGCCCAGCTGGGGCATAAGTTTTCATTGTGCGAAAGTTCCTCTGGCCAGTGCCGAAACCTGTGATTCCAGGCTCAGTGATGAAAAATGTGAATGGCAAGCACTGAACAATTACGTTCGACAATTAATGGGCCTGTCCCCATGACATCACTGTGGCTCCTAACTTGCGCACACAGTTGTTGGACATGAATGTGCAATTTTATTGCACTAAAATTAAAACAGTTGTAAAAACCTGCTGCTTAGTAAGCCAGTGGCACAATTAACTGATGAACTGCTCTCCTTTACAAACTCCTGGTCTTCAGTTTGAATAACTAATGCTAATATTTCCATAACCTAACCTCCCTTTAATTGTTTGATAGAATGGCACAGAGAGGACCCCAGCGTACAGCTGATTATCATTGGACCTGCAGTAAGTTTTTCCCTCTTTTATTTCCAGGCAGCCTTTCTGAAATATGTGTTCTTTGATTTTGTTCTGCCCGTATTTACATTCCTGTGTCCTTGCAAATGGGAGCTTTTAACTGCGTCCCAGAAAATTCTGTGAAAGCTTCCAGTGAATTGTAACACCCTATGGATTTGGCGAGTCTGGCCTCAATAGCACGAAAAACCTGGTAGTTGCCATATGATGGTTTCTTCTGCTATTGTACTAAAACATAAATTACATAATTTTTCAACCAAACCTGCTTCCTCTTCCACGTGGTATTCTTTGCCAAACTTGATCACTCTTTTGACCAACTTTCTTTTAGTATGAACAGAGTACTAAAGTTTTGAGTTCACCTATTGCTTTTTCCACTAGGAGCAGGTTTGTTGTAAATGCGGTGGATCTTACTTGTCCATTTAATGCCAAGTTTCTGCTAAATACATTTAAATAACTACAGATATGTGGCTTAGAAAAAAATATGTTGCTGCTGGTAGAACCCTTTCTTGTTTACCAACTATGTGGATTACACTGGCCAACACACATTTTGATGCCTCAGGTGTTAGCCGTGTTTCAGCCCAGGAACAAGCAAGGGCAGTCATCAGGTTTGTGGGAAATCTGGAAAGTTTGGCTACACCCTGAGAACTCCCGAATAAGCATATAGCGGAAACAGTGTGAGGATGAAGGAGGAATCTGATGTGAAGCGTTGGAATTATAATCATTTACAAGGTAATATGCCATACATTAGGAGAAGCTTCATATCTAAGTCAAGTATACATCATTATTATTATTATGGAGCAGGGAATTTTGCAGCCTATCCTACAGGCCCAAGCAGTGCGTCTGTGAGTGTGTGATACTGCTCCTGCCCAGTACGCAAATACTTCATCATCAGGAAAAAAATATTTCCACCCCAAAATTACATTGCTCCAGGTTTTTCTCAAGATGGTCCAAAATGGTATTTTCTTTGGAAATTAAGTAGAGAAAGTAAGTCAACGAAGCCATGAGGGTCTTACAGATTCAAAAATGGGGTGGAGGAGGATGCCCAGACCATCTGCAATTGCCTACCCAGGTTTTAAGTGACTGAAAGTTGAAAACCTTTGCCAGACTCTAGCAAAAGCATGTCTTCCAGTTAGTTGTGTTCTGTCATGTGTAGCTTAGAACAGCCCTCTTGAACTGTGTTCTGGGAAAACTCTTTTAATTTTGAAAAAAAAATCTTTAAAAATCTATGTCAGATTATGAAGATTGTCTTGAAATTCAGTGTGCCTCTGCTTCAAAAACAAAATTTGAATCTGTGCCACTGGACTACTGGTTAGGACTGTTAGATGTATAGCTTCAGTCACTGGAAGGGCTAGCTGAGCAATGCTCCCCTTCGTCGCCATCTATCGATGTAAATCAGACTTTTCAGTTTATGCTTACACCAAAAACACATGTAGGAGGAGGTTGGATTTATGTATTCAGCATTCGGACGTACAGCTCAGTTTCAAAACTGTTTTAAAGTACAAACATGAAACAATGTCATTCATCACTTTTGGGGTGAATCCAAAATTTTCCTGTACCAAAATCAATGCTTGTGATTATATCCAGTATTTTCTTGTACCAAAATAAAGGTTTGTGGTAATATTTAAAATGTTTTTTCATTTATCCCCAAACTTACAACACTATACAACCCACTCAGGCAATAGGAGTAAATGAAAGAAGGAAGAACTTTGTGGGCTCACAAGGCTTAGGGACAGAGTTAGGGTTCCGTGGAGGGGAGGAAGTCTTCTGAAGGGTTCCAGTACTAAAAGAGTTTGGGAATCACTGGCTTAGCAGACTGGAAATATATTGAATAATTTTAAAAGACAGCCCCAATGCTCACCCTTAGCATGATTTCTTTTGCTAAAAAGATGTGACTCAAATACAATAAATATGAGGGTTATCCAGAAAGTAAGGTTACAAAGCACATAGCTCTCGAAGGGAATTGTCACGGGGGAAGTTAAAATAATAATAATAATAATAATAATAATAATAATAATAATATAACTGGAAGCCAGGAGAAGCGAACGAGCAGTGCCAGTCGTCAGTAGCTCATCAACTGGTGTTGTGGTGAAGGTTAGAGATGCGCATCCTCATTCCGTTTCCTTCCAAGTGCGAAGTTCACACTGTAATATGCTACGTAAATGCTAAGGGTATGAACGCCGCTGCGATTCATCGCGAAATCATTTCAGTTTATGGAGAGGACGTAATATCAAGACAACATGTGACAAAATGGATACAGAATATATTGTGAGACCATAAAGAAATGATGCTGACAGCGGGAGTCTGTCTCCTTCATGACAATGTGCGTCTGCACACCGCTCATGCAACACAAGAGTTGTTGACTTCATTTGGTTGGGCTCTTTTAAGCCACCCCTCTCACAACCCTGATTTTGCACCCAGTGACTATAATCTGTTCACTAAATTGAAGGAACACCTTGGTGGAAAACCCTTTTCCGATGACTACGAGTTGAAAATCAAAGTGACAAACTGGCTGAAAAAGGCGGAGGGAAACTTCTATGACACAAGCATCAAAAACTCATCCCACAGATAACAAAATGTATTGAACTGAATGGTGATTATGTGATTATGTGGAAAAATAATGTAATACCTATGCTACAATCCATGTAAATTTTATTAAAATATATTCATTCTTTGTATTTTGTAACCCTTGTATTTCTCAAACAAGTGTCAGGAATCAACTTTCCATGTTAGAGATTTTTGATCTCAATGGACTGTTTTCTTCTGTCCTTCCTCCTCCCGCATGTATTAGATCCAGAGTTGGAGGTGATTGGAAAATGAAAATGCATTGTTATAGTATCCTACACCTTCAGAAGTTGCTCACCCTGGTCTAGATAAAAGCTTCTGGCGAAAGCACAGAGTTCGAAACTAGAGAAAATACATCAAGTTCCCTCTCTTCCCTTAGAATGTCATTTCTACTGAACTCCTTTGTGTTTTAAATTATCTTTTGGAATGAGGAGCATCAACCACATCGAGGCGGGGTGAGGTGGGGAGAATATCAGAATGAGATTTCAGATCAAGTGACCTGAAGTCAGCCCAGACTTTCCTGCATAGCTAAATCTTTGGAAGACCTTTCCCTTGAATATCCTGAATCCCAGTGAAATAACCTGAAGCAAACGGCATAATGGCAATAATCATTTTAATACTCTTTGTGTTAAGCAGGAGCTCCTGGTCAGAACCATGGTTTGGGGAAACCCTCCCTTGATGGCCAGCCCTGTTGTTAACCAGGATGAGTCAATGGCCTGAAGTAAAAGATGCTGGTGACAGTCTCCAAGCCGTTAAACCTGAGCCCCCTCTGATGGCAGATGGCTCAATGTTGCCCCACAGATGTGCTGTTGAAGCAAGGCCCTACCTCCAATTGACATGGAACGGGGGAAAGGCATTCCCACGGCTTTAGGTATGAGAACGTATTGGGCCAGCCGCACCCTTCCTTAATTTTTTTTACTGCCAAAAAGAGCACCCATCTTCCCCCTCCAGTATTGCTGTTTTCTTTGGACGGTGCTGTTTGCTTTTCTAAGCATGTATATCGGCCTTCTTGGCCTCCATAGTAGGCAAGGCAGTTATCCCCTGTGGAGCAAACGTGTTCTATGACTACTGATGAGCTGTTGATTTCTCTTTCTACGCCTCTCACGTCGGCTCCAGCAGCTCATCTCTGTGTTCCGCTCCGTTCAGGCTATTTTGAGGCCATTTCGGCTGGTCTGTGTTTGCACATAATTAACAGATGTTAGCTGGTAGCAAATGACGAAGACTTCTGTCTGGCAAGAGCCTTTACAAAACTCTAGCTGAAAATGGATTTAGGCAGGGGTGGGAGCAGGCACGTCAGGTCAATCTGATTTACTAGGAGCAATCCAGGTGAAAATCTTTTGGGTTGCAGTGTGGGGATAGCTTGGCATTAGGGACACCAAGGTTGAGTGAGTGGGACGGAAATATGCCCCCTTCTCTTTGACCCCAAATTTACTGAAGGATAAATTATCAAGTTATGTAGAAAACTCTTTGGAAATTTCAATTGAAGAAGAATACAGTTGGGGGCAACACTAGCCCCACAAGAGGACCAGAAGATGTAAATAGGTTGTTAAAATAATAATAATAATAATAATAATAATAATAATCCACTGCGCTATATGCAATTAATTTTTTTCTCCTCGTTACAAAAGTATAGCTTTCTCACATTCTGATTATAAAGTAATGAGCAATATTATCACTCATTTTGTGGCGTAACTGTAACTTTACAGTTACTCTTATGGATTCATTGGTGTGCGTTTGCTAAATGGCTGTGTCTCATGCTCTTTTGTGGGTATTGAGACAACAGTGAGATTTATTTATTTATTTATTTATTTATTTATTTATTGCAGTCGATGACCAGCACCAAAAAAAATGGACAAACATCAGAATAGTAACATATACATTTAGGTATTAAGAAATACTGTCAAAAGCAGTTAAAGCCCAATATTGAATATGATAGTGAGTTAGAGAGGAAGCTATGAATCATGAGATGGACAGGAGACCAGTGACTTGTGGCATCCCAGATGATTGCTTTTTTAAAACGAACACAAAGTTATTTAATTACTTTTGAGAAATAGAATATTAAAAAACAGTTTTCAGTATGTAATTATATCACTGACCTAGCACTGAAGGGTGGTTTCAAATGAAAACTCAGAGAGTAATTTCAATGTTATCTATACACATTAAAAAACAAAGAAGAAAAAAAGCTCCCACTACTCAGGAGACACGAATGGCCCTTCCTCCAATGACATTGTATGTTATAGTGAGCACCATGAACATGTACATGAGCCCTGCCGGTGGCCTCCACAAGTGAAGCCTTTCATACAGGGCCAATCCCAGTGTTCCTTACTCTCTTCATCGGTGTGGAATTTACATGATCCTGCCCACTGCCTCTCCCTTAATTCTTTCCTATCCTTTCCTATGGCGCCCAGCAAACAGAGAGGAATTGATCAACAGCTAAACATACCGGAGGGGTTTTGGGGAACTGACTCAATATGATGGAAGTTGTAGTTCACCCTGCATCAAAACAGAGCACTGTGGCCCTCTTTGACAATATACCTGGACCACATTTGGCATACAGAACCCACATGACCAACAAAAAATACTGTAGAGGTTTGGGAGGAATTCACCTCTGGACTCCCACCAAAAAGGGAATTTGACCAAACTTGGCACTCAGAACCCCCATGACCATCAAAAAATACTGGAGGTCTATGGGGAAAATTCACCTTGATTTGGGGTAGTTGTAGTTCACCTACATCCAGAGAGCACTGTGAACCCAAAAGCCGATGGATCTGGACCAAACTTGGCACACATTCCTGATATGCCCAAATTGGATTAGAGGGGGTTGGGAGGGATTGACTGTGAGTTTTGGGAGTTATAGTTCACCTTCAACCAGAAAAACTGTGACCCCCACCAACGATGGACCTGAATCAAACTTGGCACACAGAACCCCCATGACCAATTGTAGGGATTTGAGGGGACTGACTCACCATGGTGGGAGCTGTAGTTTACCCTGTAGCCGGAGAGCAAACTGGACTCCACCAATGATGCATCTAGAGCAAACTCGACCAACATGACAAAACTAAGTACTGATGGAGTTTCAGGGGGTTAACCTGGCATGATGTGAGTTGTAGTTCACCCACAACCTTATGCATTTTGTAAAATTTTAAAAAATGACTTTTTCAAATAACCCGGGCAATGTCAGGTACCCAGACTAGTAGGTGATAAAATTGACACTTCTCCTGCAGGGTGAAACAGCACTCATTGATAAACACTCTTTGGCTATGGTCATCAATTATACCTAGCAGTAGCAGCTCATAACTTACATATTACCTGCTTCCTATGAAGAAAGGTGTGGGAGATTTTATTAAAATCCTTCCTGGAACTGAAGTGTCCACAGCATACCCCATGTCTCCCAAGATAACAACACCATGAAAAAGTAAGTGGGGGATTTGCATGATTTTTTCATGAGAAAACTCAGGATGGCTTCTTGTACATGCAGCATACTTTTCCAAATATCCATATTTCTGTTGGATGAGTAGTTCTATTTTATTTATCTGTCAAAACACTTCAATCCAGCTTTCATAGGATATGAGGGCAGCAGGCCATATACACAATTCAAAACATTTCTACATTTTGAACAAGATAAAAGCATATTAAACATAGCAACAATGAAACATGTTAACACAACAATGTTAAAACCAATTTTAAAGCTAAAATAATGTAAAACTATAGGCATGTATTGTATTCTTCAAACTAAATTAGTTCGCCAAGACCTTCGTAAAAAGTGGTGTGAAAAAAGTGGAATGAAAGTAATGTGGGTGCCAGTCAGATCTTCAAGGGCCCTTTCCTGTGTTCTTGAAATGTATGTTTCCCCCACTGGAGAGACAACAAGGAAACCACAGTTCCTGGGCAGGTGTATATAGGGAGAGGTCTCCCTCAAATATATCCATTTTAGGGCTTTAAAGGTCATTACTTGCATCTTGAAATTCAGACCAAAAACAAATTTACAGCCAGTGCATCTGCTTTAAGACTAGAGTTATGTGTGGTCAATATGGTATTCCAGTCAGCACTTTTGTGGATGCGTGTTTGCATTAACTGTATCTTCCCAGTCATCTTCCCCCATGTAGCCCCATGTAGAGTGCATGGCAGTAGTCATAACTGGAAGTTTACCAGTGTGTGGATTGCTGTGGCAAGCTAGACAAGCATGAGGTGGTGTTGGTAATAATAATAATATCAACAACATCCGCCTCACCTTGTGGCTCAAGGCAGGGTATAACTTTATTTATTTATTTATTTATTTATTTATTTATAGCATCACGAGCGAACCAAGGGTACAGTTGTAATGTATTTAAAAAAACAAAATGTTTAAAAACTTGGCATTGTATTGAATGCCCTTTGACCAGTAGCTGGCCACTTGGAGTGCCTCAGCGCTTTAACCCGCTGCGCCACTGCTGGTTCACTGAGTTAAAACTTAGCATTATTCTAAATGTCCTTTGACTAGAAGCTGGACACTTGGAGTGCCTTTGGTGTCACTGTAAGGAGGTTCTCCATTGTGCATGTTTCAGGACTCAGACTGCATTGTAACAGGTGGTCTGTGGTTTGCTCTTCTCCACACTCGCATGTCATGGACTCCACTTTGTGGCCCCATTTCTTAAGGTTGGCTCTGCATCTCGTGGTGCCAGAGCGCAGTCTGTTCAGCACCTTCCAAGTCGCCCAGTTTTCTTTGTGCCATGCCTTGAGGTTCTGGATTTTAGCCTGCCACTTTTGGACTTTTGCTTGCTAAGGTGTTCCTGTGAGTATCTCTGTAGATCTTAGAAAACTATTTCTTGATTTAAGGCATTGCCGTGCTGACTGATGGGCTGGAGATGTCACTGCCTTGGTCCTTTCATTATTGGCTGCTACTTCCTGGTGGATGTCAGATGGTGCAGTACCAGCTAAACTGTGAAATTTCTCCAGTTGTGTAGGGTGCAGACATCCTGTGATAATGCGGCATGTCTCATTAAGAGCCACATCCACTGTTTTAGCATGGTGAGATGTGTTTCACACCGGGCATGCGTACTCAGCAGCAGAGTAGCAAAGTCCTTGTCCCTGAAGAATTTTAAAAAATTAAGAGCTCTAGCCATGAAGGTCAATACAGAGGAAAATGGTAACTTGTTCAATAGAGCAAGGAGTAAGCTTACTCTATTTGTGTAAGATACAATCAGGACAAATCTAAGCAGCTAGAACTGTGCTTTTCCTCTTCATGACATGTTTTTATATGGTTCTCTTTCTCCCTGAAGAGTCTTTGATGCAGTTTCCCTCTTCCATTAACGTGTCTTTTAAAAGTTTCAGTTGCTATGTTTTCATTAAGGCATCATGCTATCATATTACCTTTCCTTTTCATTGTGCTGATGTTTTCCTTTTCTCTTCTTTTTTAATCTTTGTTTCTTTCCACTCTGATACACCACAAGATTTGAAAGCGAAGTGGTGTGGAAGAGAAAATTGGGAACAAGTATAATGCGGTTTGTGCTTTCGACTCTTCTAGTCCCCCCCCCCCCCCGAAAGTCTTCAGGCGCTTCAGTTGTCGCTTTGCATTTGCTTCACTTTCCCTACAAATGAAGTATTAGAAGGGAACGAATCCACCAGGGCCCCACACAATTGGACAATTCCTCAAATGTTATATATCCTAAGCATATTGTGCTTGCTTAGGGATATTTAAAAATTTCACTTTTTTTGCATTTGAGAAATGTTGGGAGAACGCTCATGATTTATCAAAAAGGAAGAGGATGTTAGAGCAGAGCTGAGATGGGAACGTATGAAGGCATCTTAGATTGGATTTATGAAACACTTCTCTGGCACCTTTTGGTGCTAAAGGAAGGGTAGGCAAAATGCAGCCCTCCAGATATTGTTGGTATACATTTTCTATTAGTCCTGACCAGCATAATCAATGATGGGGGATTTTGGGAAATGCCGTCCAACATCACCAAGAGGACCAGTGTTTGCAACAGGAAAACACTGACATACTGTATATACTCAATTATAAGCCTAGTTTTTCAACCCTTTTTTTACTGAAAAAGCCCCCCTCGGCTTATACTCAAGTCAAGGTTATTTATTATTTTATTCTGTTATTATTATTATTATTATTTACATTTATTATTATTTTCTATTTATTATTATTATTACATTTACATCTTTCTTCTCTATTTATTGTTATTACATTTATTCTCTTTCAATATTTATTGTTATTATATTTATTGATTTACCCTATTTATTATTATTAGATTATTTTACTCTATTATTATTATTATTACATTTGCTCTTTTACTCAATTTTATTACATTTATTGCTTTATTGTTATTATTACATTTATTTTACTCTATTATTAGTATAACATTTATTATTTTACTCTCTTTATTATTATTAGAAGGATCCATAAGTACATTAACACTGAAGAAGGTTAGAATGATGGTTTCATCAGAGTTGGACAGTCTTATCTTAAATTACAGCTTTATGTAAATATTCAAAAACATTTAACCTACTGCTGCCTTAATTAATATAATTTCATTGGTATCGATTTTTTAAAAAATTTACTAGTAGCTGCTGCATTTCCAACTGTCAGCTTATACCTGAGTCAATACATTTTCCCAGTTTTTTTTGTGTATTAACACATCATCTTATACTCGAGTATATACAGTAATTAAAAGAAGCAATCAAGCCACAGCAAAAACAGAGGGACAGATAAATAAAACTAGTAATCTGCCAAACTGCCTGGGGAAAAAGAGGAATACTCAAGAGTGGAGGATACATTAAAGCAGTGAAAATAGGCTTCTATAAAAACCAGGAGTAGATTTGGGGTGGGGGGGGGGGGGGAGACTGTCTTTGGTCTCTCTCTATGTGGAATCAGTAAGAAAAGGTTTCCTTTTGAGAAGATTAGATTGATGCACTGGGCACATCATCTTCAATATGTTGCTCAACATTATATTTTCCTCATACTCTCCATGTTAAAAAGTAGAGGATGGTTTGCAGGATGGGGGATGCCTTGCTCAATAGCAGTACGTGTGAAAAAGATCTTGGAATCCTCGTGGACAACAAGCTAAACGTGCCAACAATGTGATGTGATGGCTAAAAAAGCCAGTGGGATTTTGGCCTACATAAATAGGAGTCTAGTGTCTAGATCCATTCTGCCTTGGTCAGACCACACCTGGAATATTTTATCCAATTCTGGGCACCACAATTCAAGAGAGAAGCTGGAATGTGTCCGGAGGAGGGCGACTAAAATTATCAAGGGTCTGGAGAACAAACCCTGTGAGGAGCGGCTTAAAGAACAGGTCATGTTTAGCCTGCAGAAGAGAAGGCTGAGGAGACATGATGAGGGACATGTATCAAGTGAGGAGGAAGCAAACTTGTTTTCTGCTGCCCTGGAGACTAGGACATAGAACAATGGCTTCAAACTACAGGAAAGAAAGGAGATTCCACCTGAAGATTGGGAAGAACTTCTTAACTGTGTGAGAGAGTTGTTCAGTAGTGGAATTCTCTGCCCTGGAGTGTGGTGGAGGCTCCTTCTTTGGAGGCTTTTAAACAGAAGCTGGATGGCCATCTGTCGGGGGTGCTTTGAATGCAGTTTTCCTTCTTCTTGGCAGGTGGTTGGACTGGAAGTTCCACAAGGTCTCTTCCAACTCTATGATTCTATGAATGAGATAGGTTTTTTTCTTTTTTTTAATAGGTTGATCCAGTGTTTGCAGAAGAAGTCAAGGAGAAAGTACAGAGGTAGGCTGCTAGTAATGTCATTGCCTTGTGTACAAATAATGTTTAAAAATGCAGCTCTGTTTACTTTATGTAAACCCCACTGTCCAAAGACATGCATAAATGACTCTCAGTCCCAAAGTGCCATGGGGCTTTGGTGCACCTGGGAATATGCATTCTTACAGACACTTTGGGGTTTACTTGAGTTTGGGGTTGTGATGCCACTGAAATTGATTAGGAGTGTGAAAATGTCACTTTCAAACACAAATCGGCTATCATGGCCCTTTAGTTGTTATCCGGCATAGATTTTCTCCTGAATAGGTTTGGAA
The DNA here is from genome assembly GCF_037176765.1 of Anolis sagrei. Classification (NCBI taxonomy): domain Eukaryota; kingdom Metazoa; phylum Chordata; class Lepidosauria; order Squamata; family Anolidae; genus Anolis; species Anolis sagrei. Next base: position 38,920,875 of record NC_090034.1, on the reverse strand, counting down.
TTTAAAATGTCATCCTCCCCTGTCAACTGCATTCCTCCATATTGCCTCTTTTCTTTTTTCCAGTGCCATCTTCCATGTTACTGGGTCAAGGAAACTCCTTAGTTGTGGAAATACTAAAGGAGCTATTCAAGTTATTGAATCTAGATTGAGTATAGGGTTCAGCACCATGGATAGTTCCTTTAAAGTCAAGTGCAGTGGTCCCTTGGTGTCCATGCAACTTTGGTTCCAGGACCCTCTGTGGATACCAAAATATGTGGGTGCTGAAATCCCATTATATACAATGCCATACTCAAATGACTTCCTTTATATAAAATGGCAAAATCTGTGGATGCAGACCCTGTAGTTACAGAGGGCTGACTGCAGGTGAAGCATATTTGCCATCCAACTGACATAGGAACACCCCATTGCCATTACTTCTCTCCCATATACTTATGTGAATATTTCTCTGGTCTGTGAGGCCAGAGAAATTGACAGCATTGACAAGTGGAGCATTCAGAAGTCCTGGAGAAAAGACTTGTATGTAACTGCCAAGCCTAATGAGAATTTCTCGTCTCTATGAACTTTATTTTAGGCCACAGGGTATTGTGTTTTCATACCCTGGAAGTAGTAGTATGGCAGAGCTTTTACATTCAAAATGTATTCTTACTTGTTTGTACTGAACTTAAGATTATTTCATTGTGTGTTGAACTGAGAATTTAGCCTTTGAACTGACTCACTTTTTTTCACCAGATGTAGGGAGCTAACTCCAACTTTAGTCTCAGGATAAGGAGATCCATTGAAATGAATGGAACTTGTTAATTAGCACTCACTCCAGTCCCATTCAAATTAGATTTAGTCTTAAATTGTTTGCTGTTAGGCATTTTAAGTAGAACCGACGCTGAGAAAGCATAATAAACTAAAAAAGAGATATTCCTTCACTGAAGAAAATTGAAGCCTAATCCCTGTCCACCCTCTGTAGTTTCTGAGATCTCAATCGGCAGTATTAACACAAGTAAATGTATAACTTCACATCCTTTAGCAATGAAGAAATCCCTTTTCTTTTTTGACAGTGGAATGTGATTTTGCACTCATTTCCACATTCTTGTGCTCTTGTCCACACACTGTCTCTTCTTGTAGGTAAAGGTAAAGGTTTCCCCCTGACATTAAGTCCAGTCGTGTCCGACTAGGGGTTGGTGCTCATCTCCATTTCTAAGCCGAAGAGCCGGAGTTGTCCGTAGACACCTCCAAGGTCATGTGGCCGGCATGACTGAATGTAGCGCCATTACCTGTTGCATTTCTACTCCGGTTGTTTTCACACTTCCCTTCCCCCTTTACAGTCAATTGTTATATTTCAGTGAATTCCTGTTGCCAGAATTAAAAAGCCCAGATGTATGAATTATGAGGAGCGCCCGGTTGCACAGTGAGTTAAACTGCTGAGCTGCTGAACTTGCTGACCAAATGCTTGGCAGTTCGAATCTGTGGGGCAGGGTGAGCTCCTGTTAGCTTCATCTTCTGCCAGCCTAGCAATTCAAAAACATGCAAATGTGAGTAGATCAATAGGAACCGCTTTGGTAGGAAGGTACTGACACTCCATGCAGTCATGCCAGCCACATGACCTTGGAGGTATCTATGGACAATACTGGCTCTTCAGCTTAGAAATGGTTGTGCCTGGGGATCACAACCAGATAAAGTGAAGACATCTGCCCTTGCACTATGCTACTCTGCTGCTGAGTATGCATGCCCAGTGTGGAACACGTCTCACCATGCTAAAACAGTGCATGTGGCTCTTAATGAGACATGCCGCATTATCACGGGGTGTCTGTCCCCTACACCACTGGAGAAATTGCACTGTTTAGCCGGTATTGCACCACCTGACATCCGCCGGGAAGTGGCAGCCAATAGTGAAAGGACCAAGGCAGAGACATCTCCAGCTCATCCCTTGTTTGGGTATCAGCCAGCACATCAATGACTTAAATCAAGGAATAGTTTTCTAAGATCTACAGAGACACTCGCTGGAACACCTCAGCAAGCGAGAGTCCAAAAGTGGCAGGCTCAAATCCAGAACCTCAATCAATGGCTGATACCAAATGAGAGACTTCTCCCTGGGCACACAGAAGATTGGGCGACTTGGAAGGCACTGAACAGACAGCGCTCTGACACCACAAGATGCAGAGCCAACCTCAAGAAATGGGGCTACAAGGTGGAATCCACAACATGTGAGTGTGGAGAAGAGCAAACCACTGACCACCTGCTGCAATGCAACCTGAGCCCCGCCACATGTACAATGGAGGACCTCCTTGCAGCAACACCAGAAGCACTCCAAGTGGCCAGATACTGGTCAAAGGACATTTAATCAACTACCAAGCTTGCAAACTCTGTTTTGTCTGTTTGTTAAAAATTTGTTAAAAATGTAATACAGTGGTCTGGTTGATACTGACACGATAAAGAAATAAGCTTAGAAATTAAGATGAGCACCACCCCCCAGAGTTGAACACAACTAGACTTAATGTCAAGAGGAAATGTTTACCTTTTTATGAATTATGATTATGGAGAAATGCATGTGAAAGATCCTAGACAAGGCAAGACACCTGTAGAACATCTGTAGAATTCGCATCCCATAATGTGTAAATGCACTGGTCCCCTATTTGCATGGACAGCCAATGTGGCTATTATATATCCATCTCCCAGGGTGGGCCATCCTAATCAATCTTGCACCACGGTAGGAGTTTTGAGTCCCAGTGTGTCTAAACTTGACCAGGTAATGATTGGTCCATCACAACAGAACTATGGAGAGTTCCTCCACACCACGATCATCACCATCCCACCCAGCACAGTAAACAAGGTCCAGAGTATGTCCATCCAATGAGTAGGACCAGGCAGCACTTTGAACAGATTCATAATTGTAATGAGGACCATGAAAGCCTCAGCCACTCCTTACAGGGCAGTCTCTGCATGGATGCTGAACTCACCCAGCACTATTAGCCACTGAGACTCCAACCTTGAGACCACCCCAGCTAGCTCAGGAAGGGAGCAATTTGAGCAGGCATACATACTCAAACCCAGCAGAGTGTGGGATGGGGCACCTGGTCAGGGGTATGGAATTGCAATTGACCACTGACACTCTACCCCAGGCCTCGACTGCTACTGTACAGAAAAACCTGGTGAGCAGAGCTAATATGGGTTACCAGCACCCCCTGACCCAGTCTCATCCAACCAGGTAGTGCATGCCTGCTCCTTACCTGGGAGCTTAGAATTCAGTATTCAAAGTGACTAGGACACATGTCAAATTCAAGGCCCGTGGGCCAAATCCAACTCACCATGTCATTTTATGTGGCCCTACAAATGCTGGACTACCACTCCTGTTTTCCTCATCATGAGACCTTATCATGACTAGAGCTGGTGGGAGTTGGGATACAGTGACATCTGGCAATGATGTAGTTTGTTCTGTTGAGTCAGGAGAGTAGGTTTTGGATTTAGATGCAAGGTTTGTAGATATGATCCCTGACATTAAAATGCCCTTTGACCTTTCCTCAACCCCAGAGCTTCAAGGGCTGTTGGGTTGCAATCCCCATTATCCCCAGTCCACATGGTGGATAATTGAAAGTGATGGGAGTTGTCATTCAATAACATCTGGGGACCTAAACTGGGTAAAAATAAAGAGTGCTGATCACTGTGTAAAAGTTATGACTGGCCCTTTACCCCCAGCAGGTTCTCCATCCCTGGATTCAAGGGCCCTTTGAAGGCAGCCATAATAAGGCTGATGTAGCCCTCAGTAAAAATGAGTGACATCCCTGGAGTATTGGTATTATTTGTTATTAGGCAATCCCTTGTAGCTCGAGGATGATAGTCCTCCAGATGTGGTGTCTTGGCGGTGGGTCCAAAGGCGGCCGTGGAGCCCTATTCTGGATCCGCACCTTCTCCTGCAGTGAGGTCCTTCCAGGTGGAAGGTGGTCCTGGACAGGGTTGGCTTGACGTACCTTCCTCTTGGCACGTTTCTCTCTTTCGCCCTCCGTTCATGCCTGTTCAAATTCTGCAGCACTGCTGGTCACAGCTGAAGTTGGCATTAAGCCCATCTTTAAATCTCTTTTCCTGTCCACCAACATTCTGTTTCCTATTTTTGAGTTTGAAGTAGAGTATCTGCTTTGGGAGACGGTGATCGGGCATTTGGACAACATGGCCAGTCCAGCAGAGAACCTTTGCATACAGGAGTGTCCCTCCACCCCAGTAGGATTGCATTAGGACCCTTGGCTGAAACCCTGGAAAGTCACTACCAGTCGATGTCAACAATACAAATAAAGCACTTCCTCTGACTTCTCTGTTTCTAAAATAAGAACACACTGTTGTCCCCCAGCCACATGCCTTTTAGTATCATTGAATGGCCCTGGAGTCCCATGTCTGGAGGCCAATTAACAGACTCAACAATGTTTGCTCGGTAGGGCGGATGGGGTACATTTGCTGAAGGAGATCCCCCAGGAAGACCTTCATGCTGCTGTGAAGAAATGCTTTGCTGTTGTGAACAGTTCCATTTCAGAGGGGATGTCAGCCGCACTCTTAGAGGTAATTACATCTGAGCATTGAGCTCTGCACAGAACGTTCCCTTACTTTTCTCCATTTGAAATCTCCATCAGCCTTGCTGTCTGCCTTTCAATGCCTGCAAAAGATAACGACATCTTCCCTGCCACAGTCTGCTATAGTGCATGCAGTTTCTCATGGAATGCATGAAATGTAACAATATATTTATTTATTACGGTTGATGACCAGCACCAAAGAAATTTAACAATTCTCAGTGTTTACTTATGGCTTAGCGGTACTTAAGAGTGTGTGCTAGACTTTATTTTGTAAGGCTTTGGGAGGGTATAATCTAAGCAGCAGCTTTTTAAAACTGGGTAGTTATTTGGGATTTTTTTGCAGTCAAGAATTGCATCACAAAGTGTGGAAAAGTCTGACATCCAAAAAATCCGGGACTCATAGAGTTGGAAGAGACCTCAAGTGCCATCCAGTCCAACCAGACTCAAAAAAGGCATAGAAATGTATGTTTAGATTAAAAATAGGTGTACTGCGTGGAGGAAAAACTTTCAAGAACACTTATTTAAGTATGCATTTATATGCAGAATTTTGTGTGAAGTTACGAAGGTACACATACAAAAGGACCAGAAAATAGACTGCTCCATTGGCTATATTTACATGTTTTCTTCTAGATTTGTTATATTTCCCCCAATTCATTATACATGAAGTTACCCATTGTGCCATGCTACTGTTTCTTCTCCCACTCACCGCCTTTCCCACAGACACTCCTGTTAACCTTGACAATAAAGTTATACCATCTGCCTGGGAAGCAGAGAGAAGATGGCTCTTGAAGGACAGTGCTGTTTTAATTAGGCAAAACCCCCTACCTGAAATGGTCAAAGGGAGGAAGCACCATCTGTCAAATTCCTGTTTTCATTAACAAGGGCAGAAGTTACACTGGAAAGCTGTTATGAAGCCACAGCCTGTTTATAGGATGAGTGAAATAAATGATACTTGAAGCTCTCTGAGTTTTAATCCCAGATTAAAGCATATAGTATAGTCTTCCCAGGTTTACCATCTAGAATGTGGATTTAGTGAAAGAGCATATGCGTGAATGCTTCATAGATTGTGAAAACTAGCCCATCAAGGAGAAAGGTGTTAGCCAAGTTTCTTTCCAGATGGGATAGTTTTCTTCATACAAGGGGGAATGAGATTTCAGTTGTGTGCAGACAGGCTGTCTGTTCATTTACTAAGTATCCTGACTTTCTCCCCATATGTGATTCACAACACATATTAAACGAAGATACATTTAAAATCCTAATGATAAAAACAAAATGAAAATTCCTTATTAAAACGCTTTGATTTTAAACTGTGTAAAATCATTTGAAAACATACGGATAACAAATGTGCAACATGCACAGCATTAAAAGATTGTTAGAATCATAGAGTTGGAAGAGATCGCATGGGCCATCTAGTCCGACCCATTCTGCCATGCAGGAAAAGCACAATCAAAGCACCTCTGATAGATGGCTGTCCATGCTCTGGGTTGTTGTAAGTTTTTCAGGCTGTATGGCCATGTTCCAGAAGCATTCTCTCCTGACGTTTCGCCTGCATCTATGGCAGGCATCCTCAGAGGTTGTGAGGTCTGTTGGAAACTAGGAAAATGGACTTTACATATCTGTGGAATGTCCAGGGTGGGAGAAAAAACTCTTATCCGTCAGAGGTAAGTTTGAATGTTTCAATTGGCCACCTTGATTAGCATTTAATGGCCTAGCAGTTTTCAAGGTCTGGCTTGTTATTGCCTGGGGGAATCCTTTGTTGAGAGGTGATTAGCTGTCCCTGATTGTTTCTTGTCCGGAGTTCCCCTGTTTTTGAATGTTCTTTATTTACTGTTATGATTTTAGAGTTTCCAGCAGAGTTTCCTAGTTTCCAACAGACCTCACAACCTCTGAAGATGCCTGCCATAGATGCAGGTAAAATGTCAGGAGAGAATGCTTCTGGAACTGGCCATACAGCCTAGAAAACTCACAACAACCCAGTGATTCTGTTCACTAGATCTTCAAATCCCAATTAAAAGAGGAGAGTGATGGGGCCTGTCTTAATTTTCTGGAGAGGGCGTTCCAGAGCCGGGGGGCCACTACCAAGAAGGCCCTTTCCCTCATTCCCACCAGCCGTGCTTGAGACAGTGGCAGGAGCGAGAGGAGGGCCTCCCTGGTTGATTGTAGATTTTGTGCTGATTTATAGGGAGAGATGTGATCACAGAGATAGGTGGGGCCCGAACCATATAGGGCTTTATAGGTCATCGCCAGCACCTTGAATTGGGTCCGGCAACTAATCGGCAGCCGGGCCCAATTCACTGCTTTCAGGCTGACTATAATGGCAAAATTTTAGGAATAAACTTGAAAACCAATTGAATAGAGGAATCTGGGTGAGCAAAGGAAATAATACCTCTGAAAAGCCATTCTACAAATGGGATGTTGGTAATTTGGCATTTATGCATAGAGGGGAAGAAGATATATAGAATGAATTTTTGTTCTGCATCCTTCTCAATGAGCTTTGGGTTGCACTTTTCATTAGGAAAACATAATCCTGAAAACGGGGATGTCACCTCTCTGTCATTACAATGCAATACCATCAGAGTTATAGATGTTTTCAACAAAACAAATTTTGCACTTAAGGCTAGAGCAAGCATCTTAAAATTGGGCGCAGTAATTATCTACAGTCTAATTCATTTGACTAAGAGTAGTTAGTGCCAAGACAGCCGCTGTCTTCTGCCTTTGTCCTCCTGAGAACATCATTCCAGGACTGCAATTGTAATTCAGTCATCCATATTTTGTAGATAGAGACTTCTTTGTCCTTAGTCTCCCAGTGTGATGGAACGTCATTTTGAACTGGGGGAAAAACAGGGAAATGTAGCTTTGGGGCTATGAAGGAAGTTGACAAGGAACTTGAAGCATATATCAAAGGTGTTTTAATAGACCATGCCAATTACCAATTTCCATATTTGGTCCCATTCACTCTACCCCTTATGTATTCATTCATATTCAGAAATTGAAGGTTGGTAGCCAGGTAACACTCAAGGAGCACATGATGTACTTGGGAGGATTGGGGGGCGGGGAGCTGAACTTGACAATGAACACAGGACAGATCCACAAGCACCCAGAGCAAGAGGCAAGAGGTGCAAAGGCAGTCTAGCTATGGGTACATCTACACTGTAGAATTAATGCAGTTTGACCCCACTTTATTTAGTTCTTCAGAAGGGCATTTAATTGGCTTTGTGAAGCCAAAGAATTCCTTAACCACTTTTAGTACAATATCAAGTTACATGTGAATCCTCCAGATAGATAGATAGATAGATAGACAAACAGACAGACAGACAGACAAACATACACACACACAAACATTTTTAAAGAACAACTTGCAAGTTCTGCAAGCTTCAGTTCTAGGTACATCATACAGTATAAATTCTGATTTCTGAAGATCAAACAAATGAGACTCCCTTTATAATGAAAGGGTTTTTCCTTCCACTATACCCCTTCCTCATTACACCATAGAACTTTTACAAAACTACAAGGTATTAATGCACCTCTTTCAGATTCTGGGAAACTGTATATGAAATAAAGATCAGAGCCCCCATCCTAGCTTGTTAAAAGAATGTGAGGGCAGGGGAAGCAAGTATGTATTCAAAATGCTTAAAGTAAAGGTAAAGGTTTTCCCCTCACATTAAGTCCAGTCGTGTCTGACTCTGGGGTGGTGGTGCTCATCTCCATTTCTAAGCCAAAGAGCCAGCATTGTCTGTAGACACCTCCAAGGTCATGTGGCTGGCATAACTGCATGGAGCATTGTTACCTTCCTGCCAAAACAGTACCTACTGATCTACTCACATTTGCATGTTTTCAAACTGCTAGGTTGGCAGGAGATGGGCTAACAGTGGGAGCTCACGCTGCTCCTCAGATTTGAACCTGCGACCTTTCAGTCAGCAAGTTCAGCAGCTCGGCACTTCAACCCACTATGCCAAAATGCTTTAAAAAGGCAAATTAAATGTTTTCCTCCAGAAAGGTCTAATAGGCCATTCTGTCGCAAAAGCTGTTGAGCTGCTCATGATAAAGACTATGAAAAAGGGGAAATACGGGTAGAGAACTAAACAAGATTCAGCTACTATTGGAAGGATGATCTTGATTCAGGAAGGATTTATGCTCAGTGTAAGCTAGTTATCTTCGTTGTCTCTGTAGGAGCTCCTAGAGTAATCTCTGGATCCTCCATAGCCACCGCTTCTGTTGTCCTATTGGCCACCTACATATCCTCTACCTCCTCTAGAGGATCCACGGCCATGGCATCTGCCTCCTGAAGAGCCACGGGAAGATTTGCCAGCCTGGTCAACTCTGATCTGATGGCCATCCACAGATTCTCCATTCATGGCTCTCATGGCATCCTTAGCATCTTCAGGGCAGCAATCTATTTCGATATAAATAAAAATGTCATGTTCGTTTGTGGGATTAACATAATGCAAAAACCACTGGACAAATTGACACCAAATTTAAGCACAACACACCTATCAGGCCAACAAATGACCATCACTCATAAAAACACTGAAAAACGTGGTGGAAGGGACTTAAAAAGCCAAAAGTTAAAGAATATATTAAAACGTATGCACAAAACCACGCACACACATACATATACACAAACACACATATATACACATATACACAGATATATACATATACACATATATATACACACACAAAACACATATACACAGACTGGGCCACAGCAACGCATGGCAGGGGACGGCTAGTGAATGTTTGTACATGTGTATATGGCAGCGTTCTGATTGGCTGCCACTTTCATAGGCTACTGAGACCAGCACGGGTGACAGACCTGGACCAAACTTGGCACACATAACCCCCATGACCCCCTTTATGACCTGGTGAGGTTTGGGAGAGGACAGACAAAGGATGTTGGGGTTTTTAGTACTTTCAAAACCTTCAGTTCCCAAAGACCACTGCAGCCCCCAACAAAGTCCGATAAAGACCAAACTTGGCGCACAGTAGGTAATAAAGCCAAACCCCCTGGACTGCTGAGTCTCTGTCTTTTACCACCACAACTTCTGCAATGTCTCCATAGGGGGAGAACAACTGCTCCAGATTCTGCTCATTGGTGTCAAAAATGAATCCTCCAATGAAGAGCTTTCCTCCATCTGATGCCATTGTTCAAGTGATCAGTCTTGGAGGAGGTGATGCGCAAAGAGCCATTAGCCACTGAGGCAGGAGAAAGGAGCATGATGGCAGCAAGAAAGAGCAGTTTGACTCCACTTTAGCCACCATGCTATAGAATCCCGGGAGTTGTAGTTTGGAATCAGTGGAGAAATGTACATTTTTTTCTGTTGGTATCCATTTTTATTATCTCCTATACTGTAATTTTATGTAATTGTTTGAAGCTACTATAATCTGCATAGTAGTGCAGAAATGCATAATTATACTGTTAGCAATCAAAAATTTGAAGTTAATGATTTGGAATACAACTGCCAATCCATATGGGACAAGCATATATCAAAATCTACATGAGATTCTGTGCAAGGGGTGTACGGGTGGGTGTTTAATAATGTCTCACAGCCCAGTGATGAATTTGGAGAGTGCAAGGGGGGGGGGGGTGGATTCTGAGAAGTGTAACAGAACCAAAATTGATAGTGTCTTCAGAGCAGACATGTATTTGATTGCTTTTTTGTGTAATTAATCCATTGAGTCTACTAAATGTAGCAGATATTTATGTGCACGGATGTGTGTGAATTCAAGCTCAGAGAAGCTACATTTCCAAAGTTTCCAACCTCCAGTGCTTTATACTTTGCTTCAGTGGCAATTACCTTAAAAGGAGATCATAGTCCACATACAACGGAAAAAGTAATGACAGTAATTAAAAGTGCATTCTCCCCTAAGTGCCAGTGAATCAGTATGGATCGAACAACCTGGAGAGCGGATTTCTTTCTGTTATCTGACACTAGGATAATTGTACAAGATGAGCCGTTAAGCACTCAAAGGCCGTATTTTTTCAGGGTTTTGAAAGCTGGAGTAATTAAAATGTGAGGTTGCTGGGTTTTGCTCAGCAAGTAAAAACAGACTCAACTCCAAATATAGAATCTAAACCAGTGGTTCCCAACCTTTGTTTGACCAGGAACCACTTGACCATGGACCACTTTGACCAGCAACCACTCCCCAACATTAGCTCCCAAAGGGTTACGAATTGGTTTTTTGTCAACTTTAATTTGGTTTGGTTATTTGGAGTGCTGATTCAGAAAATTGCATTGGATAGACCACATCAGTTCTAGTTTCTGATACAGAACATGTGCCACCCAGTAGTCGCCATCTGCTCGCCCACAGAAAACCATATTTAATCATCTAGAGCTGATGTGGTAGGAGTAATCTTTCATGCGTAGTCAGCCTCTCCCCTCCCGACATCACCATTGCATTGGCACTATAAGCAGGTTGTGCAAGATCAGTCGGTCTCGTTGCTGCATGGTTTCGAGGCAACAGTGTAGTAATGGTGAGGTCACACACCATATTTTCGTTCTTGCAGACCACTGTTGGTCCACAGACCACAGGTTGGGAACCACTTATCTAAACCAAATGCTGAGGAGACGTGCTTCTTGGACGCTTGTGGACCAAGTGGCCATCCCACCATATGTTTCTACTCCAGGCTTGGCAGACAACAGAAGACTGAGATGGCAACAGTGACAAGCTTAGATATGTCTCCATAGACTATCTGCATGCTCTGTACTCATCTTGTAGGCACAGATACTGTAAGTGATAAAACAATGTATTAAAGATGAATTTGACAATGGCTCCTAAATGAGGGGATAATAGAAGATCCCTTACGGAATTAAGATGTGCGTACCGGCATACCTGAAGAGCTGTTTCGAGGAATAAAGAAAAACTACATTGCATATGTTAAAAGATTTCAAAATGATCCAGTGCTCTATATTGCATGGGGACAATGGGATGAGGGAAGGATGTCAGCACTGAACGAGAGGTTGTTAAAAATGGTGGGAGTGAGCCATTACGAGCAAAATAACAAGTTATCTCTGCATAAAAGAAGGATGGGGAAAATCATTTGGGATTAAAATTGAAGCCGTTTAGATCTCACTGGAACATTAAACAGTGGTATTAAAGATAACTTCCTCCCCCTTCCCTCCCTTTACTGCATAGATACAGGATGGGTGATCCCTGACTTAAAAACTGGTCATGTGAAAGGGATCTAGTGGACAACAAGTTGAACATGAGCCAACAATGCGATGCAGCAGCTAAAAAAGCCAATGGGATTTTGGGCTGCAGCAGACAGAGTGTGATGTCTAGATCAAGGGAATTTTGTGTGTGTGTATGTGCATGTGTCAGAAGTGACTTGGTGTATGAGATGCAGAGCCAATCTTAAGAAATGGGGCTACAAAGTGGAATCCACGACATTTGAGTGTGGAGAAAAGCAAACCACTGACCACCTGCTGCAATGCAACCTGAGCCCTGCTACATGCACAATGGGGGACCTTCTTGCAGCAACACCAGAGGCACTCCAAGTGGCCAGATACTGGTCAAAGGACATTTAATCAACTACCAAGCTTGCTAACTTTGTGTTTTGTCTGTTTGTTTTGTTAAAAATATAATACAACTGTCTGGTTGCTCCTGACACAATAAATAAACTTCTGGTGTGAGAGAACTGGCCGTCTGCAAGGACGTTGCTCAGGGGATGCCCGGATGTTTTGATGTTTTACCATCCTTGCAGGAGGCTTCTCTCCCCACATGGGAAGCTGGAGCTGACAGATATGTATTTTGTAGCACTCTCCCCAGATTCAAATCTTCGACCTGTCAGTCTTCAGTCCTGCCAGCACAAGGGTTTAACCCACTGCGACACTGAGAGCAGTGGGTTAAATTAGTGGGAAATTATGGTCCCACTTTGGTCAGACCTCCTCACCTGGAATCACAACCCCTGTGTCCAATTTTGGGCAAAGCAATTCAAGAGGGACATTGTCTCTAAGCTGGAAAATGTTCAGATGAGGGCAACTGAAATGATCAAAGTTCTGGAGACCATGAATCCCTCTGAGGAGTGGCTTAAAGAGCTGGGTCTGTTTAGCTTCAGAAAAGAAGGTTGAGAGGAGCTGTGATTGCCATGTTTAAATATCTGAAAGGATGTTATGAGGAAGAGGGAGCAGGCTTCCTTTCTGCTGCCCTGGAGACTACGACTCAGAGCAGTGGATTCAAATGAGAGGAAAGGAGATTCCACCTGAACATTAGGAAGAATTTCCTAACCATAAGAAGAGCTGTTCAACTGTGAAACTCTCTGCCTCAGAGTGTGGTGAAAGCTCCTTCCTTGGAGGCTTAAAAATAGAGAATGGATGGCCATATGTCGGGGGTGCTTTGATTGTGCTTTTTCTTCATGGCAGAAGGAGGTTGGATTGGATGGCCCATGCAGTCTCTTCCAACTTTGTGATTCCCACATGGACTCCTCACTGCTTGTGATGGCAAAGTCTGAGGTCATCTTGGCAGCATCATTCCTCCAGTAACGAGTCTTCTTGCTCTGTACACGCTGAAGTGCCAGAGGACCATGTTGCTCACTCCCAGGCATTTTCCTTTCCAATACTCATGGATCTACATCAACAGAACCCTTTTCTTACTGCTTTCTCTTTTTCAGTTGTTCAGCAGACAAATAAGATATAAGATGGTGTATCTTTGCAGTATTTAATGGTGATTGACAATTATCCTGGCATGTGAAGACATCTGTAGTGCTTTGCTACTCTGCATGCCCAGTGTGGAATGCATCTCACCACATTAAAATGGTGGATATGGCTCTTATTGAGACATGGAAGGCACTGAACAGGCTGCACTCTGGCACCACGAGATGCAGAACTAACCTTAAGAAATGGAGCTATAAAGTGCAGTCCATGACATGCGAGTGCAGAGAAGAGCAAACCACAGACCACCTACTACAGTGCAACCTGAGCCCTGCCACATGCACAATGGAGGACCTTCTCATGGCAACACCAGAGGCCCTCCAAGTGGCCAGCTTATTGTCAAAGGACATTTCGCCTATTGCCAAGTTTCAACCCACTGAGCCCTCAGTAGCGCAGGGGGTTAATGCACTGAACTGCTGAACTTGCCAACCAAAAGGTCGACAGTTAAAATCTGGGGAGTGGGGTGAGTTTCCGCTGTTAGCCCCAGCTTCTGCCAACCTAGCAGTTCGAAAACATGCAAATTTGAGTAGATCAATAGGTACCACTTCGGTGGGAAGGTAACGGCTCTCCATGCAGTCATGCCGGCTACATGGCCTAGGAGGCATCTACAGGCAATGCCGGCTCTTTGGCTTGGAAATGGAGATGAGCACCACCCCCCAGAGTTGTACACAACTAGACTTAATGTCAAGGGGAAACCTTTACAAGCTACTAACTATGTGTTTTTAAATGCATTATAACTGCACCCTCAATTCGCTTCTGACATGACAAATAAATAAATAAATCCTGGCATGAATCAAAAGGTCATGAGAATGTGTTTTGTCTTGTAGAGCTGGTATTTCCTATTACCACAAATCTGACAAAGCACCTGTGTCCTCACAATTTTGGTGTGGTTCATGGAACAATAATTTTTTTAAACATAAGCATTTCTTTTTTGTAACAATATTTTTAGGAATTCTGTACATTGAAACATCAGAAAGGAATGATGTCACTATCTCAGCCAACCATGGGGACAATTTTGGAATATTTCAGATTTCCAGATCAGTGATGCACAGCCTCACAGCAACTAGAAAAAAATACACTGTAATCCTATATTAACATAGAACACAACACAAAAATTGTAATTAAAATGGAGGGACGAGGGAAATAAATGATTTCCAACTTTCCAGCTAATGTTTATAGTTATCCCCTTTCCTTACTTCCTCTAAAAATATTCCTTAAAAGAATTCTTACACATTTAGTTAAACTTACTATTCGTTAAATATTAATAAGAATAATCTCTCTCAGTATTCCCTGAATAAAACAATTTCCAGCTTCATCAGAATGACTTCTCTTAGCAACGTTGTGAATGTTTTCATCTCTGCAAGGTCATATAGTTTCATCAACCAGTCTTCTTGTAACTATATAGCCATGTCCTTCTGTTCCTGTATGTAGAGCACTATGGTAACTGTGATCATATATTAGATCATTTGTCCATGTCTCTTCTCCATCTGTTCATCCATTACAGGTCCAGCGGAAAAAGTTCTGGTTTCAGTTTTAATTGTACTATTGTGTTTGTTGACTGCACAAAATATACAGTCACCATTTGAAATGATGCAGAGCTCTTTAGCAAGCTTTGGGTGCATCTACAACAGTGGTTCGCAAACTTTTGTTGACTGGCGACCACTTGACCAGGGACCACTAACTGATGGAAGCCTTTGTCTTCTCTTTAATTTTGTAGGCCATGGATTTAAAGGTTCCGGTACTGGCAAGGAATATCCCAGGAAATGCTGCAATAATCACACACAAAGAAACTGGGCTGTTATATTCAAGCCCTGAGGTAACAAAAATATATATATATGGGGCATGATTCAGTCCTATGCACACTCGTCTGGAAGCAAGCATTCATAGGATTATTCTGTTACGACATTGGGGATTTGTAATTCTAAATCTACTTGCTCATTAATATAATAATATACTTTATTTATATTCCACTCTATCTCCCTGAGGGGACTCAGAGCGGATCACAAAATATTATTATTATTATTATTATTATTATTATTATTATTTGTGGTATTTGTATGTGTGTGTGTGTGTGTGTGTGTGTGTGTGTGTGTATATATATATATATATATATATATATATATATATATATATATATGGCAAACATTCAATGCCGTTATACAATTAATAAAGACAGATAATACATAGACAGAGGCAAGGCTTCCCCCTTTTTCATGTCCGGCATGTGGAGGCTGTGCTCAACTCAGCCATGGGGAGATGCTGTTGTTCCATTTTTCCACGCCGAAGGAAAACTGGGAAAACGTATTGACTTAAGTATAAGCCGAGGGTGAGAAATGTAGCTGCTACTGGTAATCATCAGTAGGTTAAATGTTTTTGAGTATTTACATAAAACTGTAATTTAAGAAAAGACTACCCAACTGTGATTAAACCATCATTCTAACCTCCTTCAATGTAAATGTGCTTACCTATCCTTCCAATAATAATAGAGTTAAATAATAAATGTAATAATAGTAATAATAGAGTAAAATAATAAATGTAATAAAATAATAATGCAGTAAAATAATAAATATAATAAAATAATAATACAGTAAAATAATGTCAATGTAATAATAATAGAGTAAAATAATAAATGTAATAAAAATAATACTAATAACAAAATAAAATAATAAATAACCTTGACTCGAGTGCAAGCCGAGGGGAACTTTTTCAGCCCAAAAAAGGGGCTGAAAAACTAGACTTATACTCTAGTACAGTGTTCCCTTGCTACTTCATGGTTCGCTTTTAGTGGACTCACTGTTTCGCGGGTTTTTGAAAATATTAATAAAAAATAAAAATATAAAACATTTACATCCAGTGGAGGCCAGGGACCCCAGAAGTGTGGTGGCCTGAGGCGCGGTGGGGAAGGTCTGCCTCCCTGGCCTCCACAGACAACAGAAGTGTGGTGGCCTGAGGTGCGGTGGGGAAGGTCTGCCTCCCTGGCCTCCACAGACAACAGAAGTGTGGTGGCCTGAGATGCGGTGGGGAAGACCTGCCTCCCTGGCCTGCTGCCGCCTGCGTAGCTCTGAATGCTCTGCAGGGGTCTGCGGAGGCCAGGGAGGCAGGCAGGTGCCCTTGGGATGAGCTGGGAGGTGGGTAAGGAAGAGTGGGTAAGAAAATAATATATAAAATAATGTATAAATATTAAAATTAATATGGCATCCCTACTTCACAGATTTTCACTTATTGCGGGTGGTCCTGGAACAGAACCCCCGCAATAAGTGACGGAACACTGTATATAAGTTTGTGAGAATTGAGATCTAAAGCTTGGGAATCTGATGTCTGACTTTCAAATGTCCTTTAACCTTTCCCCAAACTCACTTTTCTCTCCCATAAACCCATGCTCTGAGTGGCTTGTAGCGCTGCTAAATTGCACCAACATAATCTTGTTAGGATTCTAAAGCCCAATGCCCCTGGCACCCGAGTAACAGAAGTGGCAACAACAATCAAGAATCAGATTGCCTAGCTTTTAAGCTCCCAGTTTGTCCATTTCACATGCACATTGTTTCCTTGGAAGTTTCACCTTATATCCTAATTAACCCATGGCCTTAATTAGGCTTTGAATGGAGGGGAGCCTGGGAGAATTAATCCTGTTGATTCCATAAATTAGATTTTGACCTCCATCAATAATCAGCTAAGCACAACTTCTTTTTAAAGCTAGCTTAAATAAAAGAGCAGAGTAGAAATGCTTTTTTGTGTGTGTGGGGGGGGGGGGATGCATATGATTAATGCATTTTATTAAGCAAAGTCTCAGGAAGTTGAATTCTCTATTTCCGTTCATCTTTGGCAATACATCTCACCACCCGCACTCTCTCCCATGGAAGGAGGGAAATATTGCACCAAACATTTTCTTCCCGGAGAGCTGATCGTTCTTTGTGGTTTTCCCTAATGAATTGCTTTGTTAACAAAGGCAATTGGCTTCCTTGAAAAAGGATATCTTATGTCTCGCTGCCACCCTACCTCCATCATGTGGGTTGAACAGAAAGACTGTACTTGATTGCAGGCAGTTTTTTAATATATACAAATGTACAAGTACGTTTTGATTTGACAGTTTGTGTGCATACCTTTTAATAGGCTCCATGCAGATCAATTCCATAGTGACTTAGAGTAGGGATGGAAAGAATATTTCAAAATACTCGAAACATTATAGAAAAATACCCATGTTTTTTGTGTATCTAGAAACCATTACAAGAGGAATGCTTTATTTGTCTGGAGCAACTTGAGAAACTGCAAGTCACTTCTGGTGTGAGAGAATCGACCATCTGCAAGGACGTTGCCCAAGGGATGTTTTGATGTTTTACCATCCTTGTGGGATGCAGGAGCTGACAGAGGGAGCTCATCCGCACTCTCCACGGATTTGAACCTCCAACCTGTCAGTCTTCAGTCCTACCGGCACAAGAGTTTTTGCGCCCCTGGGGGCTCCAAGAGAAATGCTGGTCTTTGAAGGTTGGGGTTTATACTCCAAAATTTGCTTGTGCAGGAAATCAAATTTCTGCATATCAACATTGTTTTCTGTACAAAACCACCATATGAATTTTGTACAGAATTTGACCCAAATTGCAAAATACTTCCTTGCAGTAGGAGGAACATAGTTAAAATTATTCATTGCTTCCATAAAAAAAAACTTGGTAAAGAAGTCCGTTTCTAGTGAGCTTTGGAACATTGAGAGGTTTTTAAACCTGGTACTCCTCTTTTCTGTATGCAGAGAGAAAGGACATGGCCACAGGAAAGTCATAAAGGGGGAATGACCACCCACTCTCTCAATAGTAGTAGCAGTTGAATCAATAAGGAGCTCCCGGTGGCACAGTGGGTTAAACCCTTGTGCCAGCAGGACTGAAGACCAACACGTCGGAGGTTCGAATCCGGGGAGAGCGTGGGTGAGCTCCCTCTGTCAGCTCCAGCTCCCCATGTGGGGACATGAGAGAAGCCTCCCACAAGGATAGTAAAACATCAAAACATCCAGGCATCTCCTGGGCAATGCCTTCGCAGACGGCCAATTCTCTCACACCAGAAGCAACTTGCAGTTTCTGAAGTCGCTCCTGACACACAAAAAAGTTAAATTACTCCAAGATTCTAGTTCTGCTCTAAGGAACTTCTTTCTTTTTCAGTGCCTAATATACCTTAATTCCTATCTTGTTTAAACCCAACCTGTGACATCTGTGAAAGAACCATTTAGTCCCCATACACTAAGAGCCAGATTTAATTTTGGAGAGCCACATGCTCTGTGTGTGTAAAAAAACGGGGCTCAGATGTGAGCAGAAATATTCAGGAGATGCATTTCAACAATTGAGAATTTGGGTAGTAAGTACCATGTAAAAACTGGAAAGTTAGGATATGATGAGATGAAGTTGTGGCCATCTATATATATTTAGAGAACCACCAGAAGAACCAGATTTTATTATTTCGGATTCCCTACCCTACCCTAACCTTAACCCTAATCCTGCCCTAGCTAAAGGTTTTCACCTGACGTTAAGTCCAGCCGTGTCCGACTCTGGGGGTTGGTGCTCATCTCCATTTCTAAGTCGAAGAGCCTGCGTTGGCCGTAGATTCCTCCAAGGCCATGTGGCTGGCATGACAGCATGGAGCGCCATTACCTTCCCACTGGATTTATTGATCTACTCAGATTTACATGTTTTCGAACTTCTAGGTTAGCAGAAGCTGGGGTTAACAGCGGGAGCTCACCCCACTCCCCAGATTCAAACCTATGACCTTTTGGTCAGCAAGTTCAGCAGCTCAGTGGTTTAACCCACTGTGCCACCAGGGGCTCCGATTTACTACACCCCTTTTTCTGTCAAAATGTATCCCTCACCCCATCTTTGAACCTGCTGTATATGCCCCTAGTTCTCTAGTAAGTGATATGCAGGGCAGTTCTTCCTCTGTCTCCCTTTCACTTTACTTCACCTATTGACCATGTACCGCTTATAGCCTGGGGGACACGGAAAGAGCCTCCTCAAAGACTGAGTGAATACAGTTGGGTGTCCCCTGGGCAACGTTTCTTGTAAGAGGCTAATCTTTCTAACCTCAGAGCATTGCTCTTTATGCAATTCTTTTGACACGGAAAAACAAAAATCTGTAGACTGCCATGCAGTCACCTTGGGACAGGCCCCTGCCCTCTGATCCTTTGTTATGTATCATAAACATTGACAGTGCAGTGATTATAATGTTAATGATAATTTTCTGTCTTTTCAGGAATTTGTTCAACTGTCCAAAAGCCTGATCAGCGACCCTTGTCTTCAGAGAAAGATTGTAACAAGGGCAAAGGAGTATGTCACAAAGCACCACTCCTGGGAACATGAAAGGAATGCTTATCAAAACTTTGTGTTGAGCCTCCACTGACTTAGTCATTGGATCCGATATCCCTTAAATATCGTAGAGTTGGAAGAGATCGACAGGTCATCAAATCTAATCGCATTCTACCATTGCAGGAAAAGAACAATCAAAGTACTCATTTCAAACAACCATCCAGCCTCTTTCCATAGAGTCCTACTGCATTTTAAGGCAGCAGCATATCCCACTTTCCAACAGCTCTTAGAGTCATGGTAGTTGGAACTTCCCATTACTTTTAACTCCCTCTTTTCTGAATGTGTGGTCAGAAGACATCATCTAAGTCCTCAGTCTGGCAAGAAGGTCGATACTAAACTCCCACAATGATGTCCGTGTTATTTCTTTCCTCCTTAATTTTCATCTAGATGCTTTCAACCTGGCTTCCATGACTTGACTCTCAATCTCTTCAGAAGTGTAGATATCCTTGATACACAGTGCTACTTCAGTTCAACCATGATCATTGATGCATGAAAGAAAGCTTTCTGAGTGGTTGCTCACAGTGTCTGGAGCTCCCTGCCTCCATCTTTTGAATCACAGAAACATAGATGCCTCAAGGACCATCCAGCCCTACACCATTCTGCCATTCAGGAATGCACAAGGCACCCCTG
Organism: Anolis sagrei; assembly: GCF_037176765.1. Classification (NCBI taxonomy): domain Eukaryota; kingdom Metazoa; phylum Chordata; class Lepidosauria; order Squamata; family Anolidae; genus Anolis; species Anolis sagrei. Next base: position 38,900,709 of record NC_090034.1, on the reverse strand, counting down.
AGAGTGTTGGATTCGGAGTCCATGAGATCAGGGTTCAAATCCCTACTCAGTCAAGGAAAGCTATTGTTCACATTCTCTTGGCCTTAGTGAAAGCCAGTAGCAACAGTTTCAAATATTGCCATAGGGACTAGTGGGCAAACAAAGACCATAGGCTGCATTTTCCCCGTTGTTGTCCTACTTGGAAAGTTCAATAGGCTAAACAGGGAGAATTGTCTCTATTGCTGACAATGACTGGGGTGGGGATGGGTCTCAAGCGTGCTTCATGCAAACAGCTCTTTCAGCTAATGTTTACATGATATAGTTGCTTTATAATGGTACTGAAGACCTCAATAATTTTTGTGAACCTCATAATTTATTTGAACCATGTACTGTCCAAAAAGGGAAAAATAAAATAATATATGGTGTTACCTGATTTTTTTTCCTTGGGGAGGGGTGTTTTTGCTTCTCTCAATCCTTGGCATTTTTAAGCAGCTGTAGTAGAAACCTATGCTTCAAAAATGATTGCAGTTCAATTCCTGCTGGCCTGCCTTTATTTATCCTGCCATTCATGTCCATTTGTTTACACACTCTTTTCTCCCCCCACCTTGAATTTATATGTAAGCTAGAATACACACACACACACACACACACACACACACACATATATATATATATATTCTGGCTTACATATAAATTCAATATATATACACACACGCATGCACGCATATACATACACACACACACACACACACTAGCCATCCCCTGCCGTGCATTGCTGTGGCCCAGTCTGTGTATATGTGTTTTGTGTGTGTGTGTATGTGTGTGTATATATTTGTGTATATGTGTGTGTTTGCGTGTATTTATGTGGTTTTGCACATGCGTTGTAATGTATTTTTTATTTTTTGGCTTTTAAAGTCTCTTCCACTATGCTTTTCAGTGTTTTTATGAGAGATGGTCACTTGTTGGCCTGATAGTTGTCTTGTGTCCAAATTTGGTGTCAATTCGTCCAGTGGTTTTTGAGTTATGTTAATCCCACAAACAAACATTACATTTTTATTTATACAGCTATACACACACACACTTTGGATAGCATAGGGATAGCATACACGCACACATATATGGTGTGTGTGTTGTATGTGTGTTGTGTGTGTATATAAGCTTAGCATAGGGAAAGGTTAACACCCCTTGATGTTTGTTTTTGCTGTCTGCCCCGGTTCAGAAGATTTCACCTCACTTTCCAGTCCCTGTGATAAGGGATTCTGAAAAATTTGGCTTATTGTAGTAACAAGGATTGGTGGGAAAGCTGCAGTTGAGACTCTTTTTCCCCCATGATAATAACTCTTTCAGAAGTGAATTTCCCTTCCTAGGGGTAGATTTCTCTCACTTTCGGTTATCTCAGCCCTGTTCTTAACTATGAGTCGTCTGTAAGTTGGATGTTTGTAATTTACCCAGATAGGTAAACAGGAAGTTAGTGTGTGTACAGAAAGTAAGAAAACATGGCCCAAAGTTTGAATCAATTTTATCACATTCCTTTTGCTTCAAAAGATCATTCCAGGTTGCCTGTCAGTCCATCAGTTCTCATCTTCCTATTTTTAGCAAGGCTGAAAGTCTCCCATGGCATTGTAATTATCCCAATCAGATATGTCAAGAGAATTTACAGCTTGAGAACATTTTGTTCCATTCAACATATGCAAATCAGATCCATTTGGCCTAAATGCTTTTATTAGAGGTGGGGTAGGGGGGAAAGAGAGAAAACACCAACAATTTGCTAGATTTATAGAGCAATTTGGGAATGCCTTTGAATGAGTGGGAGAGATTTGTGTGAAAGTCTCTCCTGAAATAGAAAACCTCGCTGCTGTAATCCCCTTGACTTTTCTTATTTCTTCAATTAATGTAATGCTTTTTCTGTAGAGGCCTACGTATCTTAGCCCAGAGACTGGAAATACTCCTGTTGTTCTTGTTGTTGTTGTTTCCTTTTTGTTTTTTTTGTTTTTTTTAAAGTTGCATGAAACACTTATTTACACCTCAGGGTAATTTCCATCATCATCCAGGAAAGGGACATAATCCTCTTACAACAGCCCTAGGTCCATTTCACAATGGACCTACGGCATTTCCCAACACAAATTATCTCTGGGAATTCATTCAAATCCCAAACACCTGATCTAACTCTCTTTCTCAGAGTCCATTCAGGCCTTGCCAACACCCTTGCCACCCATTGTTTAGGTAGCCAGGACCCATTGTCTTACTCCAACCAAACAAGAATGTAGTTATTAGCAGTCATTGACTCAGACCTCCCACACACACACACACACACACACACACACACACACACACATTCCTTTCCTCCTGCACCCCACCATGGGTGAACCAAGAAAACAGCCACAAAACTTCAAATGACAGTTTATTAAAGTTCCTGCCAGACCCATGAGCCAATCAACAACGACCATGGACTGAGTGCATGAGCCAACCGGCATGCGGATCCTATCTTGTCCCAAGCTGAGCCAGTCAGCACTCAGGGCAACAAAAGTCCTTTGTTTCTAACCACTGTCAAAGTCCTATAAACATTTCTGTATGTTTGCAGTGGATTATGTCCGTTTTTTACAGTGTTGACTCTGCTGATAGCCACTTTGGCCAAGGTGAATAAAGCCCCTGTTTCTTTGACTTCAACCTGTCTGTGCCTCATTCCTTCCTTTGAAGCTTGGAACGCAGGGCCTTGAACCCACAGTTCTTGTAGTAGCTGAAATCAGATATCATGTGTGTTAGTTTAGAGATGAAACTATGACCAGAGTTCAATGACCATAACCTTGTAATCTCATGTGATCACTTCTGAAAGTTATGCTTTGCAGTGTCATTGGTTCCTGCATGGACCCAAAAGAAAGAGTAATGGTCTGTGGGCTTGAAAAGCCTTGTCAGCCTCTCTGTAACATCTCAAATGTTAGCTCTATGGAGACAACACATCTCTCAAGTCATCCTATCAGGCCTGCAAGCCACTGCTCCTGTTCTCCTCAGTAGAAGGCCCCCTACTATCACCACAACCACACATCTTGGAGGTTTGGCAGAGGCCATTCCATGTGCTGATTTTTCCATGGGAACCTGCACATTCCTCGAGGACAAGCTCTGTTGCATTTTTGCTTTTTGAAAAAAAATGCTATGCTTATGTGGAAAGATCGTTTACACTTCCTTGGAGCACAGAAGCTGAATGGACGGTTTAGACGATTGGTTCCCAACCTGTGGTCCGTGGACCACCAGTGGTCCGCAAGAACGAAAATATGGTCCATGGCCTCACTATTACTACACTGTTGCCTTGAAATCAATGAGAGCAACTGGCCTTGCAAAACCCTCTTACAGTGCCAGGCAAGAGGGATATCAGGAGGGGAGATGCTACTACCCGCAAAAGATTACTACCACCACATCTGCGCTAGATTATTAAATATGGTTTTCTGTGGGTGAGCAGATGGCAGCTACTGGATGGCATATGCTCTGTATCAGAAACTAGAGCTGAAGTGGTCTATCCAATGCAATTTTCTGAATCAGCACCCCGAATCACCAAACCGAATCTAAAGTTGACCCAAAGCTGATTCGTAACCCTTTTGATACTAATGTTGAAGAGTGGTGCCTGGTTAAGTGGTCCCTGATGAAAAAAAGGTTGGGAACCACGGTTTAGACCATCATTGTTAAATAATAATAGCCAGACCTGTAGGAGCCCCTGGTGGTGCAATGGGTTAAACCATTGAGCTGCTGAATTTGCTGACCAAAAGGTCACAGGTTTGAATCTGGGGAGTGGCATGAACTTCCATTGTTAGGCTCAGCTTCTGCCAACCTAGCTGTTCGAAAACATGCAAATGTGAGATCAATAGTTCTGGCAGGAAGGTAATGGTGCTCCATGCAGTCATGCTGGCCACATGACCTTGGAGGTGTCTATGGACAATGCTGGCTCTTTGGCTTAGAAAAGGAGATGAGCACCAACCACCAGAGTTGGACACAACTGAACTTAATGTCAGGGGAAACCTTTACCTTTGCTAGCCAGACTTGTAACAATGGCAAAAATTGTGCCTGTTGCTTCAGTGTGGAAGATGTCATAAGACAAAGCCTTTTAATCAGATGACTAGGTTGAAGTTGCAAGGAAGAGAAGTTGAGCTCATTTTAGCGAGCAAAACATATATAGAGTTATTCAAAACATGTCATTTCATTGCCATTGCACTCCTTGGATCAAAAGATGATGACTGTAATCATACTTTTAAAAAAAAAATACCTTCCTTCCAAGTCTGGCTGGTGCTTGCCGCAAATGAAAAGTTAATGGAAGCTTTAGAAACTGACAAACTGCTTAGCACTGAAGTATGTCATTAGAAGTCACGTATATATGTGTGTGTTTATGTGTGTGAGAGAGAATGGAGATGGGAGATTATCTGGAAAAGGGTGACATCTTGGTCCAAAGCAAAGTGAAATGCACATATGCTATGTTGTGTGGAAGTGGCACTGCGCCTGGCCTGAGGATCCAAAGTGCAATCTAAGAAATAGGACTTCTATATTTGGGATTAAAGACCACACTGTATAATGTTACATAAAATGGCTAACAAATAAGATAACTTGCTATTTTGACATTTTTATGATGCAATAACATTTGTGCTGTTTTTAGGGGTAATGCATTATATTAGAAGCACATATTAAATAATTTTTAAATTTAGACAATCCAATAAATTGCCAGAAGCGTCAACAACAACAACAACAAACCCACCATATAATCCACTGAAAATAAAAAAGAATGTTTGGGATAGAACAAATAAACATTCCCCTGGAACATGGCAGGGTTAATGATAAACTGAAAAAATATTCCTGTATGTTCCCCAAATGTAATGTATTACATGTAAAACAATGTCTTCTGAATAAAACTCTTTGTTTAAACATTTTGCTTCCAAGCTAGAGTACTGGGAAAGTTATCTGTCTTCAGCAAGCATTCTCAAACAACTGATGCCGTGTGGATAGCCTTTGCTGCTTTGCCTCCATGTACTTGGCAAGATGAAAAAAATGAAGAAATGAAAAGAACCTTCTCTTCTCTGCCCTTCTCCCATTCAGAACTCCTCTGTGTCTACTAGGGTTGGCATATTTTTATAAGGCATCACAATGGTACCCAGCTGGGGTTAGTGGACAGCGTTTAGGTATTCATGAGCTGGAATCCCATGAAAGGCCAACAGAATTCCTAGGAAGACTGAGGTTGAGTCACAATGTGGTGAAAGCCTGTCCGTGAAAGCTGCAGGTCCATAGTTGCAGAAGTAGTTTCAGCCTGTAGTTGTGAAAGGCCAAATACTTGCAGTTATGTTTATTTTGAGGTTCAAGTACTCATCATGCTAGAACATGCACCAGGACTGCAGAGATGTCATGACTCCTTTGAAGTCGTGCCATAAATACAGGAAATACAATTGTTGTATGTCCTCTGATGGTCCATTTGGCTGGGACCATCAAATGGAAAATTAGAGGAAACAATAAAGTCTATTACCCAGTGGACTGGGAAATAGAACCTCCTCCCATAGTACTACTACTACTACTCCTGCTCCTCCTCCTCCTCCTCCTCCTAATAATAATAATAATAATACACTTCATTTATATTCCACCTTTCTCCCCTAGGGGACATAGGACCGAATACAGCATTTGCATGCATTCAATGCCTCTACAATCATATACAATGAGACACACAAACACAAACAAAGGCAGAGGCTTCTCCTTTCATTTCCGGCTTCTGGAGGCAGTGCTCATCTCTGGCTATGGGGACGTGCTTTCTCCATTCTCAAGCTGAAGAGAGTGCGTTGTCACCTCCTGGTTGTGTGGCCGACAAGATTGCTTGGAGTATCTCTTTGCCTTTTCCCGCCGAAGTGGTAGCTATTTATCTACTCATATTTGCATGTTTTCAAACTGCTAGATTGGTAGGAACTAGAGACTGATAGACAGAAGCTCACCTCATCTCACGGATTCAAACTGCCAACCTTCAGATCAGCAGTTCAGCAGCACAAGGGTTTAACCCATTGCGCCACCACAGCTCACAAAGGGTTTGTGGGTATGATTTATGATTCTATGAGCAACTGAGCATTTATAAGGATTATTTTACTTGTCCAAATGTATCTCCCTCTATGACCCACCTCAGAGTTTACGATCATCAGGGGAGTCCCTGCTCTCGATCTCACGACCTTCACAAGAATGATTGGCGGGGATGAGAGACGGGGCCTTCTCGGTGGTGGCCACCCATCTATGGAATGCACTCCCCAATGAAATCAAATCCTTTAGGAAAAAAAGCTTAAATCTTGGCTATGGGAGCAAGCATTCGGGCAGTTGACCGAGCAGCAACTGCAATGACTCATGAGAATTGTCAATGAATAGATCTTGAACTGGAATTCTGAACTATGACTTGGATTTGCGGACTTAGGCTTGGCTGCGTTTTAATATTTTAATGGCTAATATTTTAATGCATGTTATAATCTTGTTGTCTTAGTTAATGTTAATTGTTTGTACTATGATTGTTAGTTTGTTGCCATCTAATGATTGCCAGTTGTAAGCCTCCCTGAGTCCCTCCTTGGGGGTTGAGTAGGACAGGATACAAATGCTCACAATAAATAAATAAATAAATGTGTGTTGGACCACATTCATAGGTGTCCTGGGTCATATGCGGCCCATGGGCCACAGGTTGGACAAACCAGATAACATGGAAAAGGGCTTTTGTCAAAGCTGGCAACAATGTATTTGTGCTATGGGAATCCCTCTGTTAGCATTGCTGTTAGAAGTGCAGCTAAGCCCATAGGGAAAAAGGAAGACATAGCTGTGTGGCAATGTTATCACTTCTGTTAATCAAAATAGCCTGGTGCTCCAAAGTCATGACACTAGCACTACTCCATCACTGGTTGCCACCAGTGTGCTCTTCCTCTTTACTTCCCGCACCCTCTGCTCCCCACCCCCAAGACAGCTTCAGATAGAGATGATAAAAATTGTTTGTTGAATTCAGCAGTCTCCGTGGAAATAACCTTTCTACACTTGTAAGTTGAAATGAACTTTACCTTGCAGATGTGCACATGTGTGGGGCAGATGGGAGAAATGGAAGTTGAATCCTCTTCACAGACCATGCTATTGTAACTGTGCCAACACAGGCAATAGCCACAAGATGACAAGGCCATAGATGTAGGCTCCATGGGGGGTGCAAGGCATTGAAAACCTGAGCAGCTTATTTATTTTATTTATATATATACTGTATTTGTATACCACCTTTCTCAGCCCACAGGCGACTCAAAACAGTTTACAGGGCAAAATGCAATGCCCACAATACCATAAATACAATTAAAAACATTAACATATAATAAAAACCATAAGGTAAAGGTAGGTAAAGATAGTCCCCTGACATTAAGTCCAGTCATGTCTGACTCTGGGGTGTGGTGCTCATCTCCATTTCTAAGCCGAAGAGCCAGCATTGTCCGTAGACACCTCCAAGGTCATGTGGCCGGCATGACTGCTTGGAGCACCATTACCTTCCCGCCAGAGCGGTACCTATTGATCTACTCACATTTGCATGTTTTCGAACTGCTAGGTTGGCAGAAGCTAGGGCTGACAGCGGAAGCTCACGCCGCTCCCCGGAATCGAACCTGCGACCTTTTGATCAACAAGCTCAGCAGCTCAGTGCTTTAACCCACTGCGCCACCGGGGACTCCCCAAAAACCATAAGAACACCAATAAATGCTTAAGTCATTAGTGTCTTCTTGTTAAAAACATTGTCCGGTTCCATCGGCTAGTCATTCCATATCCCTGTGTCAGTTACTCGGCATTTGCAAACGCTTGCTCAAAAAGCCAAGTCTTGACTTTTTTTGAAATGTTGAAAGGGAGGGGGCAGCACAAACTAAGGGTAAGGGGAAGAGGGAAAAAAACGATATAATAATAATTATAAAGAAATACAATATGTATAAGTGGATAAAATGTGTGTGATAGAGTTATATGTAGCATAAGTTGTAATGGAAATTTAAGAATAATGATAAGAAATATGATTAAATCTGGCTACCAGTATTTAAAAAACTCTAAAATTAAAACAGCAAAACAGCAGAGGGAAAACAATCAGGGACATCTAATCACCTCTCCACAATTTTGCTCCAGGCACTGCCAGGCCATCAAATGCTAATCAAGGTGGTCAGTTGAAACATTCACACCTAGCTCCAGCAGACAAGAGTTCTTTGTCCCACCCTGGTCTTTCCACAGATATATAAACCCATTTTCCTACTTCCAACAGACCTCACTACCTCTGAGGATTCTTGCCATAGATGCAGGCGAAACGTCAGGAGAGAATTCCTCTAGAACATGGCCATATAGCCCGAAAAAACCTACAACAACCCAATGATTAAAGATGTTTTGATGTTTGTTTACTGTTAGATTGTATATAATATGACATACTCTTTTGTCTAAGATACTGTAAAAGAGAGAAGAATGTATGCTTTTACATTTTGTTGGACAAATTTATAAATAAATTCTTTTAAAAAAGGGAGGGGGCTAATCTCATATCCCTAGGGAGGGCGTTCCATAGCCGAGGGGCCACCACTGAGAAGGCCCTGTCTCTCGTCCCCACCAGGCGCACTTGTGAGGAAGGCGGGACCGAGAGCAGTGCTTCCTCCCAGATGATCTTAAGGTCCTAGATGGTTCATAACAAAATTGTTTGCGTTCTCTCATCACTTCTGCGCAACTTGCACAAAATGCACTTGGCAGGACAGTGCCCTGACAGGCTTCTGGCCAAAGTGCGCAGAAAACAACAAACAGGTCTGTAATGCAATCAAACTAAATGTAAACAGTTGAATATTTGTCTCTCTCTGTCGGTGTATATATGTGTCAAAAGCCAATCGGGGAAATGCATAAGTTAATACACTCAAGAGGGAAAGGTGTTGAAATGGGCTTCCAGTTTCTCTGCAGAACAACAGCAGCAGCTGCCCAGTCTCACACCATGTTTATGAAAAAAAGATGGGGAGAAAATGAGGTGATATTCGGAGACACACAATGAAATTAGAACGGTGAGATTTTCACATGCTGTCTTCAGAATGTAAGTCCGGGAGCATTGCTGCCATTGGTTGCATTTCTCGAAGCACCTAACAATGTGAGGCATGCTGTGATTATGAGCATCAGTAGCAACTTAGCCTGCAGGGTCAGAACACTTTTTCTGACTATCCATTTGTGTTATAATGCAAGGTGTCCCACATACCTGATTTTTCAAGATACAAGTGTTTCCATTAAGGCCTAGGCATCCTATGCTTCCCTGCAGACTCCTTTGAAAATAAACAAGCTGTTAACCGTGGTTGGCTTTTGACCCTATCAAGCACCGTTCCCTGACCACAGAGGTGTGATTAACAGCTCCGATTAGTCTGACGGGTGACCTGACCTGACGAACTCACACTCCGATAGGGTTCAAGAACATACATTTGCACTACAGCCGGTCCCTGGGTGCCTGTTATTTCTCCCATCCCTTTTTCCTCTCCACTGACACTGTGCTCCCTGCTCCCTCCTCCAACAACAGATCGACCTTCAAAGACACAGCTTTGACACTACATGACTATTTAGCACAGCAATGCAATGCAGAGGTGAAAGAACAGACGAAAGCCTATAGGGATCTGTGTAGCTCAGTTCCACCAGAATTCATGAAACAGACACACAGATGCAAAGAGACAATGGAATACAGATATTTTTAAAGTTTCTAGGCTGCATAAGGAAAGTATAGGTATGTTTATTTATTTATTTACTTTGCTTATATACCGCTGTTCTCAGCCCGGGGGCGACTCACAGCAGTGTACAACATAAGAGAACAAAATTCAAAACACAGTATAAACAAATCACAGTCCAGCATTATACAAAAACATCATCATTACTACAAAAACCATTCAGCATCGTCTCCTCTTCCAAATCGTAATCCAGAGTCATTTTCCGTTGTTCCATTCCTATAGTCATTACCAATCATTGCACTTCTTGTTTGAATGCCTTCTTGAACAACCAAGTCTTTAATTTCCTGCGGAATATCATCAGAGAAGGGGCCAGTCTAATGGCCACGGGAAGGGTGTTCCACAGCCGAGGAGCCACCACCAAGAAGGCCCTATCTCTCGTCCCCGCCAGCCGTGCTTGTGAAGCAGGCGGGATCGAGAGCAGGGCCTCCCCGGAAGATCTCAAAGTCCTGGTGGGCTCGTAGGTCGAGATGCGGTCGGATAGGTATCTTGGGCCGGAACCGTTTAAGGCTTTATAGGCCAATGCCAGTACCTTGAATTGGGCCCGTTAGCAAATCGGCAGCCAGTGGAGCTGGTACAACAAGGGGGTTGTATGCTCCCTGTGTCCCGCTCCTGTTAATATCATGGCTGCTGCACGTTGGACCAACTGAAGCTTCCGGGCCGTCTTCAAAGGCAACCCCACGTAGAGAGCGTTGCAGTAGTCTAAACAGGATGTAACCAGAGCGTGGACTATCGTGGCCAAGTCAGACTTCCCAAGGTACGGGCGCAGCTGGCGCACGAGCCTTAGCTGTGCGAATGCTCCCCTGGTCACCTCCGAGACCTGGGGCTCCAGGCTCAGCGACGAATCCAGGATCACACCCAAGCTGCGAACCTGCGCCTTCAGGGGGAGTGCGACCCCATCCAACACAGCTTGTAACCCTATGCCCTGTTCGGCTTTGCGACTGACCAGGAGTACCTCTGTCTTGTCTGGATTCAATTTCAATTTGTTCGCCCTCATCCAGACCGTTACAGCGGCCAGGCACTGGTTCAGGACCTCAACAGCCTCCTTAGTAGCAGGTGGAAAGGAGTGACAGAGTTGGACATCATCTGCGTACAGGTGACACCGTACCCCGAAACTCCGGATGATCTCTCCCAGGTATGAAACAACAACATGTAACACCCCCAACATCTCTTGAATAAGCAGTACAGTCTTCCCTCACTTATTGTGGGGGTTCCGTTCCAGGACCCTCCATGATAAGTGAAAATCTGTGAAGTAGGGACGCTATATTAATTGTAATATTTATACAGCAAAAAAAATGCATACAGCCAAAAATTGGGCCAAAGGCCCAAACAAACCCGCTTCTAGCCACCACCGGGAAAACCAGTGACGGACACAGGGAAGGCATGCTGCCTGGCGTGGCCTTCTGCAGCCCTTTTGAAGGCTGCCCGGAGCTCCCAAGGGTGGCCAGCCCAGCCAATCAAGGGAGGGCAGGGTCCACCTCCCATTGGCTAGCCACCCCACTGGAACTTCTCCCGCTACTGAGGGGACTGCTGGGAAGAAGAAGCCCCTCTGGCACCATGGCGGTGGAAGGAAGGCAAGGAAGCAGGGAGGGAAGGAGGGAAGGTGACGAGGAGGAAGAGGATGGATGTGGGGGCACTGGGCTTGCCTCGCGGGCCATGCAGGGAAAACTTTGGGGGCCTCTCAGAGACAACCATGAAACAGTGAATCCGCAGTAAGCAAATGGTGAAGCGGCAAGGGAACACTGTACATATTGTCTTTTCTAGGGTATAAGATGATTTTTTAACCCTAGAAAATCTTATTGAAAGTCGGGGGGTGGTCTTATACGCTAGGTATAAAAATGGAGGTATAAAAAATGCCTCAGCGGGCAAATCCAAGGCGCACCGCCTGGGGCTGCTGGGAGTCATAGTCTGGAGGCATTTCCTTAAGCCTAGATGAGCCCAGTGGCCTTTGGAGGCTTCTGCCAGCTGATCGGGTGGCCTCGCTTCCTTCCTCTCTCTCTGCTGCCTGCAAATAGCGACGTGGGAGGATTTGGAGGGCCTTGAAAGTAGAGCGGGGAGAGTGGCGGGGGAAGCCCAGCAGGCCTGGCACTCCTCTTCCCCGCACCCTACCTCCCCCCTCCTCCTCCCCCCCTCCCTCCTCCTCCTCCTCAGGCTGTGCTGCTAAGGGACCTGTCCCCACAGCCGCTCTCCCCTCTTTACTTTCAAGGCCCTCCAAATCTTCCCACATTGCTATTTGCAGGCAGCTGGGAGAGAGAGGAAGGTTTCTGCAGGCCACCCAATCGACCTGCAGAAGCCTCCAAAGGTCACCAGGCTCACGGACACCCAAGGAAGCACCTCCGGATTATGACTCCCAGCAGCCCCAGGCAGCAGCGTGCCTTGGACATACCCACTGAGGCATTCTGGGAGTCATAGTTACCGAATCAATAGAACTTTGTTAGAAGAGGGGTCTTATATGGTGAGTATATCCCTAACTCTATATTTTAACTTGAAAATTTGGGGGTCATCGTATACGCCCAGTCATCTTGTACGCCGGAAAATATGATAGTTTTCAATCAATTTCAGAGCATGTACTGTTATCTCCTACTGCCAAGAGAGATGCTACAATAGTAGAAATACTGTGATTCTTTGGTGACCTGTGCCTATTGTGTGTTGGTGAGAAGAAGGAAAGTCAGGTAGGGCTTCCCAGCAGGGGGTGTTTCCTGCTTCTGAAGTCAAATGAAGCATCGAGAGATCATCCATCTGAGTCCTGTTCTCTTTGAGGCCTAGATTTTGGAGAACACATTTGCACCACAAAGGCTAGGTGAAGTGACCCTCTGTAATGTCACAAGCAAAGAAAGGTGAAGAGAGGAAGGAAGGAAGGAAGGAAGGAAGGAAGGAAGGAAGGAAGGAGAAAAAGAAGGGAAAGGAAGGAAAGGAAAAAGAAGGAAGGGAGGGGAGAAGAAAGAAAAAGGAGGGAAGGAAAACAAAGGAAAGGGGAAAAGGTTTGAGAAGAAGGAAAGAAAGAAAAAGAAGGAAAGCAGAAGGAAAGACGAGAAAAGAAAGAAGAGAGAGAGAGAGAAGACGTATGAGGGAAATGGAGAAAAGAAAGCAATAGCAACGAGGATATTCTCTTTACGTACATTTCTACGGCAGCACAAATAACCTTCACGAAACATTGGAAGGACGAGTATATTCCAACAACCAAGCAATGGCTCAAAAAATTATTAGATATAAGAGATATGGATAAACTAATGTTCTTCCTGAGAAACAGCTCAGGAAGACCAATGAAACAAACGGACTGGACAGACGTTGAGGAATATGAGAAAAGCAAATATAACCATAAAGACAATTAAGATTTGAAACAGAGAGGCACAAAAAGCAAGATGTGAAGAAGATTGGGTGAAAACTAAAATAGGAAATGTCCCCAAACAATTAAGGGGAGATCAGGAGACACAAGATTACGAACTGCTTGGAAACAGAATGGAAGTAACATTTTAATTCCCCCCCTTCTTGTTTTTTCCCCCCTCTCCCTACCCCAGTGTTTTATGTTTTAGTTCACACTTCAGAACCCCTTTCTAGGCACTACCTATACCCCCTCCCCACCCTTTACCCATATTTTTCTTCCCTATACCCATATTTTTCTTCCCTATACCCAAATTTGTGAAAACTCAATAAAGATTTTTTTTTAAAGAGAGAGAAAAGAAAGCAATAACCACAAATACAGCTTGCTCACCATTGCCAAAATGTTGCCAAGGCAACATTGTGAGGTCAGCCTTTTCAGAGCCGGAGAAGGGAGAAAGCAAGCAAGTGGTGGTCCCACCAACACTCAGGCAACACCAGGTATATACACTATTTATTTATTTGGTTTACTTTTACCCCGCCCTTCTCACCCCGAAGGGGACTCAGGGCGGCTTACACATCCAAGGCACAATTCGATGCCCATAGCATACATAATACACAATAATAAGCAATAAAACAAAATAACAAATTAGCAAACAACAACAACAACAATACATTGCATCTAAAACCGTTAAAACCAATAAAACCAGTAAAATTTCATACAAACCGATACAACCACTTCTTCCTTCTTGCCAGTCAGTGTTCGCTATCTCATGGTTCAGAGTTTTCTTCCACATTTATCAGTCCACATATATCAGTCCTGCCGGTCCTAATTGCCTGGTTGTCCTATCTAGTTAGCAGACTGCCCGAAGGCCTGGTCCCACAACCACGTCTTTGTCTTTCTCCTAAAGGACAGGAGTGATGTCGATGCCCTGATATCCACTGGGAGTGAGTTCCACAGGTGGGGGGCCACCACTGAGAAGGCCCTGCTCCTCGTCCCCACCAGCCTTGCTTGAGAAAGCGGTGGAGTCGAGAGCAGGGCCCCCTCAGATGATCTTAAATTCCGTGGTGGGACGTAGAGGGAGATACGTTCGGACAGATACGCTGGACCGGAACCGTACAGGGTTTTATAGGTCAAGACCAGCACCTTGAATTGGGCTCGGAACTGAACCGGCAGCCAGTGGAGCTGACACAGCAGAGGGGTGGTGTGCTCTCTGTATGTCGCCCCAGTGAGCAGCCTAGCTGCCGCTCGCTGGACCAGTTGAAGTTTCCGAACCGTCTTCAAGGGCAACCCCACGTAGAGCGCGTTGCAGTAGTCTATTCGGGATGTAACAAGAGCGTGGACCACTATGGCCAGATCAGACTTCCCAAGGAACGGGCGCAACTGGTGCACAAGTTTTAATTGTGCAAAAGCTCTCCCGGCCACCGCTGAGACCTGGGGTTCCAGGCTCAGCGATGAGTCCAGGATCACTCCCAAGCTGCGAACCTGCGTCTTCAGGGGGAGTGTAACCCCGTCTAACACAGGCTGTAACCCTATTCCCTGTTCGGCCTTACGACTGACCAATAGGACCTCTGTCTTGTCTGGATTCAATTTCAATTTGTTAGCCCTCATCCAGTCCGATACAGCAGCCAAACACCGATTCAAGGTCTGGACAGCCTCCTTGGTGACAGGTGAGAAGGAGTGACAGATCTGGACATCATCTGCATAGAGATAACATCGCAGTCCGAAACTCCGAATGATCTCCCCCAGCGGCTTCATGTAGATGTTAAACAACATTGGGGACAGAATTGAACCCTGTGGGACTCCACATGACAACGGCTGTGGGGCCGAACAGGTGTCACCCAGTAACACCTTCTGGGACCGTCCCTCAAGAAAGGACCGGAGCCACTGCAAAGCAGTACCCCCAAGTCCCATATCTCTGAGGCGTCCCAGAAGGATACCGTGGTCAACGGTATCGAAGGCCGCTGAGAGGTCCAGCAGAACTAACAGGGACACACTCCCCCTGTCCAGCTCCCTGCGCAGATCATCTACCAAGGCGACCAAGGCTGTTTCCGTTCCATGTCCCGGTCTAAAGCCAGACTGTGCCGGATCTAGATAATCAGTGTCTACCAGAAATCCCTGGAGCTGTGTCGCCACCACACGTTCCATGACTTTGCCCAAGTAGGGGAGATTGGAAACTGGCCGATAGTTGTCTAATTGAGTGGGGTCCAGTGATGGTTTTTTCAACAGCGGTTTGATAATAGCTTGTTTCAAGCTCGCTGGAATTTTGCCCTCCTGCAAGGAGGCATTAACCACCACCTTCACCCACTCTGCCAAACCCCCTCTGGCTTCCTTTATCAGCCAGGATGGGCAGGGGTCTAGGATGCATGTGGTGGGTCGCACCTCTCCAAGGATCCTGTCCACATCCTCAAGCTGAACCAATTGAAATGAATCCAACGAAACCGGACAAGCAGATGCTCTCGTTACATCCTCAGAGACTGCATTTAAAGTGACGTCGAATCCAGACCGAATCAGCGCAATTTTATCAGCGAAGAACCGAGCAAATGCTTCACAGCGAGCTCCTGAGCTGTCAGGGATCTCGCTTTCCGGCGGATTTAACAGACTCCTGACAACCCGAAAGAGCTCAGCTGGACGGTTCTTCGCCGATGCAATATTGGCCGCAAAAGATGTTTTTTGTGCTGCCTCTATTGCCACACCATAGGACCTTAAGAAGGCATTCAGGTGTGTTTGGGCTGATTTAGTCGGATTCCGGCGCCACACGCGCTCTAGCCACCTCTTCTTTCGCTTCATAGCTGCCAGCTCCTCAGTGAACCAAGGGGCATGACTAGCCCGGTTACTCGAGAGGGGGCGTTCCGGAGCGATTGTATCGATTGCCCTAGTCATCTCAGAGTTCCAGCGAGAGACCAAGGCATCGACAGAATCGCCAGCCAGGGAAGTGGGAAGCTCCCCAAGAGCCGTCAGGAATCCGTTTGGATCCATAAGTCTCCTGGGGCGGACCATTTTAATGGGTCCACCACCCCTGCGGAGGTTGGGAGGTACAGTAAGTCTAAACCTAATCAGGAAGTGATCGGTCCATGGCAACGGAGCGATGGTCAACTCCTCCGCCCCGACCCTGTCACCCCATCCCTGGGTAAAGACCAAATCCAATGTGTGTCCGGCCGTATGGGTGGGACCAGATACTAATTGGGACAGGCCCATGGTTGCCATGGCGGCCATAAAGTCCTGAGCTGCACCTGAAAGTGGGGCCTCGGCATGGACGTTGAAATCCCCCAGGACTAAAAGCCGCTGGGAGCCCAGCGCCATATCCGAGACCACACCTGCTAACTCAGGTAGAGAAACTGTCGTGCCGCGGGGTGGTCGGTACACTAACAGAATCCCTATCCTGTCCCGGTCACCTAACCTGAAGCCGGCACATTCAAATGATGATGATTGTGGGATGGGGCACCTGATCAGGGGGATAAACTCCTTATAGACTACTGCAACTCCTCCTCCCCGCCCTCCGGGTCTTGGTTGGTGCTGCACAGAGTAACCTGGCGGGCAGAGTTGGGAGAGATTCACCCCTCCCCCTTCGTCCAACCAGGTCTCCGTTATACATGCCAGGTCAGCTTGTTCTTCCTGGATTAGGTCTCGAATGATAGAGGTCTTTCCATTTACTGACCTGGCATTGAACAGCACCACCCTTAACCCAGAGGGGCCACCATCCTGGCATCTCAGCTGTATCTTGTCGGGAGGGTTTTTTGGAGTTCCCAATATATTCTTGTTATTTTCAGGCCGAATTGTTTGTTGAGTTGTGGTATGGATTTTTGGAATTGCCAATGTTCTATTGTAAATTTTGGGCCAGATTTGCTTTTGTCTCACATTTTTGTCACATTTTGAGCTTGCCGAATTATTATTATAAATTTTGGGCCGAAAAAAGTAATTTGTTCTCCCTTTCCCGTATCTCCCTCTACCTGTCACCACCTCTATCGCAGCCCCTAGTAACCAAATACTAGTAACCAAATACATCGCAGAACTGTCCTCTTAGACTAGCCCATTGGTTGGTTTGTTTGTTTGGTTACATGCTGCAAGTTGCTTCTAGTCGCTTCTGGTGTGAGAGAATCAGCCATCTACAAAGGTGTTGCCCAGAGGACACCCGGACTAATTAGGTTACATCACTATTTCTATAGTTTTCAAGGGGTTGTTAAAATGTTTTCCATTCCCCTTGGCCTTTGGATGATCTTATTCTGTAACAGTCCAGACAAGATACTAACTTGAACAGACTCACTGGCTGACATCCTGTTCTCTTCCAAGTAGAGGAGACCTTTTGAATCAATTGTTGAATGGGGGATCATATGTAGGTAAATCCAGCTGATTCAGTGGCCCTACTCCAGACATAAGTAAAAAAAAAAAAAAAGGATTTATCCCACTGCTTCCACCCCACCACATTGAGCACTTTATATGCTACAGTAGCAGCACCACAAGTACAAGCATTCCTGGGAGATAAAGACTGGAAGTGAGCATATCACTTTGAATGTGCACCACTGAACAGAACATGCTTTTCCTCTTATTTGACAGTTTTGGAAGGCAAACTCAGAGTGCAAAACACACTGATGGGCTATAATTAACAAGGCGTTCTTAAAGCCAGGATGCTCCGAGTGGCTGGCATCCAAAATAAATAATAAAAAAGACAAATGGCTTGACCCAGTAGCCTCTAGATGAAATGTAACCCCATCAATCAAGGACAGGATTTCAAGAATGAGTTGCCTTGTAAACACAGGGGCAAATGTAGCCCAAATGGGGAATTGGCATAGCGACCTTGCAGAATTTATAGCCACTGCAATATTTCAGTCAATGTATTCTCCCATCCTTTCTCCTTCTCTCCAAAGGAGGAATCTGTCTATAGAGCAATTAGAATGAAAAAAGGCCACAGGACCACCGCATGTGGAAGCAGGCCTTCAACAATAGTTTACTATAATTTAAATGATAGAGGCTAAATTGATTCCAATACCGACTGGATTTTTAGAAAGGTTATTAATAGGAGCTACTGTTTTTGCCTCTTAAGTATAATATATGTTACTCCAGCAATTTTATACTTTGTGATGTTTTGAAGTTATAATTTAATATTTTTATGGTTGCTTTTGTATTTGTATTACTGAAGAAGACAAGAGACAAGGACCTGATTTAATTTGATTAATAAATAGCAATAGTATGAATAATAGGTTTGATTGCCATATATACTCAAGTATTCTCTTCTCTGATATGTATTATGCATGACTAAAAAGTATGCCACCAACATGAAAGGCCTGGAAAGCTCTGGTCTAGGGCTTCTTGTCAGGCAGATATGATTACTAGAATTCTATAACTCTGTTATAGAACTCCAATATGCTGATGACATTGCCGTCTGGGCACATTCAGAAGAAGACCTACAAGCCACTCTAAACACCTTTGCAGAAGCATACGAGAAGAATGGGACCGAACGCCGAGCTCACTGCCTTCAAGCTAATCTGACCTGCAGCTGGGAGTTCCACAGATCCACAATGCCCTGCTTGGGCCAACTGCATGAATGTGGCCACAGCAGCAGCTACAACTCAGAAGCCTTCTCATTTCTTCGTTTCCCCCCCCCTTCCTAACATTTAACTAATCCCCCAAATAAAATGTATCAATTATTTGAAACGTTTCCCTCTCCATAATGTTACATTGTGTCCTTTTACTGCCTCAAACTTTCCTTCCAATAAATATTTCCTCTCCCGGGCTGCAGACGGCTGCTGGCCCTCCTGGGATGTGATTTTCGCATCCCAGGGAGGCCGAAACTGCATTCCCTTAAACCGCAGATATGGAAACCCCTCAGGCCCCGGTATCCGCGAGTTAACGGATTGCTCCAAAAATGGTGCTGATCTTCTCCTGGGAGAATTCTAAGACTAATGGCTATTTCGGTTTCACTCCGTTGTCTTTCCCACCCTGGGAATAACCCTTTTTGTCCCCAAAACCATGCCATGGAGTCCAGATGTTATTCCAAAGGCGCTGCCTCACTGCCACCATTTTGTGGATGTCTAAGAAGCCTGCTGATTCCGGGGAATTGTTGTGGTCAACCCATGGAACCCCTAAGATGTCGAATGGGGCGCCTTGGTCCTTGGTGTGAAGGGATCTGTAGTTCTCCTCCTGATTTTGATCTCCAGCGCTGGTGGATGATTATGAGGACTCTGTGGACACTGGGACACCTTTCCCCATTTGCCTTTTCTGGATTTTGCAACTTTGGACAACTTTCTTAAACTTTCAAGGAACTTTGCAAACTTTATGGAACTTTTCCCTAGCCCTATTGGTTCCCTTCTCATCAAGGGATATTATGATTTTATGCTTATGGACTTTCTTCTCCCTTTGGACTCTGGTGGGTGGGATGGATATATGAAATTCCCTTTATGTCTTATTATTCCCTATGTATCTCCCTGACCCCTGTGCGTATGTCTACATATGAAAATATAAGGAAGCCACCTTTTGTGAACTTCATCATATCAATGACCTTGGGTAACCCTTTCTCCCAAGGCACTTCCCTATTGACTCTGGATCTAAGCAAAGAACTAATTGCATGATAATATCTGGCCCACTTCAGTCTCGGAGCAAGACCGCTGAAGGGGACCGTTTGGAGCAAAACAAGTCATTTTTCAAACAAAGGACACCCTGCTTTCCAAAGAGGCCAGGATGTTCCCATTTCCTTCCCTTTTGTCATTTTCCCCATGGACTGGGAAAACCATACGATTTCAAAAAGGAATCATATCTGTGAACAGGGAAAAACTGGGGCTGGCAATTATGCCAGCCATATCCTTTCAAGAGACCAGACCGGCTATTGAGGAATCTTTTCGTAGATTTATCGCCGGTCGTTTGGACAATTGGAATCAGCCTAATTCAATCATATGGACACTCTTTTCATTGTTCTGCCCAAGGACTGCTTCCTCCGCTCTCATTGGCTGCAGGCTGGAAGCGGCACTGGCTTTCTGACTGGTGGAGGTGCAGCCTCCTCTCCAACTGATGACACCAACCAATCAGGAAGAAGCCAGTGGAAGGGCGGGGGCGGGAACTTTGAACGGCCTGTTTCTCTATAAAAATGTATCTAAATGTACTGCACGCATGTCTCTCCTGACGAACTATCGTGGTTTGACATCCTTTCCAGCTGGATCGCAATAAAGAACAACTCAGTGGCTTTTCTTCAACCTTGGTGAGATTTATTTGGGAAAAATCAGGGAAAATTCTGGGTTTCTTCCTCTTCGCTTGCCAAGGGTTCGGATCCTCTTTGGTGGGTCTGAGGACTCCTTTCTCCTGAGCAGGAGCCTCCAAATTCTAGCTCAATATCAAGCTAAGCCTCTCATTGGACATTGAGAAAACTAAAGTGCTCTTCCAGCAGTCACTAACCAATCCCTCTCCAATGCCAGAAATACAGCTTAAGACAGGTGAACACATGTCAGCGTGCTGGAAGAAGCAAAGACCACCAGCACTGAAGCGATGCTCCTCCGCTATCAACTCCGCTGGACTGGCCACGTTGTCTGAATGCCCAACCACCATCTCCCAAAGCAGCTACTCTACTCTGAACTCAAGAACGTTGGTGAATGTTGGTGGACAGGAAAAGAGATTTAAAGATGGGCTTAAAGCCAACTTCAAAAACCTTGGCATAGACACCGAGAACTGGAAAGTCCTGGCCCTTGAGCACTCTAACTGGAGATCAGCTGTGACCAGCAGTGCTGCAGAATTCGAAGAGGCATGAATGGAGGGCGAAAGGGAGAAACATTCCAAGAGGAAGGCATGTAAAGCCAACCCTGACCAGGTCCGCTTTCCGTCTGGAAACCGATGGCCTCACTGCGGATCAAGAATAGGGCTCCACAGCCACCTACGGACCCACCACCAAGACACCACATCTGGAAGACAATCATCCTCGAGCTACGAGGGATTGCCTAAGTCAACATATAAGGTTTTTTTTGGTCGTGTCAGGAGCAACTTGAGAAACTGCAAGTCGCTTCTGGTGTGAGAGAATTGGCCATCTGCAAGGACGTTGCCCAGGGGATGCTCAGATGATTTGATGTTTTTATCATCCTTGTGGAAGGCTTCTCTCATGTCCCTGCATGAGGAGCTAGAGCTGATAGAGGGAGCTCATCCACCTCTCCCCGTATATAAGTACAATGACTAGAGTTGTTTCTTAGAAGGGCGATAAATGTAAGACAGTTCTGGGCAAAATCTGGGAATTGGTTGAATCTATACATTCTGGATTTCATGTGTTGGCTGCATTCTTACATGGTGTATCTATGAGGATGCATGTGAACAGCAAAGGTCAGGCAGATGGAGAAGGTGTATGGCTGGACTGAAAACAGAATGCATTGAATCTGTCGAAGTAGAAGGCAAGAAAATGAAAACTGTTGGGTTTCATCCCTGACTGCACAAGTCTCCAGCTCTCAAAGAGTACTTAGCCATGTGGTCAGAGTTCACCATATTGGCTCTCTTCTCCTTTTGTCTTCTCTAGAGTGAGGAGGCATCTTGCCATTGTCTAAGGCAAGATGTAGTAGATATAGTTACTTTTATTATTTATCCTTTTTCTTTTCCTTAGAAGATGGCTCAGTGAAGCCAGTTAGCTCCAAGAACCTTTCCTATCTTGAGTGGATTTCTTTTGTCTTTAATAAACATATTATTTTTGATCCTATGAAGTTGTGGATCTGCAATCCTGTTCCATCCGGTTGAATGGAAGCCAATCCTTGCTCACTACATGTAAGTTTCTGCTGCTTATGAACAGTGCATCTAGCACTCTGCTATATTTTTGGTGGAATCGCCCCCAGAGAGGGTTATTTTGAGCCTAACAGCTCCTGATTCCCAACAAAAATGACTTATGCATCCTCCTCCTTAATTTCTGTGTCTGACCCTTAAAGGGACAAATTGTGCCACAGAGGAGCTTGGTGTTAGTCAAGGGCTGCCCAGTTGTTGATTCCCCTAATGTACAGATCCTATTATTGCTAATGTCTTTGTTTTATTATCTCTACTACAGTGTTTCTCAACCTGGGGGTCGGGACCCCAGGGGGGGTCATGAGGGGGTGTCAGAGGGGTCACCAAAGACCATCAGAAAACACAGTATTTTCTGTTGGTCATGGGGATTCTGTGTGGGAAGTTTGGTCCAATTCTATTGTTGGTACGGTTCAGAATAATCTTTGATTATAGGTGAACTATAAATCCCAGCAACTACAACTCCCAAATGTCAAGGTCTATTTCCCCAAACTTCACATTTGGGTATATTTGGGTATTTGTGCCAAGTTTGTCCCAGATCCATCATTGTTTGAGTTATGAAGTAGCAACAAAAATAATGTTATGGTTGGGGGTCAACACAACCTGAGGAACTCTATTAAGGGGTCGCGGCATTCAGAAGGTTGAGAACCACTGCTCTGCTACTACTCAGAGCAAAGAGAGCCAGCCTCAGTACAGTCATTGGCCTAATATGTTTCTTTCTACAGCCACATATACTGCATAGTCTCTTTTTGGTAAATTGCTACCTGGTCTAATATTTAATTGCCCAAGATATTTAAAGCTGTCATCAACTGAAGGGTTTGCAAATTGCCAGTTTTATGCCAGCGTCTCCTCCCCACCTCTCCTCTCTCCCCCAAAAAGATGGGAAGCCACTCATGATCAATAAATCAAATAAGTGCTCATCTTGCCACCCTTTCAATAGGAAAGTCTCCCAGTTGTTTATTACGGTTATTACATTATCTGCAGCAGCCAGGCAGAGGCAACAAGGGGGAGGAAAAACTGACAGGATGTTCCAAAAGGAAATTTAATGAAGTGGTTCCAAATATTGTGTCAAAATAAATGAAGTGAATAATGAAAGAGCGCATCCCGGGTCCCTTTGACAACTATAACCATTGTGTGAGCTTTTGGAGGCAGAGGAGATGGATGGGTGAATGTGAAGGTGCCGCTCCAGTGCATTGCAGAATGGAGAACAATAGGCAGCATTCAATAATGCCTATGCATTTCAGTTCAGTTGTTCTTCAAGCCCACAAAGAAAAATGAAAGAATTTTAAGAGAGTAGGAAACATGTCCTTTGGTTTTGTTTTGTATTTTTAATTTCATTGGATAGTGTGGCATTTGGGTGGCAGTAGAGGAAAGGTGGCCTTGGCCAGGGGTAGGAATTGTGTGGCCCCCGTCCAACTCTATGATTCTCTGATTTTATGATTCCAGATGTTGTTGAATTGCAACCCCCAGCATTTGTCACCATTGGAAATGCTGGCTAGGATTGCTAGAAGTTGCCATTCAAAAACCCACTAAGGCAAGTGGTTCTTAACCTTTCTAATGTCGTGGCCCTGTAATATAGTTCCTCATGTTGTGGTGACCCCCAACCATAAAATTAGTTTAATTGGTACTTCATAACTGTAATTTTGCTACTGTTATGAACCATAATGTAAATATATGATGTATTTTCATTCTCTTTCTCCCTGAGATTCAGCCATGGAGGGGCCATTTCACCCATCTCTAAGCCCTGCCTTCTCCCCAGGACCCTCTCCCTCACTTTCTCCCCTATTACTGCATATGCATGTAGTTGACTAAGTTTCTGTGGGATCGCCTCTTGTGTGCGTATGTGTTAAAGGCCCGTGAGGTCTCTTCCAACTCTTTGATTCTATGATTCTATGATGCCTTTTCCCTACACCTTCTTTAGCCCATTGGCATCTCTCTAGGGTTGCCAGTTTTCTGGGTCTGTTCTGAGCCTCCATTTTTTTGTGGGTCATCTCCAGGTGCAAGCCAAAGGTGCAGATTCTCCAGTTTTAGAGTCTTTTCTCCAGGCAAGAGGAAAAGAGAGTGCCAATCTCTAGGATCTGCTAGTAGAAGAGCAACTTGCTTCAGTAGGCACAGTTTAATTGATTTGCTGCTGAACCTTAGAAAGCGTCTTCAGGGCGTCTGTGTACTCTGTTCACTTGTTTTCTCTTTTGCTTCTAGTGGTTGTGTCAGCGTGACTTACCTTTTGTTCTGCATTTACTCTCTGGCTAGAACCAAGTGAACTGAATTGTGTTCCTTATCTCATTTCCCTAAGAAAGGATAACACCATCATTTCATCTTGATTCAGAAACAGCCCAGTTGTCAATAAAGACTTCTACAAAATAGAAGTGTGTGTGTACTTGAATGGTAAGCTGTGAACTGCTCTTTTTGGTACTTAATGCGCAACACTTTATAAAATCATCAAGGGTGATCTTTAGGTGTATAAATCTCAGGGTCTGGGATGAGCCTTAACTGGCTTATTTTGGCACTGGCTCAACAGGGACATCAGATCGCCCCCCACCCTCCTGACATTTAAAAAAAAAGTTAAAACCTGGCTTTTTGAGCAAGTTTCCCCAAATGCAGTGTAGCAGACTAACTCTGATCTTCGGAACGACTGGACAATGTGATTGGGTAATGATTTTAATAATGAGACACTGTAGATTTGTATTTTATCGGTTTTATTTTATTTTATCAAATGTTATTTATGCTAATTGTTTTAATTATTCTTTGTTTTGAAGGCATCAAATTGTGCCATTTGTAAACCACCCTTAGTCGCCTTTGGGCTGAGAAAGGCAGTATTTAAATATGGTTAATAAATAATAAATAAATAAATACTTCTTTCTGAGATCTAACTGATTAATCAAATCCCAAGGATCAGAGCTTTGTAAACTCCTCAGTGGGTCCCCAAAGAGAGAAGTCAAAGAATAGGAGACAAGTTTTTTGAAACATATTACACTCTCATTTCCGTGCTGAAAGAAGTCAGCATAGGGTTGGGGATTTTGTGAGTCTCCAAATGTTTGCAAACTGCTTGTGCTTGAATGAAAAGCTGTGCCAGTTTAGCTCATGGTGAAGAATTCTAGGTGTTACTAGCCGTCTCCTGCATGTGTTGCTGTGGCCCAGTCTGGTAATCTGGAAAATAAAGTAATAAGAAAGTGTTGGTTTCTAATATATGTAATTTCTTTATGCTTGTGGGTAAACGGTATTTCTTGTTGTTTCTTCGTCAGTGTTGATGTAGAGATTGCCTAGTTTGCCCACTCTGGAACATGCAACATATCATTGTCCTTATTTTGGGGTCCCTTTCAAATCTATCATACTATATCTGTCATATACATATATATGTCTATGTGTGAATCATATATATCTATATCTATGGCTGGATGTTTCTTTGTCAGGAGGGCTTTGTTTATGTTTTATTGCCCTGGTGAAGGGAGTTGGACTGGATGACCTTAAGGCAGCATTTCTCAACCTGGGGGTTGATCATAAGGGGGGGGGATCATAAGGGGGTGTCAGAAGGGTCACCAAAGACCACCAGGAAACAGTATTTTCTATTGGTCATGGGAGTTCTGGGTGGGATGTTTGGCCCAATTCTATTGCTTGGGGGGGGGGGGGTCAGAATGCTCTTTGATTGTAGGTGAACTATAAATCCCAGCAACAACTCCCAAATGTCAATGTCTCCCCCCCCCCCCCAAACTCCATCTGTGTTCATATTTGGACATATCCGTACCAAGTTTGGTCTAGATCCTTCATTGTTTGAGTCCACAGTGTTCTCTGGATGTAGGTGAACTACAACTCCAAAACTCAAGAACAATGCCCACCAAACCCTTATAGTGCTTTCTGTCAGTCATGGGAGTCCTGTGTGCCAAGTTTGGTTCAATTCCATCGTTGGTGGAGTTCAGAATGCTCTTTGATTGTAAGTAAACCATAAATCCCAGCAACTACAACTCCCAAATGACAACATCAATTTTTTGAGTGATGCTCACTCCTTGAGTTAGTAGGTGTCTTGTGGCTAAATTTGGCGGCAATTTGTCCAGCGGATTTTGAGTTATGATGTCACTCAAAACAGACAGAGTATTCTTTATATATAGATAGTCCAATGGAATCTGGAGGACTTTCCATTCATGATATAGGATAGGTAGATGTCAAGCCACTCTTATGATAAAGCAAGTGCTGCTAAAAATAGGTCTGATTTAGAAATAAATTTACTTTTATGTCAATATGAACAGTTAGTCGTGGCTTAGCTTAGTTTCCACTTGAATCAATAGTTTGAATCCAAACCATTGCCTAACTTTTAGTCATCTTTAAAGGTCACCTAGAAGTGAGAGATAGCAATCCAGGTTCGATTTAAGTAAATATAGCTCAATGCATTAACCATAAAGCAGGGGTGGGAAAAGTCTGTCTCTCCAGGTGTTGTTTTGGAATTCTCACAATCCCTTGCTACTATGTGGACTAGGATTCATGGTAGTTACTAGGGATGTGCGATCCATTAAAAATGGTTCAAATGTCATCACAAAACTGGGGGGGGGGGGGAGGCTTTGTTTCTAAAGTATAGTTTGCGAAAACTTCTTTACTATTAAGAGAGTAGTGAAATTTCATTATTATTTTGTTGAAGGAATTGTGCATGATTACAATAATTGGGTAAACTTCAGGGGCTCTTTTCTCCCACATTTTTAAAGCTATTAGAGTGCAACTTGCTACAGTGGTAGAACACAGTTACCACTGTTATCCCACCACATTTCATAATGTTTCATTTGCTCATGGATTTTTGGGGAATTTTCAAAGTTTTTATAAACAACATTTTTTTTGGGAAAAAAAACGACAAGAGCCATCTACTTGAATTTTATATACAATGTACAAGATAGCCAGGGAATCAATCCCCATAAGTTTCAGAAAGATTCACACATCTACAGATTTTGGAGGATTTTAAAAATTTAAACAAAAACAATGTATCCCCCCAAAATGTGACAACAGCAATCCCCTTGAATGTCAGTCTGTCTTTATGATACACAAACACATAACTTCAGCTTAGAACAGATTTATCCTACAACTTATTTACGTTAGTCCTTTTTGCAGATTCAATAATTTTATTCATTATTAAACAAGCCAAGTATTTTTCATCAGATATAATTTTAGTTATTCTTATAAAGTTGTTTGCGCTGAATTCAGATCTGTGTTTATTTTTTTCTCTGTCATGTGTAGTTTTTGTAATGAGGCTAACTGAATAATTAATACATTTACATACTATATCAATAGAATCAAATCAATATCAGTATGTAAATGCATTAATTATTCGATTAGCTTCATCGTAAAAACTACAAGTGACAGATAAAAAATAAACACAGATCTGAATTCAGCAGGAAATACTCTACAAGAATGATCTGAAATTATATGTGATGAAAAACACTTGTTGGATTGTGTTACATGAATATGATGTGAAATGTGCAGACTTTACAGTAGCCCACTGTAATGTGCCATTCATAATATTTTAAAAGTTGATGTGATGGGCAAAAAAAATGAAGACATATTTAAAATAAGCATAAAATTGATTTAAACAGTGCTACTCTCATTTCTGATGATTATAAAAAGTTTGATTTCATTGGCTTGTGTTATTAGACTGACTCTAAATGACTGACTGCAGCAGCTCCCATTGGGCTTTAAGATGCTGAGCATTGTATTCTGGGAAATGTAGTTTAGGGCAGGACCATTTGCATTTTCTGCCCCGGGGGGGGGGGGGCTTGCCTTCCCAAACTACATTAAAAATGGCTGTGTTCTCAGTCTCCTGCCCATTAACTTTAGTCCTGCCCCCAGTGTCTTCCTCATGGTGATCGGGCCAAAGAAAAAGGATTGGCTTTTAAAGCACTTTATGTTTTCTTGGCTTTACCAAAGTTGCGTAATGGTTACACTGAAAATTAAACTGACCTTGGGAGGAATATAATTCCTTGGGAGGAATCCAAATGTTACAGAATCTTAACAAAAATGATTGGCAACTGTTTCAATTTCTAAATCCCCCCCCCCACAACTTTCCTACATGTTTCTAATAACGATTCATATGCACAAATTTAATGAATTTGATCCAAAATATGAAATAAAACGAAATTATGCACAACCCTAATAGTTACAGTTCTGCAGTATCTGTAGGGTTGCCTATTCCCCAAACCTATGCCATAATGTGTTGTCGGCTCCCTAAATAGAGTAAAAAACCTTCTGCCCTCAGGTATGTTTTCTTCTGTCCTAACCCCATTCCACTTTGCTGACAACTCACTTGCACTGCGTCCTCTCTGAAGCGATCAAGCTGAGAACCTTAGCAGAGGATCCCTGTGCATTTGGAAAGCGGTTTTTCCAACAAGCATTAGGAAAATTAAACTTCTCAAGAGCTGCCTTAATCTGGCAAGCTATTTTGAGCTTCTCAAAGTACGGTAAGTGAAAATATTGCAGCCAAGGGAGGGGGAGGAAGAAAGAAGGTTGAAGGGATCAGGGGGTGAGGAAAGTGTAATAAGCAAAAAAAAAAAAAAATGGAATTAAGACCAGAAATGGGGGCATTATAAATCCCCATCTTACAACAGGACTGAAGTCTGATCTCTCTACTTTTCCCATCTATGGCTAGTAACCCTCCTCAGGGATCACCAATGCACTGTTGCCATGTTCAGTAAAAGAAAGCCACAAACCCTTCGTGGTAGGAGATTAAGAAGAAAGGCTGACAGCCTGTGCTTAATCAAAGAGTCAAAGAATCATAGAATCCTAGAGTTGGAAGTGACCTCCTGGGCCATTCAGTCCAACCCCATTCTGTCAAGAAGCAGGAAAACTGCATTCAAAGCATCCCCAACAGATGGCTATCCGGCCTCTGTTTAAAAGCCTACAAAGAAGGAGCCTCCACCACGCTCTGGAGCAGAGAGTTTCACTGCTGGACAGCTCTCACAGTCAGGAAGTTCTTCCTAATGCTCAGATGGAATCTCCTTTCTTGTAGTTTGAAGCCATTGTTTCACACTTTAGTCTCCAGGGCAGCAGAAAACAAGCTTGCTCCTTCCTCCCTATGACTTCCCCTCACATCTTAATACATGGCCCTCATCACGTCTCCTCTCAGCCTTCTGTTCTGCAGGCTAAACATGCCCAGCTCTTTAAGTCGCTCTTCATAGGGCCTGTTCTACAGAATTTGATCATTTTAGTTGCCCTTCTCTGGACACATTCCAGCTTCTCAACATCTCCCTTCAATTGTGGTGCCCAGAATTGGACACAGTGTGATTCCAGGTGTGGTCTGACCAAGGCAGAATAGAGAGGTAGCATGACTTCCCTGGATCTAGACACTAGACTCCTATTGATGCAGGCCAAAATCCCATTGGCTTTTTAAACTGCTCATGTTCATCTTCCTGTCCACGAGGACTCCAAGATCTTTTTCATATGTACTGCTGTTGAGCTGGGCATCCCCGATTCTGTATCTTTGCATTTCATTTCTTCTACTTAAGTAGAGTATCTTGCATTTGTCCCTGTTGAAATTCATTTTTTTTTTAGTTTTGGCCAATCATCTCTCTAATATGTTAAGATTGTTTTGAATTCTGCTCCTGTCTTCTGGAGTATTAGCTATTCCTCCCAATTTAGTCTCATCTGCAAACTTGATGATCATGCCTTCTAACCCTTCATCTAAGTCATTAATAAAGAGGTTGAACACGACTGGGCCCAGGAGAAAACCCTGCTGATGGCACTCCACTTGTCCAGGATGAAGAGGAGGCATTGGTGAGCACCCTCTGGGTTTGTTCATTTAATCAATTACAGATTCACCTCACCGTAGTTTTGCCTAGCCCATAGAGTCACAGTATCATAATTTTTTAGAGTTGCAATAATAATAATAATAATAATAATAATAATAATAATAATAATGACAACAATAACAACAACTGTATTGTTATATCCCATCACCATCTCCCTGAAGGGACTTGGGGCGGCTTACAGAAGCTCAAAGTGCCTACAAACAAAACATAAGAGTGAGCACAATATAAAATAAAATACAATAAAACAAAACACATGCACATATAAAAACATCAACTCAGACTCAGTCAAACTGCGGTCCTCTAACTGTGGTGATAAATTGCTGTAAACATAGCCAAGCTGTAAACAGTGGGAATAAAATAAGTGCCAGCTGCAGAAATGGAGAGAGGGCATGGGATAAAGTGCAAGATGTGCGACTACTACGCAGGACAACTAGGGACTAATCATTCTCAAAGGCTTGATAGAAGAGCCACATCTTAAAGTCCCTATGAAAGGAGGACAATATGGGGGCCTGTCTAATCTTCCTGGGGAGGGAGTTCCAAAGCTGTGGGGACACCACCAAAAAAGCTCTCTCTCTCATCCCCACCAACCATGCTTGTGATGTTGGCGGGACTGAGAGGAGGGCCTCCCTGGCAGATCTTAGAGCCTGTGCCACTTCATGTGGGGGGGGATGCAGTCACAAAGATAGGCAGGACCCAAGCTGTTTAGGGCTCTCTAGGTGATAACTTGCACTTTGAATTCGGACTGGAAACTTAGCAGCAGCCAATGGAGCTGCTTTAGTAGGCGCATTGTGCGCACCCTATAGCTGGCTCTGGTTAGTAGCCTGGCTGCCAATCTTTATTATTATTATTATTATTATTATTATTATTATTATTATTATCTTTATTTGTACCCCGCTAGCATCTCCCGAAGGACTTGATGCGGCTTACATGGGCCGAGGCCTCAAAACCAACAACATAAACAATACACATAACATTATAAAGCAAATCAAAAACATCAAGCAATAGACGATAAACAATACACCATGACACAATTAAAAACTAGGGCCGGGCCAACTGTAATGGGTACAGATTAAAAAGGTAACATGTAGGATTTTAGGGTAAGTGCAATGTGCAGACAATCTTAACTCTCAGATAAAGTGCTTCTGGGACATATTGCTGGAGTTTCCTATTCTGGAAAGGCACACCGGAACAGCCAGGTCTTCAAGCTCTTCCTAAAGACTGCCAGTGTAGGGGGCTTGTCTAATGTCCTTGGGGAGGGTGTTCCAAAGTTGGGGGGCTACCACAGTTTCCGATTGCACCAACTGCAGTTTCCAAGCCGTCTTCAAAGGCAATCCCACATAGTAATCCACTCTGGAAGCGACCTCATAGGCCAGCAAGTGCAGCTTTCTGCTCAATGCAGGCTCTCCAGATAAAGATCTCCAGTAGGTAGCTGTTCAGTCACTTTTTGAAGACACCCAGAGAAGAAGACTGCACCATTGGTTTCATTGCTGAACCACCTTTCTAATGCTCAATTGAATATACCCACCTGTAACTAAAAATCATGAAACCAGATCCTGCCTTCTGGGGCAGAAGAGAACAAGCTTGTTTCTTACACTTTGGGGCAATCCGCAAGGGTATTGAAAGAGTATGATCATGTTACTCCTCTGTTTTCTCTTCACCAAGCTGAACATACCCACCTCCTTGAACACCACCTCTTATCATCCTTGTTGCCACTCTCTGAACCTTCAACACCTCCTTGTTGAAACAAAGCACCCAGAGCTGGATGCAGTCCTCCAGTTGACCAGTGAAGAATATAGTAGGCTGGGTTGTTGTAGGTTTTCAGGCTAAATGGCCATGTTCTAGAAGCATTCTCTCCTGATGTTTCACCTGCATCTATGGCAGGCATCCTCAGAAGTTGTCAGGTCTGTTGGAAACCTGGAAAATTGGGTGAATATAGTAGGCCTTTTTCTTCCCATGGCTTGAAGGAAACAACCTATGCTTGTACTAAAGCTGGCTGAAACGGCATCTGCCTACTTTGGTGGAGAATCACACTGCTGGATCATGCTCAATTTATGATCAACAATAATCCCATAGTCTTTTACACATGTATTGCTACTAAGCCATTCCATATGAGTTAGCCTGCCTCTTCCAGTTTTGTGCCACCTGCAGACTTGATAAGGATTCCTTCCCCGCCCCCTCCCCCCAAAATCAAAGTCATTTAATCAGTTTGCTAATCAAAATATTATGGAGGGCCTTATCAAATGCTTCATTGAAATTCAGCTGAATGACATCGACAGCATGCTCCTGAAATTCTTTACTAAACTAGTGATCTTATCAAAAAGAGATATAAGTTACTTTGGCAGAATTGGTTCTTGATAAAGCCACGCTGGCTCCTACTGATCAATGGGTTGTCATCAAGATACTTGCAGTCAGGCGCCTGTATGATCCGTTGTAATATTTTCCCTGGTGTTGAAGTCAAGTTGACTGCCTTGTAGATTCCTGGGTTTTCTTGCTTGACCTTCCCCAGACCTTTGGTACCTCACGTGATCTCCAAAATGTCTCCAAAATGATGGCAAGGATTTCAGGGAGTACCTCAGCAAGTTCTTCATTACTCTGTGATGCAGTTCATCCGGCCCTAGCTCATTTAGGTTTGCGAGGGGATTCCTGATTTGACTATCAAGCTTGATTTGCAATGCAGATCCTTTGCCAAGGTATCTGCTGCTGCAGGGAAGCACAGAGTTCTCTGAGGCAAAATAGGCACTTAGAAATTCTGTTTTTGTTGTGATCTGTTAGCATTTTACCATCCATACTGAACACAGCCTCTCTGGTCATTCTCTTGCCTGAAATCACCTTTCTTTGCTCTATGAACAGCCTCCTAACCAATCTCAACTCACTCTGAGTTTTATACTGTTCTTTATACTATTCCTCATAGCATCCCATTGGCAAAAAATGTTGCTTGTGTTTGCCAGAGTTGTCCGAATGCCTGATCACCATCTCCCAAAGCAGTTACTTTATTCTCAACTGAAGAATGGAAAATCAAATGTTGGTGGATGACAAAAGAGATTGAAATATGGGCTTAAAGGTAAAGGTAAAGGTTTCCAGCTGACATTAAGTCCAGTCGTGTCCGACTATGGGAGTTGGTGTTCATCTCCATTTCTAAGCTGAAGAGTCAGTGTTGTCCGTAGACACCTCCAAGGTCATGTGGCTGGCATGACTACATGGAGCACCCTTACCTTCCCGCCGGAGTGGTACCTATTGATCTACTCACATTTGCATGTTTTTGAACTGCTAGGTTGGCAGTAGCTGGAGCTAACAGCGGGAGCTCATGTCACTCCGCGGATTCAAACCTGCAACCTTTCGATCTGCAAGTTCAGCAGCTCAGCACTTTAACCCACTGTGCCATTGGGGGATCCTTAAACATTTTAAAGGTTTAAGCTAACCTTAAAAATATGATATAAACACCAAGAACTTGGAAGCTCTGGCACTCAACCACTGTAATTGGAGGTCAGCTGTTAACATTAGTGCTATGGATTTTGAAGCGGCACAAATAGAGGGAAAAGGAAAAAAATGTGCCAAGAAGAAGGGGGCCTCAAGAAAATCCTTGTTGGGACCACCTTCCATCTGGAAATCTGTGTCCTCAGTGTGAAAGATTGTGTGGATCCAGAATAGGTCTTCACAGTCATTTATGAACCAGTCACCATGACTGTACCCCTGGAAGAAAATTTTACTCAGCCAAAAGTGATCACCTATGTTATGATGACAAATGTTAGGAATGTAGGCCTATCTTATTTAGGCTGGGTTGTGTTCTTGTTATGAGACCAAAGTACCTCTTGGACTCATACTTAGCTACAAATGATCACCCATGTTCTCCATAGGGTTCCAGGTGCAATAAAATAAAATAAATAACAGCCCTTGTGTCTGCCACAGTTGCCCAGCTGCTTATAAAACAACATACCACCCTTGGGTGCATTGATGGATTTTGTTGCATTGCCAGTGCTGATTCAGCTGCTAATGCAATCCACTTTCACATACGGAATGGAAGAGTTGTGTGATCTTGCTCTTTGTGTTAAAATAGTCTTGGGATGGCCCTTCCTGTGAGATGATCTGTAGCAGGATAAGTGAAATAAATACATTTGATTGGGGCTTAAGTCATGGGGTCGATCGGGATATAGGGTGGCAATCTGTGCTCGGTGGGTTTACACTCCCCCTTAGGACACAGGTCCGCAGTTTGGGGGGTCCTTCTGGACTCCGCTTTGTCACTTGATGCTCAGGTGTTGGCGGCGGCTGGGAGGGCCTTTGTGCAATTAAGACTTGTGCCCGTATCTCATGAAGTCTGACTTGGGCATGATGGTCCATGCCCTAGTTACCTCCAGCAACACACTCTACATGGGGCTGCCTTTGAAGACAGCCCAGAAACTCCGGTTGGTTCAAAGATCTGCTGCCAGATTACTAACTGATTACTAGTTACAGGAAGTGGTCAACCCCCCTGTTTAAACAGCTCCATTGGCTGCCAATAAGTTTCCGGTTCCAATACAAAGTGCAGGTAATTACCTATAAAGCCCTAAATGGTTCGGGACCTGCCTATCTTCATGACTGCATCTTCCCCTATGAACAGCACGTACTCTAAGATCATCCAGGGAGGCTCTTCTCTCGCTTCCATCGCCGTTGCAAGCGTGGTTAGTGGAGATGAGGGAAAGGGCCTTCTCTGTGGCGGCCCCTCGGCTCTGGAATTCTCTCCTGAGGGAGATCAGACAGGCCCCTACTCTATCCACTTTCCACAAGGAATAAAACATCTGGTTGTTCCGTTGTGTCTTCGATTGGACAGCTCACCAAATAAGTTTCCGACCTTATCTAGGCTCCTGCACTTTGGCTTGGTTCCTTCTAGCATGTCTAACACTGAATGCCAATGTAAGAGCATTCACCTCCTAACCCAGCCTTCCATTTTGCTGCACTTGCCCTTGGGCCTGCATAGGAATAATTGCATCTAGGAATCATGAGCCCGAACCCACATTTTGTTGTTGAGCCATGACACTGGTTTATGATGTTGTCTGATTTGATGTTTTTGTTTTTAGTTGTTTATTGTATTTCTGTGTTTGTTTTTAATCTGTATTTGTTGGGCATGTCACTTTGTAAGCCACCCTGAGTCCCTTCGGGGAGATGGAGGTGAGGTATAAAAATAAAATTATTATTATCAAATAAAGTTATTATTAAGCTAATCATTTATACCTCCCACGCGAGTCCCCTAAATTTCTGTGTTCAAAGTCATGGACTTCTAGATCTAAAATCACTGTCACAGCATGAGTTGGGTTCTAAATGCAAGTCTCAGTCAAATTATGCTTTGGGACACCATCCAATCCATCTTTGGGTGATCACAAAGCCAACTCATGCAGTGTACAAGCAAAGAGCCAATTAAAATCCATTTATCCTGGAGGGAGGGGTTGGAAGCATTGGCCCATCATAGCATTTTGACACTGGTGTAGTTGGAAAAACATTTCTGCAAGACTGGCCAGTTCACCCATTTGACTCTTTGATAAGGCTTTTGCAGGTTGTACAGAACCATATGCTTTGCCAAAGCTGCATTGTGTTGTGGGCGGGACAGGGAGAGGTGTGGGGGCGGCTCAGAAGTAAATCAAATAAATGTCAAGGTGTGTATGGCTTTTAAGCAGAGAGGTTTTCCATAATGAATGTTTTCCTTTTGTTGCATTGAATCATGGCAGTTTAATACCATTTGCTCAAAAGAATGGAAACAAAGAAGGGTTAGTTTGACCTTGGGATGCTGATGGGCAGGAGGGAACAGATGCCAAGCACTAAGAGGAAAAGTATTGATTGGACCTGAACAGGATGAATGATACTGCAGGTTGGAAGTGGTAATTAATAGGGAAGGAGAAGAGAAGAACTTGTGGGCGAGGAAGTTTGAAGCAAGTGAACAAAAGACACCCCCCAAAATGAAACAAACAAAGAAGATGGAAAGAAGGCAAAGAAGAACATTTCTGAACATCATTTCATTAGCTTTATCTTTCCTATTCCCAACATCTGTCAAGGATTGATGTTGGGATTTTAGGAGCCCTTTGGCAAGACCCGGCAATTCAGGGGATGTGTGGCCCAGTGTTAAAACACGACAGCTGAATCCACAAGGCCTCAGATTCAGTTCCAGACATGTTTAAAACATCGGGAAATTTTCATCTGTCCAGATGTTGTTGGAATCTGATTCCCATTAGCTCTAGTTGGTGTGGTCAGTGGTTAAGGCAGTGGTTCTCAACCTTCCTAATGCCGCAACCCCATAATACAATTCCTCATGTTGTGGTGACTGCCAACCATCAAATTATTTTCGTTGCTACTTCATAACTCTAATTTTGCTACTGATATGAATCTTAATGTAAATACCTGATATGGAGGATGTATTTTCATTCACTGGACCAAATTTGCCACAAATACCAGATAGGCCCAAATTGGAATACTGTTGGGGTTGGGGTGGGGGGATTGATTTTGTCATTTGGGAGTTGTAGTTGCTGGGATTTATAGTTCACCCACAATCAAAGAGCATCGTTGGTTCAATTCCACCAACGATGGAATTGAACCAAACTTGGCACACAGAACTCCCATGACCAACAGAAAATACTGGAAGGGTTTGGTGGGTATTGACCTTGAGAGCACGGTAGACTCAAACAATGATGGATCTGGACCAAACTTGGCACGAATATCAAACATGCCCAAATGTGAACACTGGTGGAGTTTAGAGAAAATAGACCTTGACATTTGGGAGTTGTAGTTGCTGGGATTTATAGTTCACCTACTATCAAAGAGCATTCTGAACCCCACCAACGACAGAATTGAGCCAAACTTCCCATACAGAACCTCCATGACCAACAGAAAATACTGTGTTTTCTGATGGTTTTTGGCAACCCCTCTGACACCCCCTTGTGACCCCCCCCCCAGGGATCCCGACCCCCAGGTTGAGAAATGCTGGGTTAAGAGTAGTGGTTCTTCAGGCCTAACAATATCTAAAGATTTGCAGTGAATTCCAAGCCAAGCTTCTTAAAGAATCCTTCTATGATGTTTCAAAAATGTGTACCACTAACCTCAGGATTCAACACTGGGAAGTGGCTATACAAGAAGTCAAGGGAGGAACAGCCAATTGTAATCTTGCTGCAGAGTGCTATTTCCTTTGGAAAACCACTTGCCTGCAACATTTGACTTTGGCAGAGGAGACACAAGCGATGCTCTGTGACCTCAGAAAGGTGGTCCAGTTCCTTCTGCTGGCAAATGGGGACACACAGACAGAAAGAGAAAAGATCAAACCTTGTGCTTGCCAACAATATTTCAATGCCATTGTTGTAGGTGGAGAGAACCAAGAAGGGAAGTCAGCACCCTCTATATTTCACCACCGCTGTGAACTTCTAGGAGTTCAGCCTGAGGACTGTGTGATGGTTGGTGACTCTCTAGATACAGACATCCAAGGAGGTTGAATGCTCGTTTGAAAGTGACAGTTTGGGTAAAGAAAACCATAGCAGCTCCAAAACCCACATCTCCAATCCCGCACTACATTATTTCTTCTGTACTTGATTTCCCTGAACTTTTACATAACAAAGGAGACGCTAAATCTGAAAGTAATAAGGTGTCTGGTATTTGTGATTAGTGTGAAATTTCCACAGAAAAATCAAGGTCGTTATCCTGCTAGAGTTGATAATCAAAGGGATTTCTTTTTCAACATGTGAAGATTACATTGGTTTGTATTGTCAAAGGCTTTCATGGCCGGAATCACTGAGTTGTTGTAGGTTTTTCGAGCTGTATGGCCATGTTCTAGAAGCATTCTCTCCTGACATTTCGCTTGCATCTATGGCAGGCATCCTCAGAGGTTGTGAGATAAGTCAACCCAGGTTTCTGAGATTTATTTTTTTTAACTAAAATTCTAGATTATACATGAGTATGTTACAAGTGGGGAGCAGTGTTTTATCATTAGGGAACAAATGTGGCGTATTCTGCATGCAAAGCCTATGCTCTACCGTTCCCACATAGACATGACACTGATTCATTGGTCCATTCAGGCTAGTACTATATATTCTGAATGCTAATGGCTTTGTGGGGTTTAAGGCAGAGAAGGGTCTTTTTCATTACCTGCTTCCTGAGAACCTTTAACTGGAGATGCCAGGAGTTTAATCTAAATCTGTGTGCATGATATGCCACTGAGCTCTGATCCTTTGGCAAAGTCATTAGGTGACACATTTGTGAACTGATCAACATACACATCGGAAGAAACCTCAAATGATGGTATGATGCGGTAGCTAAAAAAGCCAATGGGATTTTAGCCTGCATAAATAGGAGTCTAGTGTCTAGATCCAGGGAAGTCATGCCACCCCTTTATTCTGCTTTGTCAGACCACAACTAGAATCACACTGTGTCCAATTCTGGACACCTAATTGAAGGGAGATGTTAACAAGCTGGAATGTGTCCAGAGGAGGGGGACTAAAATGATCAAGGGTCTGGAGAACAAGCCCTATGAGGAGCGGCTTAAAGAGCTGGGCATGTTTAGCCTGCAGAAGAGAAGGCTGAGAGGAGACATGATGAGGGCCATGTATCAAGATGCGAGGGGAAGTCATAGGGAGGAGGGAGCAAGCTTGTTTTCTGCTGCCCTGGAGACTAGGATATGGAACAATGGCTTCAAACTACAGGAAAGAAAGGAGACTCCATCTGAACATGAGGAAGAAATTCCTGTGAGAGAGAGCTGTTCAACCATGGTCCTTCTTTGGAGGCTTTTAAACAGAGGCTGGATGGCAATCTGTCGGGGTTGCTTTGATGCAATTTTCCTGCTTCTTGGCAGAATGGGGTTGGACTGAATGGTCCACAAGGTCTCTTCCAACTCCATGATTCTATGATAAGTATTTCAGACCAACAGATAGAAGATCACACACACAAAAGCCCTACTGAAATATTTTGACACCCCCCCCCCCCCCCGGCCACAAACATCCAAGGAGCTGTTCTAGGTCAAAACATCTGAAAAACTGACATGGCAAGCACTTTTCTAAATTCAGAACAGCAGCAACAGCAGCAGCAGCAGCAGCAGTAGTAATGCAATAAACAGCTGTACATTGCTGACTCTGGTGCTGATATTCTGCTATCTGCAGTCAAATGTTGTTTTTGCCTAATAGCAAGGCCAGAAGAAGTTACTGTAAACTAGTCAGGCATTCTGCTTGAGATGCGCTTTGTAAATTCACTTGACCCTCCCTCTCTTCCCCTTGGGATGATTGTAACTGAAGTCTAACTTGTGGATGCTCATTCTCTGCCTTACTTCATCTAAGTTTCATCCATTACCTAAACGAAGTGTGAAAGTATTTTCGGCAGTTACTTACTGCAGCACTGCAAGTCAGTAAAGTCCATTCATCTTCATAGTTGGCTTGATGGGAAAAATAACTTGTTCTCAAATTGAATCTTTTGGCTGCCTTGCAGCTCGTTTTCTGGATCAATGCAGATTATTATTAACTTGCAATTATTTTTTGAGTTGGTGAACAATATCCAAATAATGAAACGGATCACCAGCAGAACGGGAGATAAATGCCGGAAGAATTAAAAAGTTTTCTAGGGTTGTATTTCTAAAGCATTCTGCGTATTCCACCCCATGCTGGCTTTTTTCATACATTCACATCCATCACTTGATGGCTGTACTATCAGATGACACTTTACATATGTACCAAAAGATAGTAGCATTGTCATCAGCATCAACAACAACACTGCTTATTCCAATATTCCCAAATTATTTTAAAATACTGCATATCAAAATTCACTGACATATATTTTATTCAACAAAGTTCTCTGAGATTAGGATCTAATTCAGTGGTTCCCAACCAGTGGTCCGCAAAAACACTTGGGAGCCCCTCCCCCCAGCACCAACTGCTGTTCTGGGACCAGAGTGAAGAGAGGGGGCCAGGAATACAGTTCCACCTTGTCTCCTGCACTGTGCTAATCTATGTATATAATAAAAATCAGTGTTTGTATGTGGTGGAGGGCGGAAGTGCGGCGGACGTAGGGTGGAAGTGTATATGGCAGCTTTCTGATTGGCTGCCACTCTGGTAGTATTTGCATATAGTCTCTGATTGGCCAGCCTCAATCTAATATTCCGATTGGTTGCCACTATGGTATAATTTGCATATGGTTTCTGATAGGCCAGCCTGAAGATTCTAAAATTCTGAAGTGGCTGAGATTCCCTTCCCACAGAACACCGCAGCCTCTACAAATCACAGACCAGGCCCAAACTTGGCACACAGAGTACTCAGGACCCACTCTACATCCTGATGCAGTTAAGAGGGATGGACCATGGATGATGGGATTTTCAGTACCTTCACTCACTGAAACCACTGTGACCCTCATCCAATGATCGATCAAGACCAAACTTGGCACACAGAGCCCCCATGACCCACTCTACGTCCTGCTGCAGTTTGAAGGAGGGTGAACCATGGATGATGGGACTTGCAGTAACTTCAATCACTTCCTGAGACCACTGCAACCCACACCAATGACCGAAGAAACTTGACTCACAAAGCCCCCATGACCCACCCACCATCCTGGTGCAGTGTGGAGGAGGATGGACCATAGACGATGGGACTTGCATATGAGAGTTGTAGTTCACCCGCACCCACTGAACCATCAGACATTGGATCTAGACTAAAACTACAGAACAGACAAACAATGCCTATCTCAAATAACCCGGGCAGCGCCGGGTCCCCAAGTTAGTAATATAATATAATATATTGTATATACATATAATATTGATAATATCATAATGTAATACAATATAATACTACTAATAATATGATATTATTATTTTTATCACATTTTAATCATATTTTTATCATATAATATCAAATTATTAGTAGTATTATATTGTATTACATTATGATATTGATAATATCATAATGTAATACAATATAATACTAATAATATGATATAATTATATATGTTATATTACAGTATAATGGTATAGTACAATATAGTAATATATAATAGTAATATTGTGCTATGGTAATAATATAATATATTGTATTTACATATTACTTGTAAACCGCTCTGAGTCCCCTTCGGGGTGAGAAGTGTGGCTTATAAATGTCATAAATAAATAAATAATAAAGTAAAATATGGTCTGCGGCTTCACTGTTACTACACCGTTGCAACGAGAGCAACTGGTCTCACAAAACCCTCTTATAGAGCCAAGCGTTAACAAAATCCACAGATAATAACATAGCCCAATGGAAAAAAAACCATATTTTTCTTGGTGTCTTCATTTTTAGGCCTGTTCTTGGGGTTATTTGGGGTGCTGATCCTGAAAATTGCATTGGATAGACCACATCAGCTCTAGATTATTAAATATGGTTTTCTATAGGTGAGCAGATGGTAACTACTGGATGGAATATGTTCTGTATCAGAAACTAGAACTGATGTGGTCTATCCAATGCAATTTTCTGAATCAGCACCCCAAATCACCAAACTGAATCTAAAGCTGACCAAAAATGGATTCGTAACTCTTTTGGTACTAATGTTGGAGAGTGGTCCCTGGTTAAAAAAAAAAAAAGTTTGGGAACCACTGCTCTAAGCCATTAAGGAGAGTTTTAAGCTATAGCTTTTCTTCTTTGTTAACTAAACACAGACCAACAAAAACATTTCTTGGTGTATTGGTTTTTAAGTCTCTTCTTGGGGTTATTTGGGGTGCTGAATAAGAAATGGCACTGGCTAGACCACATCAGCTCTAGTTTCTTAGATATGGTTATCCTAGTTTTCTATGGGTGAGCATATGGCAACTGCTATGTGCCTAATGTTTTGTATCTCAAAAACTAGAGCCGATAGGAGGAAAGTGGTGCCATTTTTGGAGTAAGCAGATCAAATATACCCAGAGACAGGTTTAACATTTGAGGCACCAAAATGTGTGTTGGCCAGCGTTATCAATCCCAGAATTGCTTCCATTTTCACAGTTGATTTGGGGGATTACTCTCTCTCAGTGGACCTGTAACCTGTGCCAAGAACTACCCCAGATAGCAGTGAGCACTGCCCAATGCATCAATGGTGCCCCTCATAGGTCTGGGTCTTGCACCTTGCAAGGTGCTTATTTATAAAGCCATTGTCCTCCCAACCCTCCTAAACGCCTGCGAAACGTGGACTGTCTACAGATGTCATACGCAACTCCTGGAATGATTCCATCAGCGCTACCTCCGAAAAATCCTGCAAATCTTTTGGGAAGACAGGAGGACTAATGTCAGCATGCTGGAAGAAGCAAATACCACCATCATTGAAGCGATGCTCCTCCGCCATCAATTCCAGTGGACTGGCTACATTGTCCAAGTGCCCAATTACCCCAAAGCAGTCACTCTACTCTGAACTCAAGAACAGAAAACAAAATGTTGGTGGACAGGAAAAGAGATTTAAAGATGGGCTTAAAGCCAACCTCAAAAACTGTGGCATAGACACTGAGAACTGGGAAGCCCTGGCCCTTGAGCACTCTAACTAGAGGTCAGCTGTGACCAGCAGTGCTGCAGAATTCAAAGAGGCACAAATGGAGGGCGAAAGGGATAAATGTGCCAAGAGGAAGGCATATCAACCCAACCCTGATCAGGACCACCCTCTGTCTGGAAACCAATGTCCCAACTTCAGGAGAACATGCGGATCAAGAATAGGGCTCCACAGCCACCTACAGACCCACCGCCAAGCCACCACATCCGGAAGACAATTATCCTCGAGCTACGAGGGATCGCCTACGTAAGTAAAGGTCTGGGCCTCAGCAACTCTGCTTCTCACTAACCTAGGGACCCAGCTATGCTGCCAAGAAAGCATACTTTGGATCATGATCTAAAAACAACAAAACAGTTATCTCAATCCATTTATTCCATGGCACACCATGCCATGATAATCCTATCAAATGAAATGATGCAGAATGCTTTTCCTCCACATTTTTGGCAACTCTAACTGTAGAAGACAACTCTACCCACATTATGCTGATGACCCTTTTAACAACTGTCCCCCTTTAGACGTTCTCTTCTTTACAGCCTGATCGACTTGTTCACTCTTCCATTTATTTCTGCCCAAGTTCCGGCTTTTAATTGCAATCCTGATTAAGAATGAACACCAAGGAAGTTTCACAATATCTGAATTTTGTGCTGGGGGGCATGTTACTTTGTATTGAATCCCTTTAAAAAGATCAGATATGAGGTCTTAATAACATACTCTTTTTTAAACAATTTTTATTTTCCCACGTATGTTGCTTTGCATCAGAATATTTCCCAAGCATCTTACGTAAGAGCCACGGAGCACAGGTAAGAGCTGCCGTCTGGGGACCTCTCCCACACCATTTTGATTGTTCACAAATGTTTGTACTGTTTTAGTTTTATTTGCCCCAATACCCCAAATTAAAGGCAGAAAGGTGAGTGGAAAAAAGAAAGAACAAACAAAAGCAGAACAGTTTCCAGTGTAATCTTAGGCATTTTCATGTAGCCGTTCCATATACTTTCTCAGTTCTTTGCATTCCCCCAGGTCCATGTCCTGACAAACCCATTTGATATCATCCTCACTGCTTGTCAAGATGGAATTGACAGTGGGACACCCATCGTCTGAAGAGATGGTGGTGAAAGTGGTGAACTTAACTCGTTTTCGCTTGGAAGTGGGTGAGGCCGCCTGCTCGCTCTTCTGTTCCTTCCCTACAGGGCATGGGGCAGAGTCTGAGGAGTGGAAGATTTGGCCATTGAGGGTCTTCTGGGCATTGACATTGAGGAGGTATTTGCTTTCTTCTAAGTCCATCCCTCGATCAACAGCTGTAATACACTCTTCCTGCTGGGTGG
Organism: Anolis sagrei; assembly: GCF_037176765.1. Lineage (NCBI taxonomy): Eukaryota > Metazoa > Chordata > Lepidosauria > Squamata > Anolidae > Anolis > Anolis sagrei. The sequence continues at coordinate 38,857,385 of NC_090034.1, read as the reverse complement.
AGAGATTGAGGTGGTTCTCCAGCAGTTCTGTCCTATTGCTCAATCCTACCCAGTCATGAGAATGGCTCAAGCCTTCTTGCTCTTCAAAGGGTGCTTGTTTGTGACGGTACTTCAAAGCAAAGGTGACACAGTTGATAAGAAAGACGAGAATGGCCAAACAGAAGACTCCTAGCAGAGCATACATTCCGATCTCCAAGTCACTTAGGCTCCTGGGTGTCTCGACAAGGTCATTCTCTTCTAAATCGCCATCATTCCTGGGCAAATCCACCTGTACTGGGAAGCTGGTGAAGTCTACTGGGATGTTTTGCATATGACCATCATCATCCAAAAGACTCCCACGATCGTCTTTTCTACTCAGAATGGATTTCTGAGTGCTGGCCCCTCTTGTTTCCTCTTGACCCACTGAGGAGCTGTAATATGATCCATCTTGGCGAGACCTTTCCTTTAGAGTCATCTTCTGACGCCTATCACTAGTATGATTTTCCAGGTTCACACCTGCTGCACCCTGCCTGCTATCGCTGGTGTTGGGGTTGGCATCGCTTTGTCCAAATTTGACCTTGATATCCCCAGTTCCAACGGCCATAATGCTCTTCCTCTTGGATTTCTGGCATGATTCACTGATCACCATTTCCACCTTTACTAACAGACCCTGGCCTTCTGATTCAGCCATAATCAAAGGCCATTTAAATTTGGGGCTCTGGTGAACAGAGACCACTTTCTCATCCAGAGAAGTAGCCACCAATGAGAAGTCCTTGATGTCATAAATATCCAAGGGCATAACTGCTCCATCACTGAACTGGATCCAGCAACTGATAGCCGCTTCCTATTAGGAGAAACAAAACCAAAAAGGGGACAAACTGATTAGAATTCATTAGAATTTGCAGCCGGACACCATAAATCATTAGAATTTGTTTTGTATGTGCAATCACGCTCCACAGATTTTAAAAAATCACAAAGTTGTATGGTGCTTTGTGATTCCAGCTGTAGTGGTCCTTTGGTTCCAGCAAGCCATTTTCTCAAAGGAAAGGATCATATTCCCTTTCACTTGAACTTCAAAAAGGATCACTGTGCTTTCTTGGGCCCCTTCCACACAGCTGAATAAAATAAAACTGGAATATTTATTTATTTATTTATTTGTGACATTTATATGCCGCCATTCTCACCCCAAAGGGGACTCAGAGCGGCTTACAAGTAAAAAGTAAATACAATATATTATATTATTACCATAGCACAATATTAATATTATATATTACATTGTACTATAACATTATACTGTAATATTATTAGAAATATTACATTTAATATAAAATATATAATTATAATAACACATTATTAGTAGTATTATATTGTATTACATTATAATATTATCAATATTATACGTATATATTATATTATATTATATTATATTATATTATATTATATTATATTATATTATAAGCACAGTGCCTTCCTGGCCCCTCTTTTCACTCTGATCTCAGAGCAGTGGTTGGTGCTGGAGGGGGGGGGGGGGCTCCCAACTGATGACACTGGAGGCAAGATGGACTCAGTGTGGACTCAGATAACACAGTTCAAAGCAGATATTGTGGGATTTTCTGCCTTGATATTCTGGGGTTATATGGCTGTGTGGAAGGGCTATAGGAGGCTGATCCCTCCATTGCACTTGGAGGGTAAGATGTATCTATACTAATGTGCAACAAGTGTGAGGCATTGTTGGTAGTTGCGCAACTGCGCGATCTAGTATAATTTATTTACTATTTATTTATTTACCTTATTTATATCCCGCCTTTCTCTACCCCAAGGGGGACTCAAGGCGGCTTACTATTGTACCTCCATGGTGCCTTAAAACATACCACATCAGTTAAAACATAAGTTAAACATTAAAACATAATAAACATAATAAAATACATTTCAATGAAACATGTCATCCAGAGTCATAGTCTAAAGGCGAATCCATAGTCAAATTGCACATATTCCATACTAACATTCCTGCGCTGCTCTATCTTTCAAACGCCATGTTTTGACTCCCTTTCTAAACAATAAGAGGGAGGGAGCTGTCCTGATATCACTAGGGAGGGAGTTCCACAACCGAGGGGTCACCACTGAGAAGCCCCTGTCTCCCGTCCCCACCAACCGCATTTGCGAAGAAGGTGGGATCGAGAGCAGGGTCTCTCCAGATGATCTTAATCTTTGTGATGGTTCATAGGGGGCAATACGTTCAGACAGGTAGGCTGGGCCAGAACTACAACATACAATAGCACTGGCAGAACTCTGCTGACATACCCTTATTTTCTGCTGGACAGAATTTCAGCCTTAGACTCCAGTTCCCAAAATGCCACAGCCAACATGGCCACTTTCTCTGCTCTTGGCAAATGCTCTTGGTGGAGCCAAAGCCCCCCTTTGCTTTGATCACAGATCAAGGAAACCATATTTCCAGCCTGAAGCCATCGGCGAGGAGGACGTTTAATTCCTCACAGAGGGTTTTCTCCCCCTTTTTAAATAGTCATTGATAATGAGATTTGTTTTCAGCCGAAGTGTGGAAAGAGAGTCACTTCCCCGGAGGCCCCACAGAGCTTGCTTTGAAACGCTAATAAATGGCATGTCAAATGCCATCACAGGTGATTGCAATCATTTACTACTGCTTTGTGTTCAAATGAAACCTCTCCTTCTTTAAAAAAAACCCTTCTCTTATCCGTATCCTTATTACATTATTTTTAAAAGCACATTTAAAACATAACAAGCCCTCTGAGGAACGGCTTAGGGAGCTGGATATGTTAGCTCAGAGAAAACAACACTGAGAGGGGCTATGATAGCCTTGTTTAAATATTGGAAAGGATGCCACATGGGAGGAGGGAGCAAGTTGCTTTTCTGCTGCTCTGGAGACTAGGACCCAGTGGAGCAATGGATTCAAACTGCAGGAAAAGAGATTCCACTTAAACATTAGGAAGAACTTCCTGAGGATAAGAGCTCTTTGTCAGTAGAATATGCTGCTGCCTCAGAGTGTGGTGGAGTCTGCTTCTTTGGAAGCTTTTAAACTGGCTGAGTGGCCATCTGCCAGGTGAGCTTTGAATGTGCTTTTCCTGCATAGCAGGGGGTTGACTGGATGACCCATGTGGTCTCCTCCAACTCTATGGTTCTGCCAATTCATGCACTCCTGACAGATGGCCCTCCAGACTCTGCTAGAACCTCCAGAGAAGGAGACTCCACCAGACTCCTAAGCAGCATGTTCCACTGCCATAAAATCCAGAGTATCAAAGCAGATAATTCACTTTATCTACTTTGAACTGGATTATATGAGTCTACATCATCAACTGGGGGCCCCTCTCCCCAGCACCAACTGCTGTTCTGGGCCAGAGTGAAGGGAGAGGGGGCCAGAAAACAGTTCCGTCTTGTCTCTTGTGCTATGCTAATAATATAATATAATGTAATATAATATATTGTATATACATATAGTATTATAATGTAATGCAATATAATACTACTAATAATATGATATTATAATTATATATTTATATTACATGTAATATTACTAATAATATTACAATATAATGGTATAGTACAATATAGTAAGATTTAATACTGATATTGTACTGTGCTAATAACATAATATATTGTATGTATATATATATATATCTTGTAAGCCGCCCTGAGTCCCTTTCGGGGGTGAGAAGGGCGGCATATAAATGTAGTAAATAAATAAATACCATATAATCCAGTTCAAAGCAGATAATCTGGATTTTATATGGCAGTGTTGAAGGGGCCTGTGACTTCCCTCCATTCTAGAGACTATACTCCTATGAATGCAGCCAGGAATTACATTGCCTTTTGCGCTGCCACATGACACCATTGATTCATGTTCACTTAGAATAATAGAATCATAGAGTTGGAAGAGACATCATGAGCCATCCGGTCCAACCCTATTCTGCCAAGAAGCAGGAAAATTGTGTTCAAAGCACCCCCGACAGATGGCCATTCAACCTCTGCTTAAAAGCCTCCAAATAAGGAGCCTCCACCACACTCCGAGGCAGAGAGTTCCACTGCTGAACAGCTCTCACAGTTAGCAAGTTCTTCCTAATGTTCAGGTGGAATCTCTATGGTTTACTAGGTGTAATATTCATGGTTTACTAGGGCCCCTTCTACACTGCCATATAAAAACCAGATTATCTGCTTTGAACTGGATTATATGGCAGTGTAGACTTATGTAATCCAGCTCAAAGCAGATAATATGGATTATTTCCTTTGGTAATCTGGATTATATAGCAGTGTAGAAGTGGCCTAAGACTCCAAGATCCCTGTCACATGGACAGCTATCAAGGAAAGTCCAAAAATACATCAGGTTGCTTACAACTATATTGAGATAGCTTATTGTTTTCTCCATGTTCAGGGACCTTCACTCTGAATTTCAAAGTCATGTGAAATAAAAACATGCATGTATACGTACAGTATGTACATAGGCATGCTCACTTAAAATGAAATTTGAACAAGGATAAAACAAGTCCTTGGCTATTAAATAGTGTAAGAAGTGAAGGAAAATCATAACTCTTCCTCTTTTATTTTGCTGAGCACTATACCATAGGTTCAAGAGATGTCTGCTGAGGGAAACAATGAGACAAGTCCACCATTTCTCTCCCTCTCTCTTTCTTAAAAAAACAAACACAACTCTGTATATTTATGGCAAGTAAACCGTGATGGTACTTTATTTATGAGAGACTATGAGAGTAGATAGCAACCCATACTTTCCAGGTACTTGTTCTAGTTTTACAGTCCTATTTACTGGAAATAAATTTTCCTGTTTTAGTGTTTGGTGGCCTTCAGGTGTCAGAATCTATCAACTTAGACTGCCCTAATAGAATTGTATTTGTAATACCAAAACAGCTTCTGCCCATTTGGGCCGGTTGGAGCTCGTGAGCAAAGCAAGTGTGCTACAGTTGTCAGACCTGGAGACGGATCTTCCACCTTGCACGTTTTTGTAAAAGGAAGAATTTCAGCAGGGATTTCTTGCTTTGCAACCAGATAACAAGCAACGCCTGCTAAAATCTCCTCTTTTAGGGAAATACTAAAGGTACAAGAATTTTCTCCAGCTTTGCCTATGACTTGACTCTCGACTTCTCCGGCTTGGCTTTGGCTCATTAGACTTTAAAACTGGGCTTGGCTCCTCCTTATCAGTTTGTATTTTGCACTTTTGTTATTTTGGCTGGACTTCCAAGGATGTAAGGATTTGGTTTCTTGATTAACTGACTCTGGTGTTTGGTTTATCCTCCTAGGCAAAGGTAAAGATTTCCCCTTGACATTAATTCTAGTCGATTCCGACTCTGGGGAGTGGTGCTCATCTCAATTTCTAAGCCAAAGAGCTGGTGTTGTCCGTAGATGCCTCCAAGGTCATGTGGCCAGCATGACTGCATGGAGCGCTGTCACCTTCCTGCCAAAGCGGGACCTATTGATCTACTCACATTTGCATGTTTTCCAACTGCTAGGTTGGCAGAAGCTGGGGCTAACAATGGGAGCTCACGCTGTCCGCAGATTCAAACTGCTAACCTTCCGATCAGCAAGTTTTGCAGCTTAGTGGTTTAACCTGCTGTGCCACTGTATTGTTTGTTTAAACCTCAACCCTGATATTGAGACCCAGTTCACAACATCATTTTATGGAAATGGTTGTATGTGCTATGAAAGTGCACAACACTGATATCCTAATTAGGATTATGAAAGTGGTTAACTACACAACTGCTGAACTGGGGGCCCTTCCACATGGCCCTGTATCCCAGAATATCAAGGCAGAAAATCCCACATTATCTGAGTGTGGACTCAGGGTGGGGGGAGGAGGGAGGAAAATCTCCCCCCCCCCTCCACTTTCTGGGGTGGGTATGGACAGGCCCCTTGTGTGCCAGCTGTGCCCGTATCTTGGGAAGTCTGACTTGGCCACGGTAGTCCACGATCTGGTTACATCCCATATAGACTACTGCAACATGCTCCATGTGGGGCTGCATTTGAAGACTGTTGAGAAGCTTCAAGTGGCAGCCAGGTTGCTAATGGGTGCAGCACTCAGAGAGCATAAAACTCCTTTGCTGCGCTAGCTCCACTGGCTACCAGTTTGCAACCAAGCATAATTCAAAGTGCTGACTTTAGCCTATAAAGCCCTAAACGGTTCTGGCCCAGCTTACCTGTCCAAACGTATCTCTCCTTATGAACCATCTAGGAACTTAAGATCATCTGGGGAGGCCCTGCTCTCGATACCGGCTTTCTCGATCCCGGCTTTGGTAGGGACAAGAGACAGGGCTTTCTCAGTGGTGGCCCCTTGGCTGTGAAACTCCTTTCCTAGGGATATTAGATTGCCCCTTCCTTCCTGACCTTTTGGAAAAGAGTAAAAACCTGGAAATGCAGCGTAATAGCTAAACACAGTGTGATGAAATAATGAACAAGGAACGGCGTAGATGATGCAAATGCATAAGGAGTTGATCTGGAAGACATTAATCTTTATCATTTTAATGGCTTTATATGGATTTTTATTATGTTGTATGAAATGTTTTAATTGATATGTATGTATGTATGTTGTGGCATCAGATTGTTGCCAATCTGTACGTCGCCTTGAGTCACTGTTGGGCTGAGAAAGGAGGAATAAAATGCTGCAAATAAATAAATAAATATCTGCATTTTTTTAACGCGGGTGCTATTGGGACAAGGGCCTGTCTGTATCCAGCCTCACATAACCCAGTTCAAAGCAGATAATGTGGGATTTTCTGCCTTGATATTCTAGGATATAGGGCTGTGTGGAAAGGCCCAGGATCTCAGTGTCAAGTGCTAAGTGTTGAAGGACAACCTCGGGGCCCTTCCTTGAGGTCTTTTCCTTTACACTGGATTTGGACTGGAGCTCATTTGAGAGGATGCCTTCAACTTCATTCCTGTTATCAGTTGTCCCTTGTACAATAGGGCACACGGCATACAGACGTTCTCAAACAAAGCCCACTTTGGAAATGGCACTCTGAGGTTAGCTGGCTCTCGATGAGACTTTGTACCTGTTTGGGTGTCTGAAGGATCTCTTGGGCTACTGCTGTGGCAAAGATGGCTTTATTGCTTCCTGGGCTTAGTTGTAAGGAGAGTGAAAGGCCAGTCACGATTTGGACTCCCAGGTCAGTAATGGTCACCTTTTCATCAAGAACTGTCACTGTCTTCTCAGCCAAGATGGCATCAGAAAGTGGGGACAGAATCTGAATGAGAGAAAAAAAGAAGTCCACATGAGCATATATACTAACATGGGTCTAACTCCTTAGAACTTCCATTATAGACTTGGAAGGGACCACAGGGGTCATTGAGGCCCCATCTACACTGCCCTATAATGCAATTCAATCCATGAGCATTGAAATCCATGTACATTGCAATGTATTAGTTTAATGTAGCAGCTGTTCCCCACATTCACTCCACATACATCCCTTTCCTCCTCTCTCCCTCTGTTGCTCACCCCACTGTCAAAATTTAGATGATAAACTCACTGGGGCATTGACCTATCATCCACCCATCCATATGAACGACACCAGGAGGGTGAATGACAGAGAAAGAGGAGAGAAAAGTGTGTAGTGGAGAACACTCTTAAGACAAGAAAAGCTTATAAAAAGTGAGTTCAACCAGATGGATGCTGGCTGAGTTATCGCTTCTGGAGATCTTAGCATTTCAAAAGCATCTGACTTTGATGAGATCTCAAGTGACAGCCTATACATATTCTTTCAAGAGGATGGACTGACTAGCAATTTCTCTCTTTCCCCCTCTCTCTTTTGAATTCCTATCCTGGAGATAGTCTTTATATTTATGTATACTCACAGAAGGCGAGATGAGCTGCCAAGCTTTTGCAGCCTATAAATAAATATCTTTATGGAGGCCTCCAGTACATCCACATTTCTGAAAGGCTACCTTTGAAGGGATGGGGGAGGGATAATTGTTCAATGTATAAGAAAGTGTTGGTGTTCAAATAATATGAGCAGGTTTGTGAATGTATCCCCCCCTACGAACCATCTAGGACCTTAAGATCATCTGGGAAGACCCTGTTCTCGGTCGCACTGCCATCACAGTTGCGTTTGGTGGGAACGAGAGACAGGACCTTCTCTGTGGTGGCCCTTGGCTGTGGAACTCCCTCCCCAATGAGGTTAGATCTACCCCCTCCCTCAGGAAGAAGCTTAAATCCTGGTTATGGGATCAGGCATTCACAGAATAGTTTGTTTACTGGGAAAGACAAGATGTATTGGACTGGACTTGGACTGCTTTGGATGACAATTTTAATTCTGGTGATTTTAACCTGGCGAGTGGGTTCTTGGTGTATATTTAGAATTATTTTAATTTTGTGAATGTATTTATTATGTGTTTCATATTATGTTTGACATCAAATTGTTGCTGTTTGGAAGCCGTTCTGAGTCCCTCCATGGAGGCTGAGAAGGACAGGATATAAATGTTTTAAAGAAAGAAAGAAAGAAAGAAAGAAAGAAAGAAAGAAAGAAATCCACTCTATGCATCATCCAGTGACTGAACCCAGCTACATCCGGTTAAGAAAGGTTTAAGTCAACCACTTTGGATGGCAGGGAGACCCAAATATCCAGCAAGGTGCTCTTTGTCAATGAAGCTTTCTGTGAGTTAAAGAGGCATTAGAAAGTTTGGAATCTTCAAGGGGCAAAGATATGAGAAGTTTCACTGCCTTTGTTCTCTGGTTGTCTCTAAACCTCTCCTGTTCAGATGCTGGTTATTGTCACGAGAAACAAATAGAATGAGACCTCTACTTCATTAGCCATGGCAAAACCTGTAACTTTGGAACTTTTTCAACTATTACCTGGAGATATATGCTCCAAGGTGTATTATACTTAACTTGGCTGATGCAACTCTTCTTCCTTTAGAACAGTGGTTCCCAACCTTTTTTTGTTAGCAGGGACCACAAGGTTCAAGAATAATAATTTGTGTTAATCTAAAAATAAACTTTAATCCAAACTTTTAACATAGTCATTAAACTTAATAGTAACATGAATTATGAGTATTATTATTAATAAAGTAGTCTCACTTATCCAACATAAATGGGCCGTCCGAACATTGGATAAGCAAAAATGTTAGAAAATAAGGAGAGATTAAGGAAAAGCCTATTAAATGTCAAATTATGTTATGATTTTACAAATTAAGCACCAAAACATCCTATTTTACAACAAATTGACAGAAAAAGCACTTAAATACATGGTAACATTATGTAGTAATGAAGCACCAAAACATCAGGTTTTACAACAAATGGACAGAAAAATACAATGTTCTAGAGGCACTCTCTCCTGATGTTTCACCTGCATCTATGGCAAGCATCCTCAGAGGTTGTGAGGTCTGAGGATGCTTGCCATAGATGCAAGCGAAACATCAGGAGACAATGCCTTTAAAACATGACCATATAGCCTGAAAAGCTCTACAACAACCTAGTGATTCCAGCCATGAAAGCCTTTGATAATACAGAAAAAACCAATTCAATACATGGTAAGGTTATGTGATAATTACTGTATTTACGAATTTAGCACCAAAACATTGCAATGTATTGAAACAGCTGTGGATCCAGGTGGGAGGTAGATTGTGTTGGATAATACAGAATGCTGGATGAGCAAAGGTTGGATAAGCAAGACTCTACTGTATATAAAAGAACATTTTTAATAGAAAATTAAATTCAGTTTGCATCAATGTGATTTTTGAGCTTGCATCTTCTTTACGAGTTGGGGAATCCTGGGGCTAATATTATTGCTCAAAGTTACACGCATATCATCACTTACTTTCAATCAATTGCTGGACCTGTTTTTAATTACCAGCAAAGCAGAAAACCCTTGTTCGCATAAATAAGTTGTGGAGAAGAGCATAAGATAGTGCAAGGCGATCCCTCGAATTTTAGTAAAAAATATATGTTTTTTTACACCAAAACTCCTCAACAGAATCAGATTCAAATGTGTGCTTGCAGTTTCTATCATACTGAAATTCAATGAGCTTTTCCTGGATTTCTTCTGCAACCTCTCCAATTTCAATCATCATTAAATAAGTCAAAAATGAATATGAATATTAAGGACTCACAGTCAGTAAAACTACTGGAGCCATCAAATTACTAAACAGCAAAACAGAATCACTGACACAGCCGAGCCAGACAAAAGAATGCATGCGACTGATTGACGCTGGGTGGCGTCAGTATATGGCACGTGACGTTGATCGCTTGTCCTCTCCCTGGCCTCCTGCACTCGCCCAATGTCCTACTTGCCAGCACCACCCGCATAGCAGCAGATTCATTAAAATGAATAAAGGTTCAACATTTTAAATGTTTTGCAGACCATATTTTAGTTTTTGCAGACCACTCTGTGGACCACTGGTTGGGAACCAGTGCTTTAGAATAAAAGCTTTCTTTCACTACCTCTTTGTCAAATCTTGTGGTGCTCTTGAATGCAGAGAAAGAGGGAAGGGGAAAGTGGGTTTGAACTTGGTTTGCTCATCACTCTGGTTTCCACTTGGGAAAAGGGGAGAAGGGATTGCCGAGGGGTCTGTGGGTAGATGAAGAAAGGAATAGGAAGAACCAAGAAGCAGTTGTAACAAGGCCTGCTGCAAGTCTCAAGCTCAGAGCTTATCCAAAATGGAGATACTTTAGTGTGTTAGCTGCAGTGTGGAGGTGTATCATGCGAATGTAACAAGAAACTTCTTCGTCTAAAGGCCTCATCACACTAGAGAATGAATCCACTTCAAATCCGGTTTCTGTCTCCTGCAGAATTCTGAAGTTTGTAGTTTAGTAGGCTGTTAAAGGCTCCTCCCTAAACTACAAACCCCAGAATTCTGCAGGAGACAGAAACCAATTTAAAGTGGATTCCATTCTCTAGGATGATGAGGTCCTATGGGAAATAAACAACAAATCTCTCATCTATCTATCTATCTATCTATCTATCTATCTATCTATCTATCTATCTGAGAGAAAGGCTTTAATGAAACCCATAAATTTAGTTATTACAATTTATGTATGTGTCCATATCTCTCACAAGGGTTTGGTTTAATCTCCAGGTTACAAGTAAAACGGAATTACTGTGTCGCAAAATGATGCAAGTCATCAAAAGGACATGTTTGGAGAGCTTTCCTCTAGCTTTTGTTTGAAAACTTGCTTAGCAGTTTGCAGGAAAGCAAACACCACAAACATGACACAATGTAGCATTTCAAATAGTGAGTTAATTCTCAAGTGACAATGCAGTTGTTGCCAAAAGAGCGTCACAAGAGAGAGGTGACAGCAGGACTGGGAACCCCACAATTTGCAGAAGTTAAGCGTAATCAGCTCTAGTGTACAGACTGCGGAGGAGGTATGTTGCATTCCATTAAGATCAGGACTTGGAATGCTTTGTTTAAAAACCACTATTCATGCTTACAATTATGAGGTCTCAAAAATAGTTAGTTGCTCATAGAGCTACAATTCTTAGAAGCACAAATTCACTGCCCAACAGACATTTTGATGCCTCCAATGCTAGGCCTCTTTCTGTGTACATTTGACCTGCTAATTCCAAACATTGTGCCATTTCCCCCTATCAGCTATAGTTTTTGAGATACAGAAACTGTATAAAAGAAATGGACAGAATAAATTTTTGCTGATCAAGAAAGGTATTTTTCATGTTCTTAACCAGCATTCACGTTTTGCTTACCTGAATTGTTGTCATTCCTAGCTCCTGTCCAATCAGCACGAGTCCGTCTTGCAACTTGGCAATTCTTGGTTCTTCCACCTGAATGAAACCATTCACCAGCTCGCTGATGTCAACCTGCCAGTCTGAGCCCAGAAGAAAGGCCATTTGCCCACCTGGATCCGAGGGCTCAGCTACGAATTGTGTGAGAACGCGCACCATGGCATGTTGATACTGCAGGGTACAGCCTTTTCCCTTCCGCTCATCCTCTTCTTCATCATCACTGTCTCGAGCTGGTCTAGCAACGTAGCAAGAATAGAGAGGTCAGGCTAATAGGAAGATGATTATAAAAGCAGTAAGATGATTATTTAGCAGGAAGATTGTTATAAAAAGTAGTAGAATATATATATTTTTAAGTCAGACTATAATTATGACATCCCCATAGCCACATTCCCAATGAGTCTGAGAAAGAAGGCAAACCTTATCAGCAGACCAGTTCAAGCAGTTTTTATTGCCACCATCATCCGATTGCCTTCAGATGATCTCATGGGTTGAGTTGATACCAAATGAGAGACTCCCCCCTGGGCACACAGAGGACTGGGCGACTTGGAAGGCACTGAACAGACTGCGCTCTGGCACCACGAGATGCAGAGCCAATCTCAAGAAATGGGGCTACAAAGTGGAATCCACAACATGCGAGTGTGGAGAGGAGCAAACTACTGACCACCTGCTGCAATGCAACCTGAGCCCTGCCACATGCACAACGGAGGGCCTTTTTTCAGCAACACCAGAAGCACTCCAAGTGGCCAGATACTGGTCAAAGGACATTTAATCAACTACCAAACTCACAAATTTTGTATTTTGTCTGTTTGTTTGCTTTGTTCTGTTAGAAATGTAATATAATTGACTGGTTGCCCTGACATGACAAATAAATAAATAAATATGGGTTGAGTTGGGTTTTAATAACTACTTGTATGTGGTTTTTAGCCTAGATTTTAAAATTTGTTGAAGTTTGAAGTATATAAGCCTTTAGGTTTGATGTGGATGTGTGGGACTGGGTCCTCCTGTTATGATCTGATCATTGACCGTAATAAAGTTTACTTACTTACTTACCTTATCAACAGATGAGTGAAAGCAGTTTTCATCACCACTAACTTGGCCAAACAACACTAGCCAACACACATTTTGGTGCCTCAAACGTTAGCCCTGTTGCTGGGTCTATTTGACCTGCTGATTCTAAAAACGCCACCAGTTTTCCCCTATCAGCTCTAGTTTTGAAGATATAGAACATATGACATTTACCAGTTGCCATCTGCTTGCCATAGAAAAGCATGATACCCATATCTAAGAAACTAGAGATGATGCAGGTTATCCAGTGCAATTTTCTGAAACAGCATTCCAAATAATTAGGCTTTTGCCAAGCACACAAACAAAATGAAGCCCACCTTTTATTTGAAACGATGGGGATCCTCCACCCTTTGATCTGGTTCAACTCTGTGTCAGAAACCTCAATTTGCAGGGGGAGGCGGGGCACCCACACGGTCATCTCCAGAGCAGCACTCAGATGCTGGTACATGAAATGGACAAGGACGCTCGTTTTGCCTTTCATTTCCTTCCCATTGACAAAGACATAGTCGCATCTGTCAGACACCTAGAAAGGAAGGGAGAGGTGTGTAATAAATATATAACAACTATTACATCTCTTAGTGAAATAACGATACAGTAGATGGGGAGAAGAATGAAAGGAAGCGCCTTGTCTGACCAATGTAAAGTTGCTTTCATCTGGTATCTGAAAGGGGACCCCAAAAGACAAGAAATGGGTTGTTGTAGGTTTTTTGAGCTGTATGGCCATGTTCTGGAAGCATTCTCTCCTGACGTTTCACCTGCATCTATGGCAGGCATCCTCAGAGGTTGTGAGGTCTGTTGGAAACCAGGAAAATTGGGTTTATATATCTGTGCAAAGTCCAGGGTGGGGGAAAGAACTCTTGTCTGTTGGAGGTAGGTGTGAATGTTTCAATTGCCACTTTGATTAGTATTTGATGGCCTGATAGTTTTTAGGTGTGGCTTGTTACAGCCTGGGGGAATCCTTTGCTGAGAGGTGATTAGCTGTCCCTGATTGTTTCTTGTCTGGAGTTCCCCTGTTTCTGAGTGTTGTTCTTTATTTGCTGTTATAATTTTAGAGGGTTTTTTTTTAATACTGGTAGCCAGATTTTGTTCTTTTTCATGGTTTCGTCCTTTCTGTTGAAATTGTCCACATGCTTGTGGATTTCAATGGCTTCTCTGTGTAGCCTGACATGGTAGTTGTTAGAGTGGCCCAGCGTTTCTGTGTTCTTAGATAATATGCTATGTCCAGGTTGGTTCATCAAGTTCTCTGCTATGGCTGACTTCTCTGGTTGAAGCAGTCTGCTATGCCTTTCATGTTCCTTGATTCGTGTTTGGGTGCTGCTCAAATGAATGAATGAATTGCCTCATGAGTCCCCTCCTGCCCCTTCTCCCAAGCAGAGCCTCCCCTTCTGGGTCTGGCCCCAAGTTGCATAATCACCACACATTTGCACCATCACAATAAGCAGGAATTGGTCCCAGCTGGTTTGCCCTGCTTCACAAATGATCCCAACCCAGCAGAAACCAACCTAATTACTCTCCTTCTCATCCCTTTGTCACATCTGTGAAGCCCATCAGGGCACCCAAGCACCCATTGTCTCTAAATCCCTAGACTCAAGGCATCCACGAATCCAATCATCCCAAACCTAGGAACTGTATCTCCAGGGGTAACTCTGTCAAGTACCCATTAATGAATTAAACTGATTTATGTTCCTGGCTTAGACTCCTGCTGTGTGTGTTTCATTGGACCAATTGGGAGCTATAGCACATTGGGAAGGATTTGAGATTTCAGACAACACATCCCAACCCCAAAGATATCCTGGATCATATTCCTATAAGAATTCTTTGGCTCATCCATTCACTTCCTGGCATAACCATATTTATGACATCCTGCCTTGACCATCCATCTGGAAAGAAGTTCATAAATCAGCCTCCACTGTAGCTTTTCACCCACTTTGAGGTTGAAATGACACAACCTGTTCATTACTGCTAGTTAAAACACAGAAGCAAATATGCCTGTCCAATAATTTATTAACTCCCACTTTACAGTGATGACAAACCGAAGGAATGATCTATTAAAACCCTGAACTCTTTTTTTCACAATCGACTACTAGCCAGGCATTTTGTTCCATTATGCTGGTGTATTTAATATTTCTGCCTCCAGAATATGCATGATCTTGCACTTATCTGAATTTAATGCCATTTTCTACTTTTCTGTTTAAATGCAGATCAGATCTAAATCTTAGCAAAACGTCAGAAACTGCTGCGGCATAATTTACATGTCTGCACCTTACCCCCACCTTTCCCAATAGAAAAACCTGCCCAGCATACTAAAAATGAAATCTGCGTTCAAATTCTTTGGCTGCCACTAACTGTGCAGAATCCCAAGGGCTTTTTTAAAAGAAGGATTAGCGTTCCAGTTTTCCAAAGGAAAGGCTCTACTTGTCTCTTACAGCAAAAACAACAGAGTCTGATGGTACCTTAAAGGTGTGCAACTTTGACTGTGGCGCAAAGACCTTTTACACAGATGCTCCAGTTCTATCTGCGAACAAAGAGGGACCCTGTTTCTTTATCCATCTCCTCAATAGCAAAGTCTGACTTGGCCATGGCAGTCCATGCTCTGATTACATCCCGTATAGACTACTGCAACACTCTCTATGTGGGATTGCCTTTGAAGACTGTTTGGAAGCTTCAAATGGTCCGGCGGGCAGCAGCCAGGTTGCTAACAGGAGCGGCACTCAGGGAGCATACAACTCCTCTGTTGCACCAGCTCCACTGGCTGCCAGTTTGCCATCTTTAGCCTATAAAGCCCTAAACGGTTCTGGCCCAGCTTACCTGTCCGAACGTACATCTCCTTATGTACCATCTAGGAACTTAAGATTATCTGGGGAGGCCCTGCTCTTGATCCCGCCTTCTTTGCAGGTGTGTTTGGCAGGGATAAGAGGCAGGGCCTTCTCAGTGGTGGCCCCACGGCTGTGGAACTCCCTCCTCAGGGATATTAGATCACCCCCCTCCCTCCTGACTTTCTGGAAAAAAGTAAAGACCTGGCTCTTTGAACAAACTTTTGGAAATGCAGCACAGCAGATAAATATGGTACTTTGAAAGAGTGAACATGGAACGGCTAGACGATGCTAATGGTAAATGAGTTTAACTGGACGATATTGGTGATTATAAGTTTCTAATGGTTTTATAAGGTTTTTAATATGGATTTTTATTATGTCATGACAAATGTTTTACTGGTATTTATTAATGCTGTGGCATCTAATTGCTGCGAATTTGTAAGCCACCTTGAATCGCCTCTGGGCTGAGAAAGGTGGGATAGAAATACTGTAAATAAATAAATAAATAAGACACCCCTCTTCTGCCACTTGGTATCATGTAAAAATGGCTTAGGAGCTTTCTTGTACTTTGGGTTCAGTGCCTCCAGTTCCAAGGTCTTCTGAAGTTAAATGATAGATTGACACCTTTTCACACAGCCCAGTGCACCCACATTGTGCATTCACCTCTTTGTCATTCTGAGTCCTTGCTTTGCTGAAGCCCCCAGAGAACATCTTCTAACAGTAATCATGCTGCTCCCAGACCCTCATTCTGTTCCTGGACATAGATAATGCAATCATCCAGCGATGCCATTAAATCATTAGGACATCAGTCCTTTGCCAGACCCTTCACGGACCACTATATTGTAATCGGTTTTCAAACAAACGTGCTGACATCTCTTGTCTTTGCTATAAAGAGGCATCACTAGGTTTCCAAAGACATTTCAAATTTAAGAGATCTTGAAACATAGGGCCAAAGGCAGGGGGCAGGGAGCTATCTTTCTAATGGCTTTTTGTATACATAAATTTGGCAAGACAATGGAGAAGGAATGGGCAACAGCTACATTCCCTGTGTATACAAGTACTCCAGACACTTGGGTAACAGGGATGATGTCAGTTTGGGGATGAAAGGATTTTCTCATCTCATGCCTTTATTCTTCCCCCGACTTTCTCTGGTCTGTGTGACTTCTCAGTATGGTCTCCTGGAGACTTCCCTGGACTTGGGCATAGACAAAGTGAGGTGGTTCTCTCAGGTGTAAGATATTGGGAGGTGGAAGTAAGGGTTTAGAGGAGAGAGCTATGTGCCAGGTGGCCTACCCTTTGCTGACCAAGCTAGTGTGCAACCTTCAGGAATGGTGGAGGACAATGTCTCATCATTAAGAGTTAAGAAAGCAACCAGTGACAACTTGAATGAATGAAACTAATTATGATCAAAAGGTCAGACTAGTGACAATTTGGGTTTTGGACCAGCCCAACTTCAATGATTTTGGGAAACCTCAGGCATTATCCTTGCAGTGGTTCTCTGTAAACTCAAAGATTCAAGATACAGTGTTCCCTCGCTACTTTGAAGTTCGCTTTTCGCGGACTCGCTGTTTCGTGGGTTTTTGCCTCCTGGCAATGATGGAATGTGGAAGGGGGTTTCATCCCCCCCCCCCCTCGGAA
Organism: Anolis sagrei; assembly: GCF_037176765.1. Lineage (NCBI taxonomy): Eukaryota > Metazoa > Chordata > Lepidosauria > Squamata > Anolidae > Anolis > Anolis sagrei. The sequence continues at coordinate 38,840,179 of NC_090034.1, read as the reverse complement.
GAAAGGCAGCCAATCATAAAAAAGAGAGAGAGGAGATACAAAGCAGTATGTAAATCAAGGCCTTATAGCCCCTTCCCTATAGCTAGCCAAAAAAAAAAGGTGTGTGGTGCCATTAAATCTCTCCTCGCTTCTGCCTCACCCTCAGAATGTGATATATACATATATAGCGTCCCTACTTCGTCCTGAGAGGGCAGGTGGGTCCTTGCTGCTCTCAGGGTCTTGGCAAATGCCCAACTTTGCCACATTCTGAAGCCACTTTTGCTCTTCTCCTGCATCTCAGCCAAACTAAGACATTTTCTATAATTAATTCTGGAATCTACAGTAATGTAGGGTCAGCCCTGGTTAGTACTTGGATGGGAAACTGCCTAGGAATACCAGGTACTATAGGCTATATTTCAAAGAAAGGAACTAGCAAAACCATCTCTGAGGATTCCTTGCCTAAGAAGATCCTTCAAGATTCATGGAGTTGCCATGGGCAACTTGAGGGGCACATACAAATATATATATATAGTTACTGTGGTTTTCAACTCCTTCTCATCATGGTACCAGAAGTTCATATTCTTCCCTATCATCATCATCATCATCATCATCATCATCATCATCATCATCTCCTTTTTCTGAAGTGCTGCTGACTAGGACCAGATACAAGACCTTCTTGGTAGTGGTCTGAACACCTTCCCTCAAGAAAACTGGTTGGTTCCTCTCTTGGCATTCAGGAGAGAAGTGCAGCCCCCTCTGTTTCAATGGGGTATGGCTTGGCTTCAGTCCTCCGGCCACTGGATTTTGCATTGCCCCTCTCTGCTCCTTTTACCTTTGTGTCATCACTCTGATTTTATAGCATACTGTAATTTTAAAATATTGTTATGAGTTTCTGAGACTTTGTTGTTGAAGGAGACTTACTACCTATTCCAAGGAACAGTTCCTTATTTATTATTAAAATGTGGTGTTCATTTTCAAGTGAATAAGGATAATTTAATATGCTACAAGTGAATAATTCAATACATTACAAGGATGGTATATTCTAATAAATGTACTCTTAATGTTCTGGCACGGCTAATACATAATTGCCTGATGGTCTCACCGTGTGTACCTTCTGTTAGAGCTCTTAAGGCAGCAACTAAATGCTATTTGAAATAAATAGAAGCAATAAATCTTTCCCTTTCTTACATTACTAGTCCAGAGGAAAGACAGCGAAAACAAACAAGCCATGAAGCCATCTTGATGTGTGAACACATGCCTGATTGCAGTGAGATTATTTTTGTAGGGTGTGTCAGCGATGCACACTTTCTTTTCTCACATGGAAAGAATATTAATGCAGCTGAACTTGTAATTAAAGATGGGAAAGAATTCTGTTCCATTTGCATTTTGAAGCAAGCCAAGCTGATTCCCATTTTCACAAATACTAGGCACATATCCTCTGGATACCCCTCGCCGGGTCAACACTTTATAATGGTGAGGGGGCTTGTGTGTTCCAGTGAACCTATGAGCAAGCCATTGGGAGTCATGTATTCCCAGCAGGGCCACTCATGGTGGTGAGGTCACAGAGGAAGAACCAGACAAAGAGCAATTTGAGGAAGTCCTCAATAGAAGAACAGATGGATGATGACATGGTGCATATTCAAAGGTGGGCGAAGGCTGCAACAGATAAGGGGCCACCAATAGTTGTGGTATCCATGCCATTGGATTGAAACTATTCTCGGTGAAGATTGTGTGTTAGTCACTGTGCACTGATCTCCACACATAAAACAAATTCATGCACAGGTGTCTTCAAAGCAAACCAAAAACAACAAAAGTTCCATGTCAAGTGGTTATGGGGGCAGCACTGTGAAATCTGGATGCCCCTAGCTATGGACCGCTCCATAGCAGTGAATAGGACAGGGTCTCTAACCTAAGGCCCGCGGGCCAGATGCAGCCCTCCAAAGTCATTTTCCCATCCCTGCCCCAAACTCCAGAATTAGGGTCGTCCTAAGTCTGAATCAACTTGAAGATGCACAACAACAACAACCCTAATTACTATGACTATCTCATCAGTCAAAAGCAGGCCCACATTCCCATTGAAATACTGGCCAGTTTATGTTGGTTAAAATTGCTTTTCACTTTAAATATCACATTGTTAGTCTGCCCCGCCCAACAGTCTGCTGGACTGTGAATCAGCCCTCTGCTGAAAACATTTGAGGACCCCTGGGATAGGGATTCAGTAGTCAATTTGGAAATCTTTGACCTCAATGTGAAAGACAAAGCAGATCCAGAATAGATCTTCACAGTCACCTAAGGACCCACCACCAAGACTCTAACTTTGGAAGACAATCATACTTGACCATGAGTGATCACCTGTGATGATGATCCTCTGGATAATGTGGTTCTATGAAAGTGGCAAAGCTGCCCTTCTTGGTCTATAAAGCTATTCAGGTTGGCAGTCATCACTGCATTATGCTGTAGTAAGTCCCACAGCTTTACTCTGCAACGTATGAAGAAAACGTGCTTTTTTCTGTCCTGAATTTCTCACCATTCAGCTTCCAATATCTCATTTTTAGGAACTCCCATCTATCATGAACTTCTTTCTGCTCTAGTATTCTTAACCATGGCTCAGAGTTTATTGAAATTAGCTTTCTTAAAATCTGACTATAGCTTCCCTTTCCACTATATAGCAAACTCAAGAACATGGTCACTCCCACCTAAGAAACCCACTACATTCATCCTATTTACCAGGTTATCACTGTTGGTTAGGATCAGATCTAAAATAGCTGAACCCCTTGTTTCCTCTTCCACCTTCTGGACAATGAAATTGTTTGTATGACAAGGGATGCTGGATGAGGTTACAGTTCCCTGAAGATGGATGCATTTCAGGATGAGCCTTGAACCTGGAGGTTCAGGTATGTGTGATGGCCAGAAAAATGTCCGCACACTTATATCAAGTGCATTGATTTCCTATTCCTGGAGATGCCCCATCGGGCCAAGATGACACATACCTTGATTAGCATCCTATTTCAATTACTGTAATACACTTTACATGGAAGCATTTGAAGAGTGTTCAGAAACTTCAGTTGGTCCAAAAAGATGCAGCCAGATTGTTCATAGGGGCTGGCTACAGGAAACACTTTACTCCCTTGTTGCATCAGCTCCCTTGACTAATGGTCTGTTTCTGGACACAATTCAAATTGTTTTGACATGGCTAATCATGTAATTCTGATTTAACATTGACTTTTTGTCTATTTTTAACTATATTACTTTTTTGTGTGTAAATGTGAATCTCAAGGAAAGGATGTATTGTTGTGGCCTGCTGAGATTCTGAGTGTGCAGAAGATTAAATTAGGGGTGCTGGGAGGGATTCAGAGAGCACAGAGAGAATTTTTTTGGAATGTTTTGGTTTTTCCTGGTGGTTCCCAGGGGAATGGTGAAGGCCATTCCCATGGGAACATACCAGAAGTGCTGTCTGTGGAAATTGGGGAAGACAAATTGTTTGTTGAGGTCAGAGATATTAGAGCTACAACAACAGGGCCAGCAATTATGGACTCCCTTCTCCAAGTGGCTCAGACATAAGGAGACCAGGTGCAAATGAAGTGATCTCATGGGAGGGATTTTTGGCTTTTAAAAGTGGTTCATGTTGATACAGTCATTGTGAGAGCAATGCTGCATTCACATAAACACCCCTCGGGAAGAGCCGTGAAATTCATGTAATCCAGTGTCAACTTATTTCTGTGTTCTGATTTTGCGAGGCATAGTGTTCCCTGTCTGGAATCCATTTACCTTGTCTTTGAATGGCATAGTTTTGCCTGCCTTGGATCTAATATATCTTGTTCTTGCATATCTCACTGCATTTATCTTGTAGACTTTCTATGAAGGGATTTTTGCTACTCTTGGCTCTTCTGGACATAACCTGGTGAACTTTGATTCCTTTTGTATATTTGCTTTATTGTTTTTTATATTTTCATATATTCAGCTTTTATTATATTCTGTTTTTTTTTAACTCTGCTGGGGCTTAGTTTGAAGTTTAAAGACAATATCCAAGGTACTGCACCTATTTGGGGGCTATGATTCAGCACCTTAGATAAACCATTAGGTGTTTAGATTAAAACCTGGTACAAATTTACTGTCCCATTTGCATGGGAGCTATCAAGTACTGCTGTACCTTTACATACCCCATAGGGTCTTTCTCCAGGGGCAAATCAAGAATGGGCAACTTGGAAGTCCCTGAACAGATTCAGGAGTGTTGGGAGATCAAAAGACAACCTGGCAAAATGGTCTTACCTAGAAGAATCCTCCATCTTGTGCAAGTGTGGAGCAGAACAAACAACTCAGCATTTATATGCTTGCCCACAATGCTCTGCCTCATGCACAGAGGAAGACCTGTTTAAACCTACAGACAATGCAGTTGTCGTTGGCCATTTTTGGTCTAAAACTATTTAGCTGCTTGTGTTCCCTCTATTTTATCAGTTTTATATCTATTTATTTATGCAATGCTTTTGAGATGAAATAAATAAAACCTTTATATACATTGGTAAACATTATTTTATTCTATTATTTTATTATCCCACACTCTTGTCTCTTAAGAGGCAAACGCCTTAAAGATTCATAGGGTTTATTTCTATCTTTTCTCCAAGCACTCCATTTTCTTTGTCTCACTCACTCACTCATAATATTCTGACTGTGCACATAAATCTAATCTGAAGGAGGCAGAGTCAAAGAGGTTAGGAGCTGCCTATCACATCCCCAGCAAAAAGGCAGTGACAGGTCATAGCTATGAATTAAAGAAGATCGATGAAATTTGCTCAGTTGAATGAAAAGAAAGACCCATGAGCTCTGGACAAGACTCAAAATTCTGATTTTGTGGGGTGGTGCATTTCAGCAAGCTCAAATGGGCCTGATCATGTCTCAAATGGAGGGCAATGGAATAAAGGAGAGGACATGAGAGACAGGATGTTGGATGGCATAATCCATCAAAGCTCTCCTCAAAAGAAATCGAGGTTTGGAGCAGCATCTGCATGTCCATCAGAAGAATTGAGCAAATTACCATATTTTAAGCCAGATGAGCTCTAGTATTGGTCATTTGGGCAGAATACATTTCTCCAGGCCTCACATTACTGGCCTTTCATCATCACCTGCTATCTGACCCTTCTTAAGACTTTTTGGTACATGGCAGGTAAAGTGGCATTTTAGCTGGACTGACATCTTTGGTGATGCTCTGATGCCGTTCCCACTCTACTACCAGCATGCCTCCTCCCTGGCACTCAATCCTGCAATGCCTCAATCACTTCCCTTGGTGCAATGGGTCCCTTCTAATTCTGTGCTGGCACAACCTGGGGATCACAAGATACGGTGAAGACATCAGCCCTTGTGCTTTGCTACTCCGCTGCTGAGTACGCATGCCCAGCGTGGAACACATCTCACCACGCTAAAACAGTGGATGTGGCTCTTAATGAGACATGCCACATTATTACAGGCTGTCGGTGCCCTATACCACTGTCGAGAAATTACACTGTCTAGCCAGTACTGCATCACCTGACATCCTCTGGGAAGTAGCAGCCAATAATGAAAGAATCAAAGCAGTGATATCTCTGGCCCATCCCGTGTTCGGATATCAGTCAGCACGCCAATGCCTAAACAAGAAACAGCTATTCCAAAGTGGCCTGTTTTCTGTTTATTTTATATTTTATAATGATATTTGCCCTTTTTTCAAAATCAAAATACATAATTGCTCTAAAATAAAAATTAAATTAAAAATTACAGAACAAATGCAGTGCAGGGAGGTGGTGCACGTGGAAGTACAATTGCAGGAGCACAAACTGACAATTCAGTGCAATTGCATAAAGGAAGGGATATGAGGTATCGGAGGTGCTCAGTCCAGCATGTATCTGCTATCAGTGATGGTGCGATTGCAGTGGAATAACAGGTTTGTGCAATGAAATCCTAACTGAAGATTGTGGAGACTCAACTTGAAGTCTTCTTCATGCTCTATATGATGATGGTTATTGATGATTACATATTGTTAAAATGCTCTTCTTTATTATGTTTTTAAAATATGCATCCATGTTTGATTGCCTATAGAAAATTTACTTTTTACACTATCCATAATCTGATGCATCTTGTCAAAGGCAATCCTACTAAATAAAAAGCATAAGGGATTCATTTTTATTTTTTAAAAACACAAACATACTATCATACAAACAAAGACATATGCAAAGAAACAAATTACATCAAAAACAAAATCAAACATTTTTTAAATATAGAAAACCAACCTACAAGCATATGCAACTAAATTACTAAACCAAATCAATACCCAAATGTACATATAAAAACAGAACTAAGAAATGTAAAAGCTAATCTACCAACATCTTCCTCTCTGTCTACTCTCTTTAAGAAATATTATATAAATACACATCTACACTGAGTGAGGTGCTCAGTCCAGTATGTATTTGCTATCAGCGATTGCAATGGAATAACTGGTTCGTGCAATGAAGCCTTAACTGAAGATCTTGGAGATTTAACTTGAAGCCCTCTGCATGCACTATATGATGAAGGTTATTTGTGCCACAATTAATCAATCCTCCAATCTTATATTAATCAATAAACCCCCAATCTCTCTTGAAGTTAGACAAATACTTCTCAATCAGCCTAATAAATTTGTCGATTTTAATTATTTCACAAATCTTTGTTAGCTGTTGTCATAAACTCTATACATTTAGTTTACATTCCATTTTACATTCAGAAACAATCCATACAGGAGATCCCCCTCTTCTTAAATTCTCTTTCACTGGAGTGCTTTGATATCATTGGATGCTTGGCCTCTATTCTTCCTTTTGTTAACCAACTACAACCAGTCTTCTGAAGGGCGGCATTTCTTTTCTCCCCTCCCGGACTCTTCCATTGCTCTGACTTGCTTTTGACCTCGTTTTTCTTTCAGTCTCCAAATTTCTAGCACTGAGAATCATGCACACTTAGAACTCTTCTTCTGTTTGCAGTCCTGGTATTCCTTTGGTATCACTGTCTCTCCCTTTTCTCTGGATTCTTGTTAACTGCCATCAAGTTGACCCTATGATGAGAGACCTCCAAGTCACCTGTGATTGAGTTTACCCATCTGGAATAAGGTCTCCCTCTTTTCCTATTGTCTTCTACCTTGCTAAGCATTATTTCTTGTTAGTCATGTCTTCTCACGATACGTCCAAAATACAACAGTCTCAACTGAATCACTTTGGCTTCTTGGGAGAGCTCAGGCTTGCTTTGCTCTAGGGCAGTGGATCTCAACCTTCTTAATGCCATGACCCCTTAATACGGTTCCTCATGTTGTGGTGACCCCCAATCATAACATTATTTTCGTTGCTACTTCATAACCTTAATTTTCCTATTGTTATGAATCATAATGTAAATATCTGATATGCAGGATGTATTTTCATTCACTAGATGAAATTTTGCACGAATACCCAATACACTCAAATTTGAATACTGGTGGGGTTGAGGGGAATTGATTTTGTGATTTGGGAGTTGTAGTTGCTGGGATTTATAGTTAACCTACAATCAAAGAGCATTCTGAACTCCACCAATGATGGAACTGAACCAAACTTAGCACACAGAACTCCCATGACCAATGAAAAATACTGGGAGGGTTTGGTGGGCATTGACCTTGAGTTTTGGAGTTGTAGTTCACCATCATCCAGAGAGCACTGTGCACTCACACAATGATGGATCTGGACCAAAACTGGCACAAATACTCAATATGCCCAAATGTGAACACTGGTGGAGTTTGGGAAAAATAGACCTTGACATTTAGGAGTTGTAGTTGCTGGGATTTATAGTTCATTTACCATCAAAGAGCACTCTCAACCCCATCAACGATAGAATTGGGCCAAACTTCCCACACAGAACCCACATGACAAACAGAAAATACTGTGTTTTCTGATGGTCTTTGGCAACCCCTTTGGCAACCCCTTGTGAACCCTCCCGGGGGTCTGGACCCCCAGGTTGAGAAACACTGCTCTAGAGCTTATTTATTTGTCTTTGTAGCACTCTTTTTCTGTTGATTCTCTTGACATTAGCTTTCTTCAACTGTCCAGCATCCACAATCATATATAGAAATTGGACATATGATGGCATGAGCAATCCTGACTTTGGTATTCAATGATATATTTCTTAGGATACCTACATTCCATCTCTAAATTGCTTAGAAATTCCTTAAAAAAACCCAAGTCAATCACTCTCTTTCATTTTCTCCCTCTTTTTCTCCCTTCCTTTGCGTGCGCCTACTCTCCCTCAATCTCCATTTAGCAAATCATCATGTAAACAGATCAGTTATGAAGGGTCTAGATTATGTACCTCTTGAGGGACTACTGATTAGGAATAGGCTGCTGTTTCTACCAGATAACCTGGATTTCAGAAAGTGCTTTTGTGCTCTGGGATTTTAATCTCAATGGCTGGTTCCTGAGGTAATCCTTTTCCCGACACTAGCATGTGTGCGCTCTCAGCATTCATAATGTACATTTTGATGACAGCTCTCACCCTTTGGCAGGCTTACAAGAGAGATGCTGATTTAGCAGGGCATGCAGTTCTTAGAGCTCATAAGTAAGGAGTCACAGCATTTAGCCAGGTGAGTTATAGGAATGGTAGATGTTGGAAACTGTTGCTGTCCTTATTCAGACGGTGATTTAAAGAGGAACGGAGAGAAAGAGGGAGGGAGAAAGGAATCACTCATGCCAAGTCAATTCTGTTGATAAAGTTAAGACCTTTTCACTTAAAGCAGGGTGGGCAACCATCGAAGATGAGAGGTGTGTCCTTTAGTCCTCCAGAAGACCTTGAAGGGGAGGGTTGAACATCTACTTCCACAAAAATATTTTTGCCCCCAAACGTCTTCAAACATCCTCTCTGACACTGTTTCTTAAACTGTGGGTCCCGGCCCCCAATGGCTCAATGTGGCCAAAAAAAAATTGGCAACAGTAAAAGGTTTCTGAATGCCACCCAGACAAATCTGTTAGCAACAACATGAAATGTTTACAGTGGACTCTGCAGAAAATGCTTCAGCTGTACTTCATAAAAAGGAAAACCACTCTAAGCTTATTTAGCAAGTCCTAGAAATGCTCATTCATTCATTCATTCATTTATATCCCACCCTTCTCACCCCAAAGGGGACTCAGAGCAGCCTTACGAAAAGACACAATTTGATGCCACATAACATACATACATCCTCCAGCAAAGGATCACCGCCTTGTCGGGGCGCTGGAGCTTGAGCACCTCAATGATGTCATGAGCGAAACCGTGAAGGGCCACCCAAGACGGGACGGTCGTGGCAGAGAGGTCAGACCAAGCGTGATCCCTGGGGAAGGCAACGGCAAACCACCCCAGTATCCTTGCCAAGAAAACTAAATGGACCAGTACAACCAGAGATATGTCGGTATGCCATTGGAAGATGGGACTCCCAGGTCGGAAGATGGCCAAAATGCTACTGGGGAGGAGCAGAGGATAAGTTCAACTAGCCCCAGATGTGATGACGCAGCTAGCTCAAAGCCGAAAGGAAGGCTAGCGGCCGACGGTACTGGAGGTGAACGACGAATCCGATGCTCTAAAGATCAACACACCATAGGAACCTGGAATGTAAGATCTATGAACCAGGGCAAATTGGATGTTGTTATTGGTGAGATGTCAAGACTAAAGATAGACATTCTGGGGGTCAGCGAACTGAAATGGACTGGAATGGGCCACTTCACATCAGATGACCACCAGATCTACTACTGCGGACAAGAGGAACATCGAAGAAATGGAGTAGCCCTCATAATTAATAAGAAATTCGCTAAAGCGGTGCTTGGATACAACCCAAAAAATGACAGAATGATCTCAATTCGAGTGCAAGGAAAGCCTTTCAACATCACAGTGATCCAAATATACGCCCCAACCACAGCTGCTGAAGAAACCGAAGTAGATCAGTTCTATGAGGATCTGCAGGAACTACTGGATAATACACCAAAAAGAGACATTATTTTCATTACAGGAGACTGGAATGCCAAGGTGGGAAGTCAAATGACAACAGGGATCACAGGCAAGCATGGTCTGGGAGAACAAAATGAAGCGGGACGCAGGTTGATAGAATTTTGCCAGGAAAACTCGCTGTGTATAACGAATACTCTCTTCCAACAACCTAAAAGACGGCTTTATACATGGACCTCACCAGATGGTCAACACCGAAATCAGATTGACTACATCCTTTGCAGTCAAAGGTGGCGAACATCCATCCAGTCGGTGAAAACAAGACCTGGGGCTGACTGTAGCTCAGATCACGAACTTCTTATTGCCCAATTTAGAATAAAACTAAAGAGTTCAGGGAAAATACACAGACCAGTTAGATATGATCTCACTAACATTCCTAGCGAATATACAGTGGAAGTGAAGAACAGATTTGAAGGACTAGATTTAGTAAACAGAGTCCCAGAAGAACTATGGACAGAAGTCCGCAACATTGTTCAGGAGGCGGCAACAAAGTACGTTCCAAAGAAAAAGAAAACCAAGAAGGCAAAATGGTTGTCTGCTGAGACACTGGAAGTAGCCCAAGAAAGGAGGAAAGCAAAAGGAAACAGTGAAAAGGGGAGATATGCCCAGTTAAATGCGCAATTCCAGAGGTTAGCCAGAAGAGATAAGGAACTATTTTTAAATAAGCAATGCATGGAAGTGGAAGAAGACAACAGAATAGGAAGGACAAGAGACCTCTTCCAGAAAATTAGAAACATTGGAGGTAAATTTCAGGCAAAAATTGGTATGATAAGAAACAAAGATGGCAGGGACCTAACAGAAGCTGAAGAGATCAAGAGAAGGTGGCGAGACTATACAGAAGATCTGTATAGGAAGGATAACAATATCGAGGATAGCTTTGACGGTGTGGTGAATGAATTAGAACCAGACATCCTGAGGAGTGAGGTTGAATGGGCCTTAAGAAGCATTGCTAACAACAAGGCAGCAGGAGATGATGGGATCCCAGCTGAACTGTTTAAAATCTTAAAAGATGATGCTGTCAAGGTGATGCATGCCATTTGCCAGCAAATATGGAAAACACAAGAATGGCCATCAGACTGGAAAAAATCAACTTATATCCCCATACCAAAAAAGGGAAATGCGAAAGACTGCTCAAACTTCCGTACAGTGGCCCTTATTTCTCATGCCAGTAAGGTAATGCTCAAGATCCTGCAAGGAAGACTCCAGCAATACATGGAGCGAGAGTTGCCAGATGTTCAAGCTGGGTTTAGAAAAGGCAGAGGAACCAGAGACCAGATTGCCAATATCCGCTGGATAATGGAGAAAGGCAGGGAGTTTCAGAAAAACATCTACTTCTGCTTCATTGACTATTCTAAAGCCTTTGACTGTGTGGATCATAATAAATTGTGGCAAGTTCTTAGTGGGATGGGCATCCCAAGCCACCTTGTCTCTCTCCTGAGGAATCTGTACAAGGACCAAGTAGCAACAGTCAGAACTGACCACGGAACAACAGACTGGTTCAAGATTGGGAAAGGCGTACGGCAAGGCTGCATACTCTCACCCAACCTTTTTAACTTGTATGCAGAACACATCATGCGATGTGCGGGGCTGGATGAATGCAAAGCTGGGGTGAAAATTGCTGGAAGAAACATTAACAACCTCAGATATGCAGATGACACCACTCTGATGGCCGAAAGCGAGGAGGAGCTGAGGAGCCTTCTAATCAAGGTGAAAGAAGAAAGCGCAAAAGCCGGGTTGCAGCTAAACGTCAAAAAAACCAAGATTATGGCAACAAGAATGATTGACAACTGGAAAATAGAGGGAGAAACCGTGGAGGCCGTGACAGACTTTGTATTTCTAGGTGCAAAGATTACTGCAGATGCAGACTGTGGCCAGGAAATCAGAAGACACTTACTTCTTGGGAGGAGAGCAATGTTCAGTCTCGATAAAATAGTGAAGAGTAGAGACATCAGACTGGCAACAAAGATCCGCCTAGTCAAAGCCATGGTATTCCCTGTAGTAACCTACGGATGTGAGAGCTGGACCTTAGGGAAGGCTGAGCGAAGGAAGATCGATGCTTTTGAGCTGTGGTGTTGGAGGAAAGTGCTGAGAGTCCCTTGGACTGCGAGAAGATCCAACCAGTCCATCCTCCAGGAAATAAAGCCCGACTGCTCACTGGAGGGAAAGATACTAGAGACAAAGTTGAAGTACTTTGGCCACATCATGAGGAGACAGGAAAGCCTAGAGAAGGGAATGATGCTGGGGAAAGTGGAAGGCAAAAGGAAGAGGGGCCGACCAAGGGCAAGATGGATGGATGGCATCCTTGAAGTGACTGGACTGACCTTGAGGGAGCTGGGGGTGGTAACGGCCGACAGGGAGATCTGGCGTAGGCTGGTCCATGAGGTCACGAAGAGTCGGAGACGACTGAACGAATGAACAACAACAACAACATACATACAATAAAACAAAAAAGTTAAAAACATCTCAGCATTAAAGCCAATAATTAAAACCATGCAATCCAAAATCATAATCCAAGGCCGTTCCAGTTATCACTGCACTATTTGGTAATTGCCTATCGCACTGAAAATTTATTCTCTGAAAGCTTGGTCCCATAACCACGTTTTTAATTTCTTTCTGAAGGCCAGGAGGGAGGGAGCTGATCTAGTTCTATAGATGAGGGGCCACCACTGAGAAGGCCCTGTCTCTTGTCCCCACCAACTGTGCCTGTGAAGGAGGTGGGAACGAGAGCAGGACCTCCCCAGAAGATCTTAATCTCTGAGGTGGATCATAGAGGGAGGTATGTTTGGACAGGTAAGCTGGGCTGGGACTTTGAATTGTACTCAGTAGCAGACTGGCAGCCAGTGGAGCTGACGTTACAGGGGGGTTGTGCGCTCCCTGTATGCCGTCCCAGCGAGGAATCTGACTGCCACCCATTGGACCTCTTGAAGCTTCCAAACAGTTTTCGAAGGCAACCCCGTGTAGAGCATGTTGTAGTAGTCTATTCGGGATATAATGAAAGTGTGGACCACTATGACCAAGTCTAGTTTTATTACCAATGAATGTTTAATGAATTCTACCTATTTTATATACCTATATTTCTGGGGTTGCATAAATATTTATTGGGCAGAAAGGGGTCACAAAAAATCTTTAGTAGAAAGGGGTTGCAAGTGCAAAATGTTTAAGAAGCCCTGTTCTAAGAGATAGAGGGGTATGTTTTTTTACCTTTCTGGGGCAAAGTTATATATATATATATATATATACACACACAGACACACACGCACGCATAGTAGAGGCTTGCTTATCCAACATTTGCTCATCCAATGTTCTATATTATCCAACACAGTCTGCTTCTCCACCCAGATCCACCGCTGTTTCAATACATTGTGATGTTTTGATGCTAAATTCGTAAATACAGTAATTATCACATAACTTTACCATGTATTGAATGGTTTTTTCTGTATTATCAAAGGCTTACATGGCTGGAATCACTGGGTTGTTGTAGGTTTTTCGGGCTATATGGCCATGTTTTAAAGGCATTCTCTCCTGATGTTTCGCCTGCATCTATGGCAAGCATCCTCAGACCTCACAACCTTTGAGGATGCTTGCCATAGATGCAGGTGAAACATCAGGAGAGAATGCCTCTAGAACAGTGGTTCTCAACCTGGGGTCCCCAGATGTTTTTGGCCTTCAACTCCCAGAAGTCCTAATAGCTGGTAAACTGGCTGGGATTTCTGGGAGTTGTAGGCCAAAAACATCTGGGGACCCCGGGTTGAGAACCACTGCTCTAGAACATTGTTTTTTTCCCCTGTCCATTTGTTGTAAAACCTGATGTTTTGGTGCTTCATTTGTAAAATCATAATGTAATTTGACGTTTAATAGGCTTTTCCTTAATCCCTCTTTATTATCCAACATTTTCATTTATCCAACATTCTGCCAGCCCGTTTATGTTGGATGAGCGAGACTCTACTGAATTTTAAAAACAGGATAGCAATGACACCCATCTGTAATGCTCCTTTCTGCCCAGATCAATTCTGAACTGGTACCTGTCATCTATAATAGACTGGATTGGAACTCACAAATTAAAGCACAACAGAGACAATGGGTGATCCTGGTTACTCACAGGACAGACCAAGCAACAGAGATTCTGCACTTGCTGAATAGGGTTATGGTCGTAGGATTTTGCAGTGGTCATGAATGTCTTTGCACAATGTGCTCCACATTGTAAACATTACTTGGGAACTTCAGGGTACCAAAGAAGGGAAATAACATTTCTAACCGCTATATTTATCGTGGAGAAAATGTAACAAAAATCCAACCAATCCTCAATATCACTATCTGAGAGAGGAGTTTTGATTGATATTGATCATAAAATTGCTATCAGAAATGGCAATCCTATGTTGAGTTAAAATACATTTCCCTATATGTTTAAGTGGGGGAAAAGCCCAGAATCTACCAGCCAGCATGGACTCTTGATGGATAGCAAATTCTATGCTTTTTCCAAGCTCCAAATCTTTCAGTACTTCTTTGGTTTACAGAACTTCTTTCCAGACACTTCTCCATCCTAGTCAATAGTCATTCTATGTGTCCACTATTGCTTTGTCAACCTAACTCAATCTCTGTTGCAGCTTTTGCAGTTCATTTTGGAACTGGGTGCAAGCAACGTATCTTAGACCGTTATGCTGATTGAGGATATTTTTAGCTCAAAGAACAAACACCTTGCTGGCTTTCAGTTAAGTGGGAGACAGCCTCCTGCAGAGTAAACACACACAGTAAGCGGAGCTGAGCACCCAGTGATATTTAGCAAGAGTGAGACAGTCTCAGGAATGAATTAGCCCAGGGCAATGCAACCATGCCCTTGTTTCTGTTCCATGAAATGTTGGAAGGGATGTGATCAAAGCCATCATTCATATCTCTGTCTCTGCCTCCAGCAAGTAAAACAGAAATGTCAGTCTTCTGGTCAGATAGGAAGTACTTTGTCATACAGAGAAAAATTGAACTGCAGAATTTACTGCCACAAGTTGTAGTGATGTCTGCAGACTGGGATGCCTTTAAAAAGGCAGGTTAGACAAATCCATAGAGGTTAGGATCAGGAATGGCTACTAATTGTAATAGCTTTATGTCACCTCCCATAACAGAAAGAGTATGTCTATTCATTCTTGGGAAACATGAGATGAAGGATACAGCTGCATTGATGTCTGGATTCTCATCCAGGAAGCTGGCTGATCAGGCAGCAAGTGGTGGGTGGTGGCTTCGCTATCAGTGAGGTATCCACTCGGTTTTATTTTGAACTGGTGATTATATGTTTTCAATGTTTTTATATGGTTTTTATAATATTATGCTGAATGTTTTAATTGTATTTTTATGAATGTATGGCATCGAATTTCTGCCTTGAGTTGCCTTACTGCTGAGAAAGCCGCCTTGAGTTGCCTTACTGCTGAGAAAGGCTGGCTACGAATACCGCAAATAAATAAATAAATAAATAAATAATTTTAATGGAAGCACAATTAAAGCCCTGGCAGACTGTGCAAAAAGAATCTGCGAACCCCACCTCCTCCAAGATGAACTGACCCAACTAAACTGGGCTTTACAGGCCAATGGATACTCTACCTCAGACATCAGAAGAGATACAAGACCGAGAACAAGCCACGAGAGTAAAGACAAAGATCCACTCAGAGGAAAAGTGTTCTTGCCATACATCAAGGGAACCACTGACCGCATAGGGAAGCTGATGAGGAAACACAACCTACAAACTATCTACAGACCCACTAAGAAAATGCAACAAATGCTACGTTCAGCAAAGGACAAGAGGGATCCTCTCACTTCTGCAGGAGTCCACCATGTAGCTGTGGACAAGTCTACATAGGGACCACCAAACGCAGCGCCCAAACACGAATCAAGGAACTCAAAAGGCACTGCAGACTAATTCAACCTGAGAAGTCAGCCATAGCAGAGCACTTGATGAATCAACCTGGACATTATTTGAGAACACAGAAATGCTGGACCACTCTAGCAACCACTATGTCAAGCCACACAGAGAAGACATTGAAATCAATAAGGGTGTGGACAATTTCACAGAAAGGAGGAAACCATGAAAATGAACAAAATCTGGCAACCAGTATTAAATAACTCTAAAATTATAACAGTGAAATAACACTCAAACACAGGGAAATGCCAGAGATGAAACAATCAGGGACAGCTAATCACCTCTCAACAAAAGATTCCCCCAGGCACTAACAAGCCACACCAAAAAACTGCCAGGCCATCAAATGCTAATCAAAGTGGCCAATTGAAACAGTCACACCTAGCTTCAACAGACAAGAGTTCTTTCTCCCACCCTGGACGTCATTCCACAGATATATAAACCCAATTTTCCCAGTTTCCAACAGACCTCACAACCTCTGAGGGTGCCCGCCATAGATGCAGGCAAAACATCGGGAGAGAATGCTTCTAAAACATGGCCATTTAGCCCGAAAAACCTACAACAACCCAACTTTAATGGAAATATCCTAGGTGGTGAACCTAATTGGTGAATGTGGGTCAGCATCCTGGGTTCTTTCTAAAATCTGGAGTAGATTCAGTTGTGTATGATGTGGAAGCCAAGAACTGTCATTAGAGAACACAAGGAGGGTGAGAAAGAACAATAGTAGCACTGTAGACCAAAGCTTTCCAAACTGTGTGTCACGATATGTCAGTGTGTCGAACGAACATAACAAGAAACCTCTGAGTTGAGTGTTATTATCTTACAAATTATATATTTTCATATTTAAAATGAGGCTGCAGACATATTTTAGTATGGACCACATGTTGGGAACCACTGATCGATGCAATAGGGGTGATGGTTAATGTGAGAAACTCCTTGTTAGAAAATCAATGGCTTGGTCAGAGGCTGGTATAGTAAACTCTAATTAACTAGGAATGCAGGAGTAGCTTGTTTTGAGAACAAAAGTAACTCAAGTTTTTTCTTATGTGAAAGCAGAGAGAGTGGGAATGGGAGGATGTTTTGATTATCAGACCAAAGAAAGAAAAGACTGCAAAAAGGGTAACATATATAGCATTTTGAAAAATGGGAGAATAGCACATGAAATATTTGAACTGTACCACCTATAAATACTTGATGCTTATGAGGTCTGTCACTTCTGACAATAACCAGGATAGAGTTGGCTTGTTCCAATGTTCCTTACATAAAGCTGTACTACTTCAAAGTGAGCTTTTCTATGAAACAGAGAGAGCCTGTATCTGACAGTTTGTTTGTCCGTTTATCCAGCTATCTCTTATCTATCTATCCATCCATCTACACACATTCAGCTTGCAAGAAATCTCCA